>NC_081841.1:11231895-11536474 GCF_963259705.1 Myotis daubentonii
CCCTTCCTCAGGCCTCTCAGAGCATCCCTGCTGGGTAGTCCATCTGAAGTCACATTCATCCTTCCCAGCCCTGCCCGGCTCACCTCTTTCTGTGAAGTCCCCTTGACTCCCCAGGGAGTTCCCTCCCCTCTTCTGCAGGCGCAGGGGGACGACTGGGTTCCCGTGTCTGTATCCCCTGCCAGGCAGGTGACCTCCTCAAGGTCACTCTGTATGGAGCACTGGGTCCTGGCGTCGGGTAGGTGCTCGTGAACGCGGGTGGGTGGCACTCACCTTCTCGCCCTCCTCACACAGATCAAAGTGGAAAAACCAGCATGACTACCAGGGACATCACCAGCATGGTGGCGATGGCCAGAACCCTACGCCACCACCGAGGCCTTCATCGACTCCAAGTACGACATTCGCATCCAGAAAATCGGATCCAACTACAAGGCTTACATGTGAGTCCCTGGCGGGGGGGGTGGGGGGGTGGGTGGGGGGGTGTTCCCTGGGAGGAGGGGGGGAAGAGAGTGGGAGGAAACAGAGATTAGTGATGCATGTCCAACCCTGTCTCCCTCGCACCCAGGAGAAGGCCCCATCTGCACATCACTTTTCCCCCTTTCCACCTGCTTTATGACCTTCTCTGGTCTGTAAGCTGAGGGGCTGACGGTCCACCCCCGGCTTATCCCAGGGTGGAAGTCTGTCTGCCCAAACAAGGACTGTCCCTCCAGAGGAAGGAAGACACAGGCATGTTTGGGGAACTTCAGGTACATTCAGGTTGTGTGTCGTAGGAGATGAGACAGAGAGAAACTTGAGGACAGATCAAGCAGGGCCTCGAACGCCTCGCTTAGGTTGTGGATTTTCCTCTGTTCTCTGCCGATCAGAGACGTGGCATGGTCTGACCTGAATTAATAAAAAGGTGGCTCTGGGCCCTCGGGCTGCAGAGGGGATTCCCTGGAGCCACTAAGACCAGTTAGGAGACCATGTCAGGATTCTCTGGCTGCAAGCAACAGAAACCACACTTGACTAATTTGATGGAGCTTTTTAAAGGGGATTTATGAGAAAAACATGGATGTTCAGAAACTTAAAACAAATTAACAAACAAAGTCACTCAGTTATCAGTTTCAGAAATATGAGGGTCCAGGGCAGCCCAGGGATCTGGGTAGCCAGAAGCAATAGACAATCTCCATGGCACCCCGACTGGGAAGTGAATGTCCCCTAATCACTTTAGGACTTGAGTTGAGATTGTGGTTCCACGGAAACAGCGCTGATTGGTCCAACTTCGGCCACAGGCTTGTGGTCAGAGAAAGTCAGAAAAGCAGCATGGCGAGTCCACCAAGACGGCATGTGACAGGCACAGGGGCATCCCCCAATGAAAATAGGGAAAAGGAGGGGGCAAGCGACAGGAAATCCAGCACATTCCCCCAGGGGAGGCGCCAGCAGAGGGTGACTCACTGGGAGCCGAGGTGGGAGGGCCCATCTTCAGAGCATCTCTTCTACTCCGAGGCTCTCTGTCTCTCACTTTGGAATGTTGTTGTTGGTTCCACCTGAAATGATGAGACCCCAGAGAGCCACCCGGTGCCCGCGTGCCAAGCCTTACGGAGCCCCGGCTGTGTGAATGGCGCCATGCGGAGGGCTGCAGGGGCCGGCGAGGGCAGCTGGAAGTCTCTATGTGCTTCTGCGAGGTGCAGTTTGTGCTCTAGGTCAGGGTCAGCAGACCACAGCGCACAGGCCAAATCCAGCTGTCACTTGTTTCTGTAATTAAACTTTTACCCATCATGCCTGGCCAGCATGGCTCAGTGGTTGAGTGTTGACCTATGAACCAGCAGGTCACAGTTTGTTTCCCGGTCAGGGCACATGCCGGGGTTGCAGGCTCGATCCCCAGTGTGGGGCATGCAGGAGGCAGCCGATCAATAATTCTCTCTCATCATTGATGTTTCTCTCTCTCTTCCTCTCCCTTCCTCTCTGAAATTAATGAAAGTATTTTTTTTAAATAAAGTTTTACCCATCACAGCCATGCATGCCCATCGATGCATGGTCTAGGGCTGCTTTTGTACCACCTGGATTGCCTGCACCGAGGGTCAGCACATGTTCTGCAAAGGCCCGGATGGTAACTGCAGGCCTTGCAGGCCGTGCAGTCTCTGCCGTTGCCTGGGAGGCTGGAGAAGGTGCAGGCAGTTGACCTATTTCCTCCAAAGAGATGGAGCCCGTTCCCAAGGAACACCTCGGCCCTGTCCCGCCAGCCAATCAGGCTCTTGCACCCAGGAGCCAGACCAGACCTGTGGCGGCTCTCTGATGCCCTCGGGGTGATGATGTCCCCTCCTCCCTGCGCCCGCTGAGTGAGGGAACATGCTGGTGCCGCAGCCCAGTGCATTCCTGAGGCCTCCGCCGCCTGTCATGGTATCACTTCCCTCCTCTCCTCGCTGTTGGAGTTTCCACTTGACATTGACTGCACCTTGTCCCAGTTCCTCTCCTTGAGGATTACCTCACTGCCGCATTCTTTATGTCAGGCCTTTCTTCCCTGACAGCCCCAATTTGTCATTCGTTAACGGCGTTTCCTGGACCCTGAGCTGGCCCACATCCCAGGGAGGGGGTTCGTGGCAGACCTCAGGGGAGGACATCCTCTCCGCCCTTGCCCGCTCAGCCTCCTCCCTGGCCCACCTGCCGTGCTGCTCTCGGGCCTTTGCTCCTGGAGTGTCATCATTTTTCCAGGCCTCTCCTCGGAGCTAGGAAAGATACCTGTGTACCTTAACCCATTCCTCACACACCGGTGATCATTTCTATAACATTATCCGTCTGTGTCTAAAGCTAAATGGAGTTCACATTGGTGTCTCCGGCTTCCATCTAGTCCCACAGGGTTCATTTGGCCTTCCCAGATTGCTTATCTAAACGTCCCACTCCAGCAGGGAGTCCTGGCTCCCACCATCCGCCATCTCTGTCCTTACGTGCAAATCCCACTCTACATGCACTTTGCAGAACCAGTGCCCCACAGCCCTATAAGAAACACGTTACCAATTGTGATATAGGGCTTCGTACAGTCCCTTTCATACTGACTCGCCGTCTCCACTCATTGCCAAGGTGACTTAGGTCGGCTCCTCCATCCCGGCCCCACCTTCCTCCATGAGGGGGTCAGCATCATACATTTGCAACCTGGACAGACAGACCCTTTTGTCACAGTCTAGGCTCCATCGTGCATACCAGTAGCTGGATCACATTAGGGCCAACTGACTCTTCCCCCCAAGCCTGCCATGGGCTCTGCCGTGGCGAGTCGTAGTTCAGAGCATGGAATTTCTCAGATATGGTTTGGTGGCTCTGCCACTAAGTGGGAATGATGATAAAATAATATCCGTCTTGTTAGGTTCGGTGAGGCTGAAAGAAGCCAGTGCTTATAAAGCCCTTAGACCCGTGTCTCGCACATAGAAAGCACTCATTAAATATCAACTCTCACCATCATTATCTTCTTGGAAGGAGGGCGGTCTGGCTCTGTTCCTGCTGCCTCTGGCATTTGAATGCCTTCTCTCATTTCCACTCACTGAGAAATCATAGTAGCGCCCATTGTACTAAAAGGTTTGGGGGGAAGATTTCCTTTAATCCACACAATACCCTGGAAGGATGGTACTTTAATGATTCCCATTTTACAATGAGATAATAAAGACGCGGGGATGCTGACCATAGTTATACGGCTAGAGAATGCAGGGACCCAGGTTCAAACTCACATCCGTCTGACCTGAGTCAGTTCTGCCTCCTCTTACCCCAGGATAGATCCCACGATAGCAATCCCTACTCATCCTCCAGACACATCCCACTGGCTACCTTCTGCAGTCGCAGTAAGAGACTCCGGTTTGGTCGTGGCTTCCCCAGAGCGCGTCTCTCCTTGTGTGGATCGATAGTCCCACCATGCCTAGCCTCTGGTTTTAGACTAGTTCCCCCTCTAGGTAGTGAGCAGCCTGAGGAGGGGTCACCTCTGTACCCCCAGACCACTTCCCAGGACACAGGATGGCCCAGTGAGTCTTTGCCAAATTGAATGGAGTTCAGTTGAGCTGAACTGAATGAAACTGAACTGATGTGAACCTTATCGATGTCTCTGTTTATCGATGCCCCTTGGTCATTATGACTCCCATTGGCCGCCATCTAGTCTTTCTGTACTCTTTTCTCATTTAGGACATATTTTGTAGCAATTCCTCCCCCACCACCACCCCCCACCATCACCTTTTAGTCCCCACCACCTGCCTGCCCTTGGCCATAAAACAAATAGCTTTACCTCTGCCCCTTTTTTATAGCCATTCCATCTTTGCTGAGTGCACATGAACCACTGGACAAGGTTTGTCTGCATTCTGCACACACAGTCCCTTCCTCACCGGCTCCATGCCAGGTCCCACTGGACAGCAGGGGATGAGTTAACGTGTCCCCTGTAAAGCAGTCATTACAGGTGAGAGAGCATTACTAAACACTGGTACAGGTGTAGTGCAGGGGGGTCTACTCTTGTTGGGGAAGGTGGGCTGCCAGGAAGTCCCATTTCAGGCAAAACTTGAAGGATGAGTAGGACTTAGGGCGGCAAGGATGGAGACAAAGACTGGACCAGGCAAAGGAAAGGAGATGTGTGGAGGCCTGGACGTAGGAAAGAGCCATGGGCATGGGAGCACCCAAAGGGAGGTCAGTTGTTGCCGGGCAGAAAAGACAAGGGAACTGAGAGGGTGATGAGGCCAGAAGGCCCTCCTGGTCTTCACGATGGAAAAGTAATCACTCCTCTCCATGGGTCGTTTTCCCTACATTTGGGAGCTGTGAGAAAATCCCAGAATCCCCAGGGGTTATGCTGGCCTAGTTCTCAAAAAAAGAGGCCAAAGTTTGGGGGATTTCATTAGATTGTGTAGACATTTTTTAAATTTAATTTTTAAACTTCAAAGGTGGCTTTGGAAAAGATACTAAGATCCAAGAAATACCCAAAATGCCAAGATTGTGAGTTTGATCCCCTATCAGGGCACATACAAGAATCAACCAGTGAATGCACAAATAAGTAGAACAACAAAGCTATGTCTCTCTCTCTCTCTCTCTCGTTCTCTCTCTCTCTCGTCCTTTCTCTCTCTCTAAAAAAGAATCAATTAAAACTATTTTTTTAAAAATCCAAGACATAAGGCAATCCACATAAAAGATAAAACTAAAGACAGCATGTGTCCCTAAGAATACATCTCATAATGAGAGCCTGACATTTGAATCAGAGCCTCCTGACAGCCAAAGCAAAGATGGAAAGCAGATCAGGGGAGCATGTCCCTAACGCCCTCACTGTGTTATTTGTTCTGCTACAGGAGAACCTCCATCTCTGGCAATTGGAAGGCCAACACAGGCTCTGCCATGCTGGAGCAGGTGGCCATGACAGAGAGGTGAGAAAGGGGGAAGCCGCAGCCGTGGCGGGAGATGGGTGAGGAATATAACAGGAAGCTGAGGCTGCAAGGGGGAAAGGCTCACCCAAAATTATAGAGGGAACTGACAGCAAGAATTCAGCTAACTCACCTGGCCAGTGTGGCTCAGTGGTTGAACATCAACCCATGAACCAGAAGGTCACGGTTCAATTCCTGGTCAGGTCACTTGCCTGGGTTACTGGCTCGATCCCCGGTGGGGGGCGTGTAGGAGGCAATGGATCGATGATTCTCTCTCATTGATGTTCCTAACTCCTCCCTTCCTCTCTCTGAAATAAATAAAATTAAAAATTAAAAAGAAGCGTCCAGATCGCTGGTCTCCCACGCTGAGGGAGAGGAGGTCCCAACATTCTGACTGAGAGGCAGGGTGTCTCTGTGGCCTGTGGAATCAAACAGGATCTGGGTTTGGAAGCCAGCACATACTTATTACCCTCTCTGACCCTCAGTCTCCTCATCAGTAAAATCGGTTAAACCTTCCTGATAGAGTCGTTGTGGGGGTTAGAAAGAATGAGGAGTCAACCCCCCACAGAATGCCTGGCACGTAGTAGGAGCTTAGTAGACATAGTTTTCATCCTTCCTTTTACTTCTATGATCTCACATGCTACAGTTTACGGAAAGAATTGAACTAGGAGCCAGAAGATCTGGGCAATCTGGGCTCTAATACCATCTTACTGTGTGACCTGGCCAAGCCGCTCTCCCTCTCTGGGCCTCAGTGGGCATTAGCAGATAAGATGAGAGAGTTGTGCTAAGAGCACTTGAGCCATGATCTCTCCTCATTCCAGGCCTATGGCTCAGAGACACAAATAGATCTCAGAGTAGGCGTGCCCCGTGTGACCCTGGAGAGTGGGGTGAGAAGCAAGAACATTGACACAAAGTCCCCTGTGACTCCCAAATCCAGCCACCACAGGGGAAGCCAAGTGCAAGCCGGGGAAAATGTCTCAGATACAACCATCCCCTTGTTGCAGGGGCAGAGTCCAGCAGGAACTCTTTGCCCTGCAAAGCAAACTGGCCTCGCAGCCATCAAGTGGCTGGAAAGGGAACAAAAGCAGCAGGTCCAGAGGGCCAGGCCCCTGGCCCGGAGCAGCCTGCTGGGCTCCCTCACATGCCCGCCCCAGGCTCAGGGCAGAATATGCTCTTTGTCCCCCTGCAGGCTCTTGTCTAGCCTGGTCCCCGGAGCTGGGAGGGCGGCCCGGGAGGGTTTCTGAAGCCCTCCAAGCAGCTTTCCCAAGGGAAAAGGGCTGCTGGGGTGGCTGGGTGTCCGGAATGGATCTGGGTGGGGGCAGGGAAAGCTCTCCATTACTGTGGAGCCAGCAAAGTTCCAGGTGGGACTGGGGGGATTTCTCCCAACTCTTATTGTTGCTTCCCCAACCCCCCTCATCATTCCTCTCTCCTGCCTGCCTGGCTCTCTTTCTCTTTCTCTCTCTCTCTCTCTCTCTCTCTCTCTCTCTCTCTCACTGTCCATCTATTTCTCCGCCTTTAAAATTTTTTTTACCACTCTGTCTCTCCCACTGCCTTTCTCTGTGTCTCTGTCTCTTCTGTCTCTCTTGCCATATGTCTGTTGTTTTTCTTTCTTCTTTTTTAATATATTTTATTGATTTTTTATAGAGAGGAAGGGAGAGGGATAGAGAGTTAGAAACATTGATCAGCTGCCTCCTGCACACCTCCTACTGGGGATGTGCCCGCAACCAAGGTACATGCTCTTGACCGGAATCGAACCTGGGACCCTTCAGTCCGCAGGCTGACGCTCTATCCATTGAGCCAAACCGGTTAGGGCTGTTTTTCTTAATATATACTTTTTATTGACCTGAGAGAGAGAGAGAGAGAGAGAGAGAGAGAGAGAGAGAGAGAGATACATCAACAATGAGAATCATTGATTGGCTGCCTCCTGCATACCCCACACTGCAACCCAGGCATGTGCCTTGACCTGGAATCGAGTGCATAGGTCATAGGTCAACGCTCAACCACTGAGCCACACTAGCCAGGCTGTCTGTTATTTCTTACCATATCCTCCATCTCTGAATGGGCCTATGCCACTCTCTCTCTCCCTGCCTGTTTTTCTGTGTGTCTATCGCTTTGTCTTCATCTCTCTCCCTCTGCTTCCCTTCCCAGCCCTCTGCCCCCCACGCTCACTCACTGTCTATCCATCCCTGCAGGTACAGGCTGTGGGTGGATAGCTGCTCAGAAATGTTTGGCGGCCTGGACATCTGCGCGGTCAAGGCCGTCCACAGCAAGGATGGCAGAGATTACATCATCGAGGTGAGGGCGGCAGCAGAGGTGCTCCTGGCCCGGCCCAGCCGCCCGGCAGGCTGCGGAGCGGAGGGCTCCAGGTGTGCTCCCGGCATGGCCAGCCCCGTCCGACTCAGGCCTGGGCACCTGCAGCCTCACACATCCCCACCCCCACCCCCAGCTGCATCTCCAGCCGGTGCCCGGGGCCTCTGAGCTGGGCCCCCACAGCCCCCGGCATGCGGTCTGCCGGCACCGCCGACCGTGGGCCCACGGGAGGCGAGAACATCAGCCTACGGGGGCAGGTTCTCTCCCATCGGGCCGCTGACATGTTCTCGGTGTCCAGCTGTGTAGTCGCCATGCAGAGTTCCCATCGCCTGTTCACTCGGTAAACATATACTCGGGGGTCAGGGGCCAGGCACGGCGGCTCTGGGGACAGACAGACACCGGGTGTGCGGCTGGCAGGGAAGGAGGATGATAAACAAGCGGCGGGGCGTTGACGGGTAGGAAAGGGGACACCGCTGTGCAAGCGTGTGAACGGAGGGAAAGCTGTTGGGACATTAATTGTAAAACAGAAGTCCGAGAGGGGCCGTGGGTCCTAGAATCCCTCCCACAAACCCCTGCGGTCCTCTAAGACCATCACTCCACGCCTTCCCCCAGCTTCCCCTCCGTGCTTCTCCCATCCCACAATCCCCTTTACCACCCACAATCCCACAATCCTCCTCTCTCCTGACTCCTCCCACGTCTCTCGTGCTCCCACAATCCCCCTCTACCACCCACAATCCCACAATCCCCCTCTCCTCCGACTCCTCCCCTGGCTCTCCTGCTCCCACAATCCCCCTCTACCATCCACAATCCCACAATCCTCCTTCACCACCCACAATCCCCCTTCACCACCCACAGTCCCACAATCCTTCTCTCTCCTGACTCCTCCCACGTCTCTCATCCTCCTACAATCCTCCTCTACCATCCACAATCCCACAATCCCCCTCTCCTCCGACTCCCCCCCTGGCTCTCCTGCTCCCACAGTGTTTCTCTGCCCCCCACTCCCCTGCCCGGTGCCCCTCCCCACCAGAGCTCATGCCTCCACTGCTTTCCCCTGAGAATGCCCTTTGGCCTCAGCTCTCCCTTCTCTCCCACTTCATGCCGCGCTCGCCCCTCCTTTGAAAGCACCTTCGCAGACGCCCACTCCTGGGGCTGCTCACCGGGCAGCAGGGAGGCCCGAGCTGACCCAAGGCCAGGACAGGAGAGGGAGCCCCGCCCCGCCCGCCCAACTGGGCGCTGCGGCTGCTGATGGGAAGCACGTGGCCAGGAGACCGCGGGAGCGGCTGGTCCTCCAGGCCTGGCGTCCGCCACTCCCTGGGCCCACAGCGAGCAGGACTAGGTCGGGGCCTGATGCGTGGGAGCCCTGCTGCTCTCCCCCAGCTGTGCCGGATGTCGGATGTCGGATGTCGCAGCCCTGCCCAGGGAGTGGCTGCCCTCGGAGGTGAGGGGAGGAAGCGCCCACGAGGAGCTGCGTGTGTAAGTGCAGGCCTCCCCTGGGAAACAGCTCCCCTCGGGTCCAGGAACGGCTTCCCTCTGGCTGTCTCCACACCTGACAGCCCCCCAGTGGCGCCTCTCGGGGCGGGGGGGGGGACATTGAAGGTGCACAAGTACTGGCCTGCACACTGGCTCCCAGGCCAGAGCCACGCGGCTCCAGGGGCAGCGGGTCCCCTGCCTGCTGAGGTGCCCGGCGAGCTTCAGACCCAGGTTGGCCCCCGGACCCTCCTGCATCTCTTGAGACCCCCTCCTGGCCCTCCAGCTTCTGCATCTCCTCCCGGGGCCACCAGACATGAACTCAGGTTTGGCGCACACAGTGTTCATGCCTTCACCACTGAACCCCGATCCTGGGTGCCAGCCCTGAGCCAGGTGGTGGGGACACAGCGGGGAGCGCTGCCCCCTGAGCTCCCATCCAGACAGGGGTGAGGACTCCTGGCCTGCGCTCCCCTCCACCCTGTGAGTTAGTCCCTTCGCTGCCTTAGCATTCTCTCTGCCCTAAAGCACCTGCCTCTCTGTGTTTCCTCAACTTCCACCCTTAGGGGGAAAAACCTGCACTCTGGGCCCAGGCTCCCAGCCTCCGGGCATTCAGGCTGGTCAGAGATGAAGGACCTTTCCCATTTACCCAAAAAATCACAATAGTGAGTTTGGACTTAAAAAGAAAACCAAGAAAACAACTTTTCAAAAAATGTTCCAAAAGGGAAAAAAGATGGCTTTTCAGATTGTTGTTTTTTTCTCTGAGAAACATTATATGGTTGTTTCCCTTGCTCTGAGTTTAGGGTGGGGTCAAGGGAGATGGGGAGTCTGCTACCAGGAAGATAAAAGGTGTTTTTCCCCAGATCCAAAAATACGGTTCCCTTCAGCCACCTCTGTGGTGAGAACATAAGATCTGTGTGGTGCGTTTTGTGAAGATCCTCACAGTGGAATACTCGAGGGAAAGACCCTTGAACTTGTCCCCCGTGACCTGTCCAGGGAATGACATTGCTCACTGGAAAAATGCTTCCCCTGGGAGGCCAGTGTCCACTTCCTTTGGCTGTGTCCACCCTGGGGATTCCAGAATGTTCTGATCCCAGGTTCCTGTGGGGGCTGTTTTCCACTACAGGGAATGTAGGAAACAGAAACAGGTGGGCAGGGCAGGGGGAGAAGGGACAGGCCTGTGCCCATTTAGACAGACTTCACAGTTAAAACTCAGCTCGACCCACGCCGACCGAGACACTGTCCGCGTGCCAGGCATTGAATCTGGGGTACCAAGGACCCACGCCCAACCGGGAGGAGCTCACTCACAACCAGGTTAGAATCAGCACGCACAACTGTGAGCTTCCCAGCTTCCAACTGCAGTGGGTGCTTTAGACGCACAGACCTCGACAAGCCTCAGCTGCAAGGGTCTTCACAGCTGCCCAGGCCCCGCAGTTTACAGGTGACTAGATCAGTGGGCCACAGCCAGTCCGGAGCAGGACCTAAGCCTGGAACTCGGGTTTCCTGTTCCCAGTTTTTACCACCGAGAGCTGTTCCAGTGCTTAGGGAGAGAGAAAAGGACCTCGGTTTGCTGGCCATGTGTCCTTGAACTTGCCACATCTTTGACCCTCAGTTTCCTCATGCTTAAGATGGGATAATAGTAGTACCTGCCTCACAGAGCTATTCTGAGGTTTGTGTGAGATCATCCACACCCAGTGCTGAGTACAGTGCCTGGCACATAGTAAGGGCTCAATAAATTATAACACTTATTAGTGCCCTTATCATTATGAGCTGGACTTTTCATGCCTCCATCAACAGGTAAGTAGTGAGGGTGTGCCTGTGTAGCAGGACACAGGGCCCAACCCTGACGTTACTGTGGAGACACCAGTAAACAGGACATGACATGCTGTGGGGTAAGCTCTCCAGTGGGATGACCGAAGCGAGGATAGCAGGAGGACATGGGATAGGGGGCTTCTCGGAGCTCGCTCGCTCAGAAAAGGCTTCCCAGAGGAAGGCTAGGCAGGTGTTTCCTGAAGGTGAGAACCAGGGGAAGAGTGAGCTGAGGGAATGACGGGCACAAGGACTCGGATAGGAGAGAGAACCTGGTGAGTCCAGAGCTTGGGAAAAGGGGAAACGAGACAGTGATTTTGATGGAGGTTCGGTGGGTGAAGAGGGCTGGACAGGAGTGGAGGAGTAGAGAGGACCTACCAAGGCCTCACTCCCCTTCCAGACCTTCCACAGCTGCTCATGCCTGGGGAGCCACCTGGATGTTGGGCCTGCTGGTATGTGACTTTGGGCAAGTCCCTGTGCACTTCCCGGCCTTGGTTTCACAGCTTCAAAAATAGCAGGATGGGTAAATCTGATCTCACAGGCCCCTCCAAAAATACGTGCTTCGTCTCCTTTGAGAAACAGCCCACTCCCTGCGGGATGAGTTTCACTCCAGGCTTCTGTTCCTCCAGAGCCCAGAGAAAAGGCCTTTCCTCTTCCCTCTTCTTCCTGAACCCGGGGTCAGCTCAACCCGTGTCATTTTTTTTATTTTTTGGTCATACTCGAACCCGCACTTCACTGCTTCTGGCTTTGTGGAAAGCCTTGACCTTGGGCCAAAGTTCAGGAAGCCAGCCCTGACCTTGGGAAAAGAGGGGGTGGAGACCAGTTCCCCAAAGAAAAGAGCAGAAAAGGTCAGCGAAGGCTCCGGGCCCTCAGTCACGCTTCTGTAGTCCAGCGAATGTAGGCTGAACTGAACTGAATGCAGGGAGTTGGTTTACCAAACATGTTTAGGCAACTGCATGTTTCCAGGGGGTGGCTCCCAGCTGGAGGCGCTGGGCTGGGTGTTTGCATGGAGAACATCGCCATCTAGTGGTCAATTCTGTTTTGCGCGCTGAGCCCGCTCTCCTTCCTGCTACTCTGGCATGGGTGTCCCTCAGGTGTCATTTCTCCTGCAGGTGATGGACAGCTCAATGCCTCTGATTGGAGAGCATGTGGAAGAGGACAAGCAGCTGATGGCCGACCTTGTTGTCTCCAAAATGAGCCAATTCCTGATGCCAGGGGCCACAGTGCCCTCACCCCTGAGGCCTTGGGTAAGGTCCGCAGAAACAAAGGAGACTGTGTTGCCATCAGAAATGCCAGTCTGTCTGAGAATGGGAGGCCTCTGGATCCAAAGGAGATACCCCCAGGAAGGAACCAGCATAGGGAGAAAGGAATGGGTTGTGGACGGAGGCTGGACATGGGGCACAGCTTCTACACCCTGCTCCTGACGGGGGGGGGGGGGGCGGCGGGGGCGGGTTGGGGCGCTCCAAGGGGCCCTTCGTCCCTCCATCCTGGGGAGAAAAACCTCGCCTCAAATGGGCTTGGGGGTCTGTGGGCAGAGATTATTGTGAGAAGTCAGTTGCCCCTTCTGTGCCCTCCATCCTGGACCTGAGCAAGGGGCAGGGTGTGTGTGTGTGTGCAAGTGGGTGTACACACATGCCCTTTGTGTGATCTCAGCACACTCAATAGAGACTATTGTGTCTTCCGTTTCCCCATCCCCCAACCTGACAAGCTCCCACAGAGCTCCCCTCCACAGTCCTCACCATGGATTACCAGGTCATTCTCCAAAGAATTTGCTAGTTTCCCAGCTTTCTGGAAAAACAAGTGTCGAAACCAGCTCCCCCCTTTGCCCACAAAATCTTGAATCTGTGATAACAGGCATGGGAATCATGGTTATCCTTGAAGGGGTTGCTGGCTGGGAGGGGCTCAAGCAGCCTTCTCCACAAACGTTCTGTCCTGACCTGGGTGGTGGTCACGTGGTTGTCGACACATGTAAAAATTCACTGTGCTGCACACTTGAAAATTGCACACTTTATGTAAGTTTGACCTCAGTGATGAAAAGATCTTTGTAAACTCTGTCCTCCCACCCAGGAAGTAAATGGCTATGGTGATCACAACAGGCTTCTCTTCTCTTCTCCTGCTCTAGGCTCCACAGACTAAACCAGCAAAATCCCCTGGGACAGCCCAGCTGGGACCTCCACTGGGACAGCCCCAGCCACGCCCACCCACGCAAGGTAGGACCACTGACAAGCCACCCAGAGAAAGCGTCCAGCAAGGATGTGGAAAGGCACTGAGGGGTCTGTGCATGATGGCCAGGGGACAGGCTGGAAAAACCATCTAATCCTCTAGCCCAGACTCTGTGCCCTTACTCTGTATGTGGAATGAATGAGACTGTGAGGTTTGCCACCCCAGAGTCAGGAGAGAAGGATGGAAAGACAAGGTAAGTTTATTAAGTGCCTAGTATGTGCCAGGCACTGTGCTAGGGACTCCCCCATCTATTTTCTCATTGTTGGCCTCCCAGTCACTCCAAGGGGAAAACATCAGTGTTTTCTATTTGCAGAGGTAGATTTTGAGACCTTGTCCAAGGACAGATCTCAAGAAAGTGGCAGGTTGACAAGTCTGCGGTTTCAGATCTTCTAGAAAGTGTCTTGTTTCCCAGCCACCAGTGGTGCCTGACCATAGATACATGAGCCAACCAGCCAGCGTGAGAAAGAAAGAAAAAGGGAACATTATATATAACCTTGTCGGCTGAAATTGTTCTCAGAAAATAGTGCAGCGTTACTGTTTAAATGACACCATGTATTAAGGAATGGAAAAACTACTGATGGCACGATGAAAAGAAATCATAGCAGTAACTTCCCTCCAGAATGCCAGCTGCTGGGTGTCCTCACCCACTGGCCCGGGAGGAAATCTGCCCCAGGTCCCTCTTGGCACACTTGCTGCACTGGTGCCGGCTTGGGGCTCCAGAGCAGTGTTGCATCAAGAAGCCAGGTCAGGCAGTTTTACAACCATCTTTGAAGGCCCTGCTGTAAAACCTATTGGAAAGAAAGCATTACCTCCCTGGCCAGGGTCCCAGTTGATTGGAGCATCAGCCCCCACACCAAAAGGTTGTGGGTTTGATTCTCAGTCAGGACACATACCTAGGTTTTAGGTTCAATCCCTGGTCAGGGCACATAGGAGAGGCCACCAGTCGATGTGTCTCTCTCACATCAGTGTTTCTCTTTCTCTCTCTCTCTCTTTCCCAGAAAAACAAACAAACAAAAAAACAATAAAAACATATCCTTGGGTGAGGATTAAAAAAAAAAAAAGAAGAATCCTTCTTTAGGCAAGTTACATCCCCCCTCGGAGCCTCAGTTTCCCCAATGTTAAAGGAGGATATTACAGCTGCCCTGTTTAGTGATGGGGAGTTGTCCATGAGATGATGCAGGTGAAGCAGTTAGCAAGGCCTCCTGGTTCAGCACAGAGGTGGTGCTTGGTAGGTGTTCCCGCCTAATAGCTGACTACTAATAACAATTTATATAACTTTTACTTCTAAAAACTTACTATTAATAACTTGTATCTTACAAACAATTGTAATATACATGTTGTTCTTAAAGATTATCATTAACAATCCTTATAATTAAAGCAGCCCAGCCTGGCGATAGGTTCTAAGTTATAAATGTTCAGAAACGTCATCTTCGTCACCCTGCCAGGCTCCTGGCTGTGCCTGCCCTACCCTCTCCGTTTCCCACCCGGCCTCGGGGCTGACGTTTTACAACACATTTGAACAGAGCACTTTTAAAACAGTGAGCCACTGTACTCTGGTTTCCTCCTGGGCCCAGAGTAGAGACATGCTCAATAAAGAGAGATTATTTTAAGGGACATGAGGCTAAACACACTTTTAGTGAATTGAAAAACTGTCCATTTAAAACCAATTAAGATAATTAAAGAAAATGCTCATTGAATTAGCATTCAGATTAAAAATAACAAGGCTAATTTAAAAACAATGCTTTCATTGAGTTCCCGAAATAACAAGATCACATTATTAACTTGTTTTTGAACTCGTGTGTTTTCAACGCGGTAAAAGTGAAGTTTTCTTCTAATAAGCCTTATCATTTTTTAGCAGCAATCCTGTGCTTAGGAAAATATTTTATATATGTAAGATAATATTTTTTGTGTAGGTGCAAATAAAAATAGTGAATTGTTTGCTTTGCCAAGAAGCTGAAAGAAATAACTATAGTGTCTCTTGATGTGTCCCAGGAGTATAATAGAGACTCAACAAATACTTAATAAATGAATCAGCAAGCATCCAGATTTCCCAAGATATTATCAGCGGGGGTGGAGGGCAGGAGACTGAAGATAAAAGTAGAAAACAGATGTTTTCTTTGAGCTGCAGTAGGTCTAACACAAAAAACAGCATTTTACAATCAGGAGCTTTTACATCAACGTGTAGATTTGCAGCTTCTCTTGATTGCAGGAGCCTTAGGAACAATGGGGCTGGATTCCTCAGAGCAGCCGCCCTGACCGTTAGTCACGGCTACTCCCTGGGCAGGGCAGGGGCTCACCGTGAGCCTCAAGTCCTCCTTCTCCCTGTTGTCACTGCACCTCTTTAGAGAACTGGGTCTCTGGACGATATTTCTACCTAAAGTGGAAAAAAATGTAAAGCCACATGATTTTTCTGACGCTCTCCAGCTTTATGTACCTGCCCGGCCCTGAAGGTGTTAGTTTTGAGATCAATGGGTCTTCCAATCTGCTGGGACAGAGAGTGGTGAAAGAGGTCAAGACTGAATCAAAGCCACGTGGACCCGTTGCTAGATTGTTGCTGCCATTCCATTCAACTTAGAACGTGTTGTGCAGACTCACAGAAGAGTTCCAGTTGGGAGGGATGTTGGTGGCCAGTCCAATGACCTCGTTTTATAAAGGAGGCTCCGACGCCCAGAGAGATGTGACTGACACAGTTACACAGCAAATTAATGGCAAGGCTTGACTCAGGACCTGGGGCCCCTGAGGCCAGTATGATGTCAGGGCCACCAGACATGCAGGCCTTGCCCTCTGCAAAGGTGACCAGCTGAGATGACATCTGAGGGGGAGGTCAGCTGAAATCTAGTCCTTGCTCCCCATGAACCTGGCTCAGAGCTGCCTCCACTGGAGGAAGCCACCTTTTCTCAATTTGTACAAAGATATGAGGACTTAAGGCAGCCTGTGTGGTATAAGTAAAAATAACAATAAAAAAAAGAAAGGACGGGAGGGAAGGAGGATGCAAAACAGGACTTTTGAGTTGAGTCAAAAAGACTCAAAAGTTTGAATCTTGGCTCTTCCCTTGACTCTGATACCTTGAGCAAGTCAGAGTATATCTGGGACTCCGTTTCTTTGTAAAAATGGGGGTGTTAGTAATACCTAACATGCCCTGACTGCTGTGGCTGAGTGGGTTGAGCATCATCCCATGCACTGAAAGGTCCCCAGGTCGATTCCCAGTCAGGGCACCAGAATTTGCAGTGTGTAGCAACAAAAAATAATAATGCCTACTCCTCAGAGCTGTTGTGAGGATGCCCACGGCCAGAGACACAATTGGTGGTCAGTAGAGTAGAAGCCATGTTTTGAAAGGGCCACAGAGATGGGCTGCAGGCCCTTTTAACTCTCCATCTCCTGCCCTCACAAAGTGTGGTGAGCATCACAAGGGGCAGCCCCTCTCCCAGAGCAGGTGGAGCCAGGGAGAGGAGCAGCAGGCAGCCAGCACACACAGTGGTCCTCACGCCCCGGGCTGGAGGTGAGGAGAGTGCACCTGGCGTGGGGCCTTCAAATGCCAAAGTCACCTCTGGGTGCCTGAGACATCCCCCAGCTTGTAGGTGACTATATGCTCTGTACGGTAACAGGGAGAAGTCAGGATTCCCTGTGAGCTCTGTGGCTACTCCTCCTAGTTATGACACCTAATGAGCCTTGGTTTCCACCTGGATGGGGTGAAAAGAATGGTCCCTTTCCCACTCCCGGGATGGTATCTACAGGCATTCACAATGGTCCAGTGTCTACATCAGGGGTCCTCAAACTTTTTAAACGGGGGGCCAGTTCACTGTCCCTCAGACCATTGGAGGGCCAGACTATAGTTTAAAAAAAAAACTATGAACAAATTCCTATGCACACTGCACATATCTTATTTTGAAGTAAAAAAACAAAACGGGAACAAATACAATATTTGTATTTGCATGTGGCCCGCGGGCCATAGTTTGAGGACCCCTGGTCTACATACTGTTGGAGGCTGTGCTGCAATACAGCCTCTGACAAAATTAGGCACCCATGCCCCTGGTACCAGTAACAGAATTATTCACCTTCGTACCAAAAAGGTTGGGAAATACCAGAGTCTGCATGTGGCCTGTACCCAGACAACTCCAGGAAGTCGTGCTGTAGGATGTAACGTTGTAGTGAATTTGTCTAACACGAAAAACATGTCAGTTGGGCCTACTGTGGACCCAGGTGCTAAATGTGTCCCCAACAGGGGACAGGGGCAGGCGTGCTTTCTTAGGAGCAGAAAATCATCAAAGTGTTAAAGGCACAAGCACAGACTCAACTGAATTTTAACAATGAAACTCTTTTTGAGTAATAAAAAGAATGAAAAGGCTTATTCTGTTAAAAATAATAATAATAATAATAATAATAATAATGGCATCTTCCCTACCAGCCTCCCTAGAGCAAATGCTACATTGCTTTTCAAAGTCCTTGGAAAAGTAGAGAGAGCTGTTCAAAAGAAAGGGATCATTATTTCATTTCCAAAGTGACCCACCTTCAGTGTGGAAAATATCAGTGAGCAAAGGAAGAGAATTAAACCCCTTCACAACCCCAGCACTTTTGTAATCACAGACCCTGCCTGTTCAATCGGCTCGGCTGCCATAACAGAATACCCGAGACTGAGTGGCTTCAACAGCAGACGCGTATTTTCTCAGGCTGAAGTCCAAGGCCAAGGTGCCCACCGGGTTGAAACGTCTCTCCATGGCTTGCAGACAGCTGCCTCTCACTGTCTTTACATGGCCTTTCCTGTGTGTTTCTGCCCCTGGTGTCTCTTCTTGAAGGACGCCGGTCCTGTTGGGTTAGGGCCCCACCCTTATGGCCTCATTTAACAATAATGACTTCCTTTGAAGTCCCTATCTCCAAAAACAGTCACATTGAGTATAGGACTTCAAAATATGAGTTTGGAGGGGACACAGTTCAGAATCTTCATTTTGACAGGATCCCTCCAGGAATTCATGTACACATTAAGGCTTGAGATGCCCTAGTTTTAGTGTTTAACCTTCCCATCTTTCTTTTTTACATAGCTTTACATATATACCAAAATGCAATAAATCTGTATGTACTGTTTCATCAATTGCTTGTTCAGCTTAGCAGTATTTATTTGCATGTATCAACAGTATCCCATTTAATGTCATATTATTATGTAACATCATACATTATGACCAGAGAATATTCCATTACATGGATGTATCTTAATGTTCCTAATCAATTAGGCATTTATGTTGTTTTCCACTTTTTACTGTTATTTTTTAAAAAAACTGTAATGACCATCCTTGAAACAGCATTTGTGCACAGCCATGTTATCCTAAGAAAAACTTCAATGTAATAACTTTTGTACCCTGTAGGGGGCCCTCGCCAAGCTCAGTCTCCTCAGCCCTCGAGATCTGGAAGCCCCTCCCAGCAGAGGCTCTCCCCACAAGGTCAGCAGCCCCTGAGCCCCCAGTCAGGATCCCCACAGCAGCAGAGATCACCAGGTTCTCCACAGCTGCCCCGGGCATCCAGCGGCGGCTCTCCAAACCAGGCCTCCAAGCCAGGTGCCACCCTCCCCTCACAGCCCCGGCCCCCTGTGCAAGGGCGCAGCACCTCCCAACAGGGTGAAGAGTCCAAGAAGCCAGCACCACCCCACCCCCATCTCAAGTAAGTACCTCCGGATCTGATCAGGAAGGGTATACGGTGGGGATGGGTGTGGGAGCACTCAGACAAAGGAAGACCCGCTGAGGCCTCACCCAGATTTGAATTGGGAATGAGGAGGCCTAGAGGATGGAACATGGAGGGCAGGTAGGGCCCTGCAAGGTGAGAGTATAGATTAGGCCCTACCATGACCCTTCAGATATATACATGTATCCGTTAGCTCATGCTGCATAACAAGCCACCCCAAAACTTAGAGGCTTAAGGTAAAACCATTTTCTTGGTTCAAAATTCCTCAGTTCAGCAGTTTGTTCGGAGTTTGGCTCAGCTGGGAGGTTCTTCTGCAGGTGCCTCCTAGAGAGTTGCCAGATAAAATACAGGATGCCCAGTTAGATTTGAATTTCAGATAAACCACGAGTAATCTTGAGTATAAGTATGCCCTCACATATTGCATGGGATGTAGCTATACTAAAAAAGTATTTGTTTTTCATCGGAAATTCCGATTTAAGCCTGTATTTTTGCCTACTAAATCTAGTAACCCTACCCCTGGGATCACTCATAATGCTGTAGGCATCTGACAGCGTCGCCGGGGCTGGACAGTCACCAGGGCCTCATGCACACATCTGGCACCTGCTGGTTGGTGCTGGCTGCCAGCTGGGCCTCACTTTCCCCACCGGCCGCCTCCAGCGGTCAGGCCGAGCTTCCTCATACGGTAGAATTACATTCCAAAAGGGCACAAGCAGCTCAGGGCCTCCTGAGGAGCAGTCTTAGAAGCTTCACAGTGTCACTTCATTCCATCCCATGCTGTTGGTCAAGGCCAGTCGCTGGCCATGCCGACTCAAAAGGCAGCAAAACAGGCTCTTGATGGGAGGACCTGCAAGTCATAGGGCAGAAGGGTGGGTCGCAGGGATGGAGGAATCTGTGCCGTTGTTTCTCGGTCACAGTACACTGTACATTCCCTCTCCTCTCAAGCCCATCTCTTGGCTTGAGGTCAGAAAGAGGGACTCCAAATGTGGGGGTCTTTTGCAAAGTGGCTCCCTTCAACTCCAAACACTAGCATTGATTATCATAGTTGTACACTAGTGTCTACTACCTCCTTAGTATGTGCCAAGCACTTCAGCTGGTTGGGTGTGTTTTTTAATTCTCACAAGTTCCAACAGGAAGCACCAGGAGCATTCCAAAGGGGGCTGGAATCAGCAGGAAGGGCTTCAGGGATGAGATGGGAATGGAATCCCAGACACAGGCCTCCCAATTCTCCAAGCGCTGGTTAGTATAGGGGAGCAACCACAGCCTGGAGTGGCGACAGCACTTTACAGTTTGCCAGATGGGTTTGCACACACGGGTGGAGAGCAGTGACTGTCTGGTGACGCCTGCTGTCTGAGCAGCCTGGGCTGGTGGACAGACTGTGAGCCTCGGGTGCTCACCACTAACCACCTTGCAGGCTAAGTCATGTGGGTGTCATATCCAGGATCACACAAGCCTTGGAATGACTTGTGACAATGGGGCTCACCCACCTGGCTTCCAGGCAAGCCCCCCCCCCTCCAACACATTTCCTCAGGAGCCCAGGCCTGGTCGTCCCCAAACTCCCTGCCTTTGTTTCAGCAAATCCCAGTCCCTGACTAACAGCCTCAGCACATCGGACACTTCCCAGCGTGGAACCCCAAGCGAAGACGAGGCCAAGGCCGAAACCATCCGCAACCTGAGGAAGTCTTTTGCCAGCCTGTTCTCTGACTAACGGGGTCCAGCCTGGGAGAGGGTGCTGTTACACTCTCCCCTCTCCCCACTCATCTTCCTTCTCAGCCTCGATTTCTAATGGGAACAGAATGGAGGGCCTGAGACTATACTTTCTAATGCCTCTGACCCAGGAACTGGGTCTGTATGTGTCCCCTTCCCTTCTCCACGACATTCAAGCTTTGTCCGGCTGAGACTGGGCCTTTGAGAGCCTCCAGGTTCCTCAAAACGAGCCTCAATGGTGGACATCCATCACCCCTCTCCCCCACAGATGCTTGCTTCCTGGCCACAGATAACCCCGTGAGGTTTGTGTGTGGCTAGTTTTCATACCTGTTAGTGTTTTGCTTGCCTTTGGGCAAAGGCCCCCCTAGGCCTGCCCACCTCCATCAAATGCAGACACTGTAGTCGGACCTCAGCAGTATCGGAGGCAATAATCTACTGACAGTGTTTTGCAAACAAAAGGAGAAAAGCCGGGCTAGGGGAGCCTCTCATCCATCTTCCATGCTAGTTTCATCGGAGACCTCACCTGACTTGCAGGCAAGGGCCCATCACAACTGGCCACCGGTGGGATCTTGATGACGAGGGAAAGCCACGTCCTGTGAGACACGTGGGGCCATGGGGCCTTTCAAGTCACAGCAGAGACCCGAGGGGAGACGGTAGGGCTGCTGCTCCCACTAGAACAGACAGCCAAGAGCAGAGCACAGGTTCTTTCAGGAATGGTTTCTAGTTCCCAGATGAGGACGACGCCCTCACTTCCCGAAGAAGGAGTTAGGTTAGGGCTTCTCCACCCACTATTACTAGCATACCACCAGGAATTCTCTGTGAATTCCCACCAGGAATGTTGTTTACTCCTCAAGGATTTATGAGGAACCAGAGAGAATCAGATTAATGTCACAGGCTCAGAAAGTTGGGAGGAGGATAACCTCCAGTCGGCATTTCACAAACTGCACAGCAAGATGCTGGCAGGTTTCTCCATTACAAAAGGGTCCCATGGCCAACCATGTTGGGGAAACACTGTCTATATTTCTTTTTGAGGTTGGTCATACACATTATACGTCGACTCTTGAAATTCCTATGTAAAGACATCAGACTTCGCTGTTTAACCCAAACCTATTTGAACAAGTCGACTGCAGAGATGAGAACACAGCCCTCATGCCCATCCCAGGCTCCTTCCCGTACAGCACACGACCTCCCGTGATCACCGGTCAGGGCTGTCCCACATCACCAAGCACCTGGTGCTAGAAACACTCCTGGTCCAGAACAGAGCCTTGTGATCCCTTTGCAGTCCCCTTTGTGACTTGAAACATGCCTTCCCCTCACTATTCACAGGGAAGGGACAGAGGAGGTAAAAATGAAAGTGTCCGTGGCCTAGCCTGCATTCTAAATAAAAGATAGAAAACTTGAGGGCAAGTGTAACACCGCAAAGCCCACCCCCACCATTTTAGGAGCTTAAGAACACAGAAAATACCTGAGGCAATCATCACGCTTATACAGACAAACATTGAAAGAAGTCAATCAATCTCACCCACTTCTCAGTAATAAAATACAGCTTGAAACACACAGCAAAGGGACACTAGGCTAGTTTCTCAAAGTGTGGGCCGTGGCTGTGCACAGCTAGCTTCATCTCAGACCAACGGGGTCAGAATTTCTGGTCGAGACCCAAACCTCTCTTTGTCATCTCCCTGCATGCATGTGGGAGTTAGACTGGCACCCTGAGCTGAGATGTCTGGGAAAGCTGCTATTGAAAGCAGGATTGTGTGGATTCATAACAGACCCAGGTCCCACTCTCGGTGAGCAAAATTAGTGGCTCCATAAACAATGACTGTGGCTTAATTTTCCCATTTTCCTTTATTCTGTCCCTTGTCCATAAAAACATCTCAACATTCAAACTATATCTCCCAGATAGTCCAAGTAGAGTAGCACAAACTCCTTTGTATAGCCATACACAGATGCTCCATGACACAGCACTAGTTTATAACCAACACCTAAGGTTCCTGCTGGCCTGTGTATGAAAGTTGAGACCAACAATGGTCTTGTGGAGACCAGAGACTCCCCCAAATGGACTGTTTTCTCACTTTTAACTTTAATAACTGACATTTTTTTTAAATGGGAAAGGACAAAAAGCAGGGGTGAAGGTAGTCACTGTGGCAATTCTAAAAAGTGGTTGGTTGGTTGGCTTTGTTTCACCGTTTTGATCCAAAGAAAGGCTTGCATTCCCCCTCCAAGCTGACTTGGTGAGGCTGAAACATGCCAGATGCATGTGTATTGTGGTGAAGTACAGCACAAGGAGCAGGGATTTAAACAGCCTCAACAGACCGCTCCACCAGCCAGACAAAATACCTTCTTCCAGATTGTCCTCGAAGTGTGTGCAAACAGTCCTGTTTGATTAAATGTCAAGTCAGCCTTTCCGGGACATCGACTATACATCGTTTCTCCTCCATTAATTCCCTGTGTTCTCTGTCATTCGACATTCGCTGCCAACCTTCAGTTCCTGCTCAGGGGCACTTAGTTCTACCTCTCCAACATTTCAGGGGTGACGAGCCTTCACACACGGTAACAAATACAATAGCAAACCCCAAGAGCCCGAACATCAACCACCTGCTGGCAGTTCTCACTTGAATTTGCTATGAAAGGTTTACAAGGGGAAAGCAAGTTAGTGTAGGTATCTCATCGTGAACGACTAGGTGAATAAAACACAGAGCACTGCTTGATACACAGTAGGTGGTCAGGACATGTTCAGGTTGGAATTAATAAAATGTAAACATATGTTAAGACTGAAGAAAAAGTCTGTTTTATTTTTAAGTGTATCAATGTGAGGAAGTCATTTGCCCAGGAACAGAATCAAACCAGCATAGGGATTAGTAAACTGAGATAAGCTAAAGAAAATCTGTAGCAGTTTTTTACCCTCAGGAAGAGGTTGCAGACTCTAAACTGAGTCTGAAAAGGAATGGGAGCAAGCAGGCTCAGGGGTCACAAGACCACCCCCTGGTGAGCACAGCCCAAAGAGGTGAGTTCCTGGGGGTGGGGGTGGGGGAGATGAGGTGCCATTGTCAGCATCAGTCAGAAGAGGCTGGGGCGAGCAGACCAGGACAACACCAGAGTTTGCACAGAGAAGACCCAGGACCTGGACTCCCATCCTGACCACACCCTGCACAGAGGCCCACAGCAGGGCAGAGCTTTCCATAGCAGAGCCCACTGTAGCCCTGCCCCTCCCTGCACTGGAGCAGCGGAGCTCCCAAAGCAGGTGGTAGCTCGTTCTGTTTTAGAGTTAGCTCAGCATTACAGATAACGCCAGGATTTCTATTGGAGGACTAGGCCATGGCCTAGGAGCACTTCCACATGTTCCAAATGTTTTATCCTGGAGCGCAGGCTGGCTGGTTACTAACCTAGCAAGTGTCAAAGCTATCTTTGACTCCTAAGCAGCCACTGATTAAATTCAGGGTTTCACCAATATTTAGGTTCTCAGAGAAGGCGGCACTTGTGGGTTTGGTCAGTGACAAAATGGAAGGTTAGACAAAAAGCAATCAAATCAGTTCATTAATCCAACACAATGCACACAGGGCACAGAAGCTCCCTGTTTCCAGGCAAACACGCAGCCAAACTGATGACACCTCGACACTAGTCCTGTGCCCAGGGCTCTCAAGCAGCAGGCCAAGAAAGGGACATGGCTAGAAACAGTGAGGCATTCCTTAAGGGAAAACCAATCTACAACTAACACTCCTCCTACAATGTTTTCCTTTAGAATTTTAAATACCCTTCAATTTTATTCTGATCGGTCCTCCCATTTTTAATTTCAATTTCCAAACTCTCATATTTTATGTATCTACTCTTCATGGTCTTTCACTGAGTCTAGAGAAGAAAGTTAACATTGTCTTGCCTCTCAATATTTCGCTATGGAATAGCAGAAATTTAAGTGCCAGGACCTATTGGGGGATCCCAGGAGACACTGAGATTAAATCTTGATTTCAGGTGACTTACCTAGTACTTCCCAATAATCGTATCCACTCCACATCTAGTCAGCTGGAGACTGTGAAGGAGCATGAACCATGCTTACGGCCCAGCAGAGAAGTGGGACCTGCCGGCGCCTCCTCAAGGAGCTACTGCCCCGGGCAGGAGGGAGGCAAACCTTGACACTGGGCCCTGTGTATAGAGAGCAAAGGGAAACGTGTCCAGCTCCGTCAGAATAAGAATTAGAGATAGATATTCGACTAAGCGGTGATCTCAGGAATTAGAGGCAAGAGTAAGAGGGCAGAACTCAACTGTCTTCCTTAAGGAATTATAAAATCTTAAGCTGGAAAGAGAGGATACATTCCATGATTGATTTCCAGTCATGCCAAACCTTATCTTTCATCTGGAACAAAGAAAGGGGTAGGAGGGGAGCAAGCTCCTGTTAAAAATAACTAAAGAGGGTCACAGAAAGTCGTTCAGACTACAAGCCAATGATATAGAACAGCATCGTACTAAAATGTGTAACCGCAGTACTCTCAACTGTCTTGTTTCCATTACAATATATCAAAGTGATGTCAGAAAATCAGGGACTGGGCTACCGCCAAACCATGATTTCCTTCTCATTACACACCAGCAATATATAAAGCTCAACAGCCCAGGCTAATGAAAAGAACATAGATTTTACAAGCTTCTAACTATAAATTTAGCTATTCAAGAGGAAAAGCTTTGGGAGTTGTTTTAAGAATAAACTATTGTGAGAGGACTGCAAATTTAGGCATATGGCACATTGCCCATACCTAAACTGAGAGGGGCTGTAACTCGGGCCGGTGAGGCCGAGGTGAGGCTGGAAAGCAGCGCCATCTCTCTGGGACATCAGCACCGGCACAGACCTCTCAAGGAACATTCAAAAACTCTGGATTTGAAAAACTCATTGTTTTATAGTATCTGGTGCTTCACTGTGTCCTCCCACGCCAGCTACACACATACACACCACGTGCAACCTAACATCACAAGGGCAGAGAGGAGAACTAGGGTATATTTGGACCCATCAACGCTTCAAGGTGACTCTTTCAGCCCAGATCCAATTAAAGCCATATGGCGTCCAGTGGACACTTATTTTTAAAAAGCTGTCCTAGAGCTACCATTGCCCAGTACCATGGAAATGTCAACAGCCCCAATCCTTTGCCTACACATTAAGCTATTAACGGTGACATGGCTCTGGATAATTGCATTAGTGACTGAATTTTCTTCACTGTGATGAAAAAACAACACTATTATGTGTAGCAAAACATAAAAATAAAAATATTTTCACATGTATGTAGGACTCAAAATATTCTTGCAGCACATAACATTTCAAACCATTTCCTTATATGCAAAACAGATTTTTAAAATCACGAAGACAGTGGCAATATTCCAGTATACTTTCTGCAGATACTAATAATGTTTAGTTCCTGTGTTGTGATTCAGATTTTGTCACTATAGCATGTTTCACAGTTGTTTGTATGATAAAACATTTCTGTTTGACCTTTTTCTTGTAGGAAAAATAAACCTTGAATTTTGTGTATTTTAACTCTTAAAAAAAAAATAAATGTTCTTCAAATAAGAGTCTATCTTTGAAAAACAAGTACCTGACCAGCATTCAAAGCAGTAACACTTTGTTGTTAAAAGAGGTCATCTAGTTAGATTACAAATTAGGCACCAAGTGTCAAAACACAAGGGAAAAAAATCATAATTCCACTCCAGAAGAAGCCCCAAACAAAACAAGAGTCCCTATAACCCAATGGCCGCCAGCAGTGTTGCTGCAGGGCCCAGAAGTTCACCCCACACTCCGAGTCCCTATAACCCAATGGCCGCCAGCAGTGCTGCTGCAGGGCCCAGAAGTTCACCCCACACTCTGAGGAAGAGCTGCAGGGCCAGGGAGGAGGTGGACTGAGCTGGTGGGTGTCCAAAGTTCAGTTCAACCAAACTAGCTCTGCTTTAGTCATTTTATAAATCAGCTTCTGCAAATGATTTCATTTGGAAAAAGGGGCCATGAAAATGTTTAAAATCCCTTGCAACAATTTGATGACACTGAATAGGTTCTCTGATCATTTTTAAATGTCCAAGTAATGTTGTAAAGCTGTTCTGAATATTTATTACATATCTTTCTGTAATAAAAGTCGAGACGGCCATGTAATTTATACTTAATTTTTAAAAATCTGGTACAGAACATTATCGGTGAACAACCTTCATTCTAGAGGGAAGTCAGCAGCCAACTATTCCCAAGGCCAACCTTGTCATGAAGTAACCTTTGGGCCTCACCACCCCTGGAGCTTTAAATACATCTACTGAAAGGCTTGTGTGAGTACATTCCTCACCACCACAATCGGAAAACACTAGAGGTCAACAACCCGACAAGATGACAGCTGTAGTTTTAAGAAACAAAACCAAACAAGCTCCAGAGTGGGGTTACAAGTCAATCACATGAATGGTAGCCGGCTATCAGTTGGCCGACCCCTGTTGGGTCTGAAGGGAAATCTGTCATTGGGGCCACCGCGCCCTGGCAGGATGGGGTTAGGTCCTGGAAGTGGGCCAATTGGATCAAAACGTGGTCTGAGTGGAGGGAACTGGCCGGGTGCCGCCCCCGGCCCAGGGATGAGTGAATTGATTGGGTTCCCAACATAGGGAAGTGTTAGTCTTTCATCAAATTCACCACCAATAATTCCTGGAGGAAGGAGCGAGCTGGGAGGGAAAGGTCTGGGGTGGAAGGGATTGGGGTAGAATGGGTTGGGGTGGGGTGACGACGGCGGCAGGAACATCATATGCCGAATTCTCTGAGCTTCTTTTCTTTGTTTGTGCTTCTTCTTGTACAACTGAAGAAAAACAAGAACAGGATCTGGTAAGTGATTGGGATGTCTCCCCAAAGTTCCAACCTGCTTTCACTGTACAGAGCTGTCCTTTCCTTTTCCCACACTATCAAGCAGACCAAAAACCAGTGCACAGAAACGAACTTTCACCATTTCTTTGTAAGCGAATAAGGTAGTGGCTCTGAATACAATACCGATGAGCTCTAGTCTTTACACTGCAACCGAGCAATTGTGCCAACCTGGAGCAACAATACATCCAAAGGAGGGCTAGCTGAGTGGCATGTACTTTCAAGACTGCAACCCAGAGTGCCCAAGCTAACATGCAATCTTAAGTCAGCCTTTTTTAAAGTAGCAAAGTTAAATATTTGTTGAAAATATCATGCCATAAAATATAAAGGTGTTGGGGGGTGAGGTTATTATTTTTCACTTAAATTGTGTCCCTAATAGATCTCAATTTAAACAAGATGAAACAGATGCCCATTTTAGAGGATGGAGCATATTTTGTACATATTTGAATACTTTCATTGAATTTTATTCTTCTCTAGTCCTTCCTCCCAAGTTTTTCTCAGTCCTATCAACGTCTTTTATAGTAGGCATCAGCAAATAAAATAACATCACTTTTTCTTTTCTTAATGTACTATTCTAACTAGCAGAACAGCTAAACACTATTCCAGCACAAAAGCAACTCACTTTAAAAAAATCTTCTTTGAAACAGAAGAAGGGAGAATGTTTTATTAAGGTGAAAAATAATCATTGTGTTAAAACTTACTTCCTGTGTAATTACAAGAAAACGGACTGAGTTTAAAGTAAAAGTTGAAAACATTTCCATTTACTGAAAATGAGCAATAAATTTAATGAAAACAGATTACTTCATAAAAAAGTGAAAACTGCCCATAATATACTAGTCCACTAGTTATTTCTGTGTTGTGAACATTAGCCTTGATATTTGCAAACACTTACTTCTTTCCAATCTGTGTCTCGAACTCTAACAGTACCATCTACAAAGGAAAAACAAAAAATAAGGGTTTAAAATGCTTCATTCATCCAGCATGAAACAGCAAGTTTGCTTCTGTCCTAAGGAAACGAATCCATCCTTGGTTTAACACACACTACCATTTATACTTTCTTGAACCTAACTCAGATCCTCTCTGGACGGCTGAGGGCAGCCGGCACTGCTCTGTACTACGTGGCTCAATGCAGTGACTCCCTCAGGGATGCAGAGGGCTGCACAGCTGTTCTCTCCTGTGCTAACTGACCCACACTACACCGTCTCCCACTAACTCCATCTAGTGTGTCAGCTGCTTCTGACCCCAAGTCTCATGTCACACTAACCCAGGTGACAACCTGAGTGTCTGTATTACAGCTCATGGTCATTACTGGAGGTCAAGCTGGTAAGGTTTTCTTCCAGAATTGGGTTAGATTTTCTCCCAAACATGTTCTGAATGATTCGACTCTCAGAAATTTGATCATAACTAAGTAATTTTCAATGTACTTACTTAAAATCTGTGAAATGAGGAAAAGAACTCCTTTTAGTGACGAGTTTGGATAAAAGATAGTGATGTCTTCTCTAGATGTTATTACATTGGCATGGAAGAAAAAGTTATAAAAGCTCCAGCCCCATAACATTGTATGTACAGGGAAATTCAAGAAAAAAATATGGGCCGAAACCGGTTTGGCTCAGTGGATAGAGCGTCGGCCTGCGGACTGAAAGGTCCCAGGTTCGATTCCGGTCAAGGGCATGTACCTGGGTTGCGGGCATATCCCCAGTAGGAGATGTGCAGGAGGCAGCTGATCGATGTTTCTCTCTCATCGATGTTTCTAACTCTCTATCTCTCTCCCTTCCTCTCTGTAAAAAAATCAATAAAATATATTTAAAAAAAAAAAAAAGAAAGAAAAAAATATGAACACTCAGCTTACAAATGAGCTTGTAGACCACAATCTGGAAATGAGGTAGAGACTGATTGTATTTTAAACCTGAACTCAAATATACAAGTAAAAAGTATTTGTTCCTTTCATGGGTATTTTTATCATAGCCTGCTTTTTTTTGGTTGGATCTTCCATATATGTTGGTCATTTTGTCTTTTCATTTTGACTATAATTTTTTAAATTTCTGAGATGACATTTCCTGCCTCCAGGGACAAAATAACATTTTAAACTTTGGATTCAGGAGCAGAAACAAAGAATGAGGACCTCAGGAATCAAGAAGGAAGACAAGGAAAAACCAGGTCATTTGCACTTTCTACATTTTGAAGCTTTAAAAGAAAAAAATTTTGACAATCCAAATGACTCTACATGTACTTTTAATTTTAAAAAAAAAAGAGGAAGGGAACCTACCCATACATGTTTACTAGAGTGGTATATTATCATATATAGCACCATCATTCAAACTTTTTTATTTTACACTGTAAGATGTAAGATTTTTTTACATTTATGTATCTATATAACTAAAATATAAGTTTACTCCTATTTTATAAAGTGCTGCTGACTTTCCTGTCTTTTTTTTGTAAAATGACCCCTTAAATTGATTTTGTGACCCACC
This sequence comes from Myotis daubentonii, assembly GCF_963259705.1. Classification (NCBI taxonomy): domain Eukaryota; kingdom Metazoa; phylum Chordata; class Mammalia; order Chiroptera; family Vespertilionidae; genus Myotis; species Myotis daubentonii. Next base: position 11,261,757 of record NC_081841.1, read on the forward strand.
CAGAGTCAAACCACAGTTTAACACTGATAGGTAGTAAAATGGTGGTGACCGAAAAGAAGTTCCACACTCAGGCTTCCAGCCTTGTATCTGGAAACCCTGTGACATTTTGGAGAATTCTCCCCAGCCCCAAGTTCCAGTCATCACTGCTGCAATGATGACCAGGTCACCTTAAATGTGACAATGCAGAAATACAGCTTCCCCAGCAACACGCCTGCCACAGCAGAGCAAGACTCTGTCCACTTGTACTCTGGTCACAACCTGGAAGTAGTTAGAAATGCAGTGGATTTCTAAGTCAGACACTGAGGGTGGCCGATAGAGAATAAGCCTATCTCACGTCCATTTTTCTATCCTGACGGTCTACTTAGTCTAAGTGGCTATTTGAGGAGAGTTTTCAGGACATAGGCAAAGGTTTATGAAGCTTAGAATTTCTTTACTATAGGCTGTATGTTATGATTATTTGCTACCCTAAAAAAGAAAACCTATAACTAAAAACTTCTGGCAAGCTGAATCATTAAGAACTAAGAACTCAGTAAGAAAGAGCCCCTTTCTTGTTAACATGTCATCATGGAAATCACCTCGAAAGTCCCGCAGATATAAACACCTCCACAGAAGTTGGTCATTTGACGCGATAAAGAGGTCACGACAAACTGCAGACAAAGACAGGACAGAACGAACGTCCAGAAGTCGGAAGATCCGTAGTTTCAGCTCCAATGGAAGGACTACCAACCCAAATACATCTGGGAGGTTCAGTGCTAAAAGGAGAAAAAGAACAAGTGTCTCTGAGTAAAGAACATCCAGCTTTCCCCACACATTGAACAAAAGCGGGCAACTCGTTCCTTTATAGAGAGGTAACAAACTGGGTGGTGGTCTCAATTATCCAAGCACACACATCTACAACAAATGTTTAACCCCAGGTTAACTAGATTACTACTACTAAGCCCCTTCCTTGTTCCCGTTTTAGTGGAAAGACAAATACTGTTTAATACAGATAGAAAAAATAATTCTGAAAATTTGTAGATATTAGTCAATGGCTTCTTTTAATTCTCTTCTCAACTACAGAAAATGGATAATTCACTGGCTTTTATAACTGGCTCCCAATGCTGCCACTTATTAGCTGTGTGCTTTTGGACAAGTTACTTAAAGTCTGCCTAACTCAATTTCCTCATCTGTAAAATGGGTTAATAACATTATCTACCTCACTAAGTTGGGAATTAAATTTATTAATACATATAGTGCTTAGAACAGGGGTGGGCAAACTTTTTGACTCGAGGGCCACAATGGGTTCTTAAACTGGACCGGAGGGCCGGAACAAAAGCATGGATGGAGTGTTTGTGTGAACTAATATAAATTCAAAGTAAACATCATTACATAAAAGGGTACGGTCTTTTTTTTTTTTAGTTTTATTCATTTCAAACAGGCTGGATCCGGCCCGCAGGCCGTAGTTTGCCCACGGCTGGCTTAGAACAATGTTTGGCACACAATAAGCACTCAGGTGTTAGCCATTACTATTAGGCAGGCTTAAAAAAAGGAGGTAGAGCCCTGACGGTATGGTTCAGTGGTTGAGCGTCAACCTATGAACCTTTTGGTGTACAGGGCAATGCTCCAACCAACTGAGCCACACTGGCCAGGGCAAGTCACTGCGATTTTTAAGTATTTTTTACTACAACACAAATAAGAGAAAGCTGACTATACAAGAATCTTGAGTGAATATAAACCTCACTGAATTATTCAGTTTCACCATCTATAAAATGAGAATAAAAGCTACTTCAAAGTTGTTAGCATTAAGAACACATGTGAAATATACAAAGTACCTAGCATAGAGCCCCAATAAATATTATTAAAAAAAAAACTTAGATGCAATTTACAGGCTATACATTATTTATTTATGTGTTATTGAACGTATTATGGGCCAGACCCTGTGCTAGGCCATGAGAATACAAAAGTGAATAAGGCATATTCCCTGCTTTCAAGTATTCACAACCTTGGGTGGAAAGAAATTATATCAACAATTATTATACACTGAATAAAGAGCTACAATAAAGATATGTACACAATGCTATGGAACTACCAAGAGGGAGTGAATAACATTTAAGGAATTAACATTTAAGCTTAGTCTTAAAATCAGAGCAGAATTTCACTGGGAGGAGAAAGGAGGGAAGAGTCATGAGCACAGTGCTTTAAAGTTACTATTCTCTCTAGCCATGTGACCTGGGATCATTTATCACCTCTCACCTTGTCGGGTAAAAGCCAGAAGAGGATACACCAGCTGGTCTTTGAAGAGGCGAGAGAGTTTCTGAAGATCTTTGTAGATGTTGGCTACATTTTCCCCTAGAATATTTAAAATAAAAAATCAAATAGAAAATCAAGTGGAAAAACTTGAAATGGTATCCTCTACTTCAGCCAAACCAATCAAAGAGGTAAATAAATTTTCACAAATAATTCCAACACAGATATAAATCAAAATCTCCAATAGATTAGGGAGTATATAGCGTGAGACTCTGAAAGCTAAGATCCCGTATCAAATGAAGTGAGCTGTACCCATCTATACAGCTCATAGGCTATCATTTGGTAGGGAACACTAGATATACTGAACTAGAGGCCCATGCACGAAATTCGTGCCAAGAGTAGGCCTTCCTTCCCCCGCTGCCGGCACCGGCTTCCCTCTGGCACCTGGGACCCGGGCTTCCCTCCTCTGGCTGCCAGTAGGCACCTGGGACCCGGGCTGGCTTCCTTCAGGCCACCTGCAGGCACCTAGGACCCGGGATGGCTTCCCTCCACCCCGGCTTCATCAGGAAGGATGTCTGGAATGACTTCCGATCTAATTAGCATATTACCCTTTTATTATTATAGACTAGAGGCCCGGTGCACAAAAATTTGTGCACTCGGGGAGGGAGGGGGGGTCCCTCAGCCCGGCCTGTGCCCTCTCCCAGTCTGGGACCCCTCGGGAGATAACGACCTGCTGGCTTAGGCCTGCTGCCGGGTGGCAGAGGGCAGGCCCAATCCCTAGGTGCAGCCCCTGGTCGGGCTCAGAGCAGGGCCATTTGGGGAGTTGGGGCACCGCCCCATGTCATGCACAGAGCAGGGAGGATCAGGAGGTTGCGATGCCACCCTCAGTCACGCTCAGGGTAGGGCCGATTGGGGGGTTGGGGCACCGCCCCCTGTCACACTCAAGGCAGGGTCGATGGGGAGGTTGCGGCGCAACCCCCTGTCACGCACAGAGCAGGGCCAATCAGAGGGGTTGGGGTGCCGCCACTCTCACACTCAGGGCAGGGCCAAAGGGGAGGTTATGGCTCTACCCCGTCACACACAGAGCAGGACCCCTTGGGGGGGGGGGGGGGAAGGGGTTGGGGCACCACACCCTGTCACACACAGAGCAGGGCCGATCAGGGGGTTGGGGCACTGCACCCTGTCACACACAGAGCCGCAGAGTGATCAGGGGGTTGGGGAGCTCCCCCCTATCAGGCACAGAGCAGGGCTGATCAGGGGGTTGGGGCGCCTTCCCCTGTCCCGAACAGAGCAGGGCGGATAGGGAGGTTGTGGCCCCGCCACCTGTCGCACACAGAGCCGCAGGGCGATCAGGGGGTTCAGGGGGTTTGGGCACTGCCCCCTGTCACACTGATGCCGGTGCCGGGAGGCCTCGCGGCTCCGCTGATCCCCGTGCACTGGGTGTGTGTGGGGGGGGAGTGTCCCTCAGCCCAGCCTGCCCCCTCTCACATACTGGGAGCCCTCAGGCGTTGACCCCCATCACCCTCCAATCACAGGATCGGCCCCTTGCCCAGGCCTGACGCCTCTGGCTGAGGCGTCCGGCCCGGGCAGCGGGGACCCGCAGCTGCAGCGGCCCCACGATCGTGGGCTTCGCTTTAGGCCCAGGCAAGGGACCCCTAGCTCCTGGGACTGCCAGCTTCGACAGTGCCCAGCTCCCATCACTGGCTCCACCCCTACTTCCTGCTATCACTGGCCAGGGCGGAAAAGGCACCTGATTCTCTGATCATGGCTGGGGGGCAGGGCCAAGGCGGCCCCAGGGCCGCCTTGGCCCTGCCCCCCAGCTCTTAGCTCCCCCCTGGGTTTCTGATCACTATCAGTGGCAGGGGGCTTCTTCCTGCTTTCCCTTTGGCCTCCCTGCATTGTGCCTACATATGCAAATTAACCGCCATCTTGTTGGCAGTTAACTGATTAGCCAATGAAAAGGGTAGCTCGTACGCCAATTACCATTTTTCTCTTTTATTAGTGTTGATATCTACCAATCTGCTCTGAGCACTGGGAATGCAGTGGGGCACTGCTCTTGTGGAGCTTAGATTTAGTAACAAACAGTGTTTATAACATGACTACAACCGTGTCGAGCAGTTTTCAAGCCTTCTTTAGAATCAGCAATTCTCCCTCAGAGATAAATACTATTATTCCCACTTTAAAGACAGGACAAGATATAGAGCCCATCCAAGGTCTTAGAGTAAGTGGCAGAGCAGGGTATAAGGCTAAGTAGGGCTCCTAAGCACTCACATTAGCCACTAAACTGCTACCAAAGTGTGGTCCATGGATCACCTGTATTGAAATCACCTGGGAAATGTTTCTACATATTGAATCTCAGGACCCACCACAGACCTACTTAATCAGAACCTGCATTTTAATAAAATCCCCAGGTGATTTTCATGCACATTACAGCATGTACACTGTCAAATTGTGCCTAGAGTTCCCACTTCAGTTTTGCTATAAATTTACCAAGTGTATAACCTTGAACCTTCTGATCTGTACCTGTTTGCTCACCTGTTTAAAGAAGACATCACCACTGCACCAGTTAAGTGTAGTTAAAATTTAAAGCTATATACACAGTGCCTAGTATTTATCAGTAGATAATCAATTTATGCTTGCTCCCTCCCCAGTCCATATGTATGCAACTCACTATTCTATATAATAAAAGCATAGTATGCAAATTGTCCCCTCAACCGGGAGTTCCTCCAGGAGTTCACCAGGGAACTAGGGGGCAGGACCAGCTGGGGGAAGGGAGGGAGGACCTGGCCGGCAGCCGCTAAGGACCCTACCAGTGCACAAATTTCATGCACTGGGCCTCTAGTCTATAATAAAACATGCATAACTTGATAATGAATAAAAAAAATATGCAGCTAAACTCTACATCTTTATTGCATGAATTACAATCTTGAGTTTAAATCAAATTTCAAGATATTTTTTTAATATATTTTATTGATTTTTTACAGAGAGGAAGAGAGAGAGTTAGAAACACCGATCAGCTGCCTCCTGCACACCTCCTATGGGGATGTGCCCGCAACCAAGGTACGTGCCCGCAACCAAGGTACATGCCCTTGACCGGAATCGAACTTGATACCTTTCAGTCCCCAGGTCAATGCTCTATCCACTGAGCTAAACTGGTTAGGGCAAATTTCAAGATATTTAAAAAATAAATTTGGTTTAATGTGAAAACTGATTTTCTATAAAAAGAAAATTTCCTTCAGTGATCTATAATAAATATAATTAGGGACTTAGAACAAAAGGATAAATAACAGTACCTAGTATATACGGATACTATAAGCCACAGTAAACATTTAAATGACTTGTCAAATGAACAGCATATTCCTAACATAAAAAGTGCTACATTAGAAATATTCGATTAATATAGTCCATAAACTTGTAATAAAACTGTATTAACTTTTTCCCTCCCTTTCATTTCCTTTTTTCCTTTCCTTTCATTTCCTTTTTAACAGAAAGCAAATAAAGAAAATGAACTGAGCTACATTTCTATAAAAGTTGTTTTTAAAAAAAGGCATAGGAGTCAAATCTATACGGATCCTAAATTCCACCATTTATTAGCTCTGTGACCTTGAAGTAATTTAACCTCCTCTAGACCTATTTCCTGATCTATAAAATGGGCATAATAACCTCTACTGCTATAAAGTGTAGAGTATTTCTACTCCCCATAGCATAGAAGTGAATATACAGTGTTGTAGCCAAGGAATTTCTGGCCCTAATGGTAAGATCATCTTTAAAGATTTAATGAGTCAGTTCATGCATTCGCAACAGGACCAAGATTGCCCCCAACAGGGCAAAAATTGGTTCTTGGGAGGGCAAAAAAATAAAATCCTAGTTATGACATTGGTTTGGCCCCTCGCAAGGGTCACAGTATACAAATACAGATATCTATGGTATTAAATTTTCATGGGGGAGAATGACTAGGGGGGTAAATGTGTAAATGGCTCTTTCGGGGACTGATAAGGGAAAAAAGGTTAGGAAACACTGGTCTACTATGACATTATATGTTCAGAGACCATTATAAATATGTACAGTTGACCCTTGGGCAACACAGGTTTTAACTGCACGGGTCCACTGATATACAGATTTTTTTTAATAAACCACAATCAGCCCTCCATATCCCTGGTTCTGCATCCTCAGATTCAACCAACAGCAGATAGAAAATAGTGTTTTCCATCCGCAGTTGGGAATCTGGATGCAGAGGGCCAATTGTATGCATTGGTCTATATCATTTTATAAAAGGGACTTGAGCATCCGTGGGTTTTTGGTATCTGCAGGGAATGTTGGAACCCATCCCCCTTGGATACCAAAGGTCAACTGTAGTTAAGTTTCAGGGGAGTCAAAAGTTCTATGTGTATTTTTGACTACATGGGGGATCAGCACCCTAACTCCAGTTTTCCAATGGTCAACTGTATTCTGATGTCTGCTTTCTCTATCAGTTTCAGTTCATATACGTCAGTCTCTCAAGGCTTGATCTCCCCTGGGAACTAACAAGACTAAGTTAGGCCTTCACAGCAAAGATCTAGATCTACATGGTCTTCCCTTAAAAGACACTGCTTTAAATGTCATCTCCCCCCTATACCACACCACTCTCCTGGATTTTAAACCCTCAAGTTTACTATGAGGATGAAATGGAATAACATCTGTAAAGGCACAAAACAGTACTTAAATATGATACTTCCCTCTCTACCCCATCTCTTCTCCTTCAACCACCTACCCACATCTCATCCTTTGACTTAAGTTAAAAAAATAAAAACTTAATTTCTTTGTGTCTACTAATAATTTTATAGAACATAAATGAAACCATGCATAGAATGCAAACTTCTGGTAAAGGTCCAATCTACATCAAATTTATATAGGTTTAAGCAAATATCTTCAATAATGAGGTTCCATTATACTAGTATGGTTCCCACAAAACATAGCTCCTCTCCGTACTGGCTAACCACAATGCCAGAAAAATCCACAAAGATTAATTCAGAAATTATGAAGCATCAATAATGTGCAAAAAATTACATACTAGTGTCATTACATAATGGCAATGTAAACATAATCCAGCATTCCAAGATCTTAAGAATAACAGGAAACAGAAACTGCATCATGGTCTTGAATTTGCTTTAATCTCATTCAGAAACTCAGTCTTTTGAACATTACCTTTCAGGTTTTTAAAAGTGAAGCTCTCAAAATGTCATCCCAAAAGTTACATTACCTAGTTCCTCTTTGCAAATAAAAGATTCTGGCAGCAGCTGCAATCTTTTCACACTTCTAATCTCACTGTTGATTTTTAGTGTAGCTGTAAATAAGCAAAAGAAAGATGAAAATTTGTCACTTCATCAATTGCCTTCATTTTCCAGTATGGGACTGTATTTCCTTGCCCCCATATACAAAGGACACATTATACAAAACAAACTGCTCTATGCTTACATCCTTCCCTCACAGCGAAGTCCAAAGTATAAACATGCCATCGCATGAATTAAAAATCACTCTAAAACACCCCTTAAAAACTACAGTAAGCACCTTTATATAATACCTATATAAAAAGTATTACCAATAGCAGCTCATTAGTAACTGGAAGATATGCAACAAGGTTAATAGAAGACAGTTAAACACAATAAAATCATTATTTCTACCAGTATCACCAAAACTCCATTTATTTTTTATTTAACCCTTGGCAATGAGTCTTCCCCATGTTTGTTAAATGAATCCTCAGACCCAAAAGACCAATATTCTTGACATCACCAGAGAGTTCAATTTCATTCACATACACAAAGACATACTTCATCTCATTCTATGAAAGAGCCAGTGATGTGCTTATGCACATGTGCACCGAACAGGATGTCTTCGGTGAAGGAGAGATTTAAGGACACACTACTCCTTTCAAAGAATCAATCCTGGAATGGCTGTCTGCCATGCAAGTCTGCAAGCAGGTGACTTGCCAAGAATGGTAAATAAACGAAGTATCGGAAATCATTAGACATTTAACAGCTATTCTCTAAGTATCTTGAAACTCTAGTAAATAGAGGTTATTATACAGATGTTGTTAAAGAGTTTTAGTAAGAAACTGAGACAAAAATTACAACCTCACATTTACCATTTGGTAACTTCCACCTTGCAAGTTATGCTTAAATGGAGGCAGCAACTGCTGATCTGGGTGGAACATCCAACTAAAAGTTACATTTGTAATTGTCATGAATTGCTGAAAGGCATTACTAGGTCCTCGTGCCGTCAGATAGTCGCGTCCAGACAAATGTGGAATACCACCAAAGCTATTAAAGCTGAAATTTTGAGACTTTTAAGTAACATGTCAAAGAATCGAGTCATTAAAAGTAAATAGCAGAAATTACACAAAAGGGCACCTAGAACTGTCTTTCAGCAGAAAAAAAAAACATTTTAAAATCTTGTAGGGACCCCAATAAGTGAAATAGACAAACATGTTGCTGCTCAAGATTTAAGTGGAGATAGTTCTACTAAGCCTCCTCCTTGCTTCGTCTCAGCAGAAACTAGGAGCTGCAGAACAAGTTGAAAACCACTGAGCTAAGACACATCAAAGCACCTGCTGCCTTTGTTATACAAAGATGAGCTGTACTGAAAAAGGAAAAATGCAGTCATTCCAATATTATCCTTAACACTAGATTGCCCAAGGAAGTCATTTTGACTGCTTTTTAATTTCAATTAGAAAAACAATTATGTATATAAGGACACAATGTCTTAGAATTTTGTGACTTTTTGTACAACATATAAATGCGTTTATTAATAATTGTAGTTACCTCCCCCTCCTTCATTTCCAGTATATATATATGTGTTATACCTATATTGCCCAAAAGCAGTCATTTTGACTGCTTGGGGAAATTTTAACTCTTATTACTGAATTGAGTAAATTTCTTATATGACCAGTTCGGCTCTGTATTGAAATAACAGTTTTCATTTTTTTTCGATTACCATCACATGATAACATACAAGTACATGATAAATTGTCGATACTTGATAAGTTGTAGTTGCTCAATAAGCTAAACTAGTACTTGTTATTCGAATCTTTATGCAGTGATACTTGTTCTAATAAGTTGTTTATTTTATTTCTTTTGCGCCCTAAATTCATGAAAGAAATGTCGAATAGAAGTGAGTTATTGGAAAAGCTAAGGAACATAAGTGAAGAGTGCTCCGATATTATTCTTTCACAATGCAGTCATTTTTACTGCTTTTGGGCAATATAGGTATATACTAAATTTCAGTCTTTCTAGTGTTAAGAGGATAAACCTCAAAAATCAAAATGCAGCCCTAACCGGTTTGGCTCAGTGGATAGAGTGTCGACCTGCGGACTCAAGGGTGCCAGGTTCAATTCCAGTCAAGGGCATGTATCTTGGTTGCAGGCACATCCCCAGTAGGGGGTGTGCAGGAGGCAGCTGATCGATGTTTTTCTCTCATCAATGTTTCTAACTCTCTATCCCTCTCCCTTCCTGTCTGCAAAAAATCAATAAAATATATTTTTAATTTTAAAAAATCAAAATGCAACAAAAATGCAAGATTCTAGTCACTCAAATGGATCTCCAGAATGTTATGAAACTGTTCCAAACACCACTGATAGTTGGTATGGACATGCAGGTGGCATCTGAGCTAAAATGAAATTGGGATGTATTGCTATCCCAGTGAAATTTTCTTAATACTGAAGACAACTAGGAAAGAAACCATTAAGAGCGACTTTCTCAGGGTGCGGGAGAAAACACACACAGATTAAAGCCTCAGAACCCTTAGTGTTTGTGGGCATTTACATATTGTTCAGTGGTGCTAAACTGAATACAAAGGGACCCAGCTCAATCTCACCTCTTACCATCTCTCAGTTCGAGACCTTGATTTAAAAAAAAAAAAAAAAAGCCATTTATAGTCACAAAGAAACGTATATTCTTCAAAGAGTTCATCTCACTCCTATTATAACAACTCCCACGGGAGCAAAAAATAAATTATAAGGTTAAAACAGCAAAAGAGTAGAGTTGCTCAAAGAATGAAGGCTGCTAGCCTAAAACAACCCGTAATTCTCTTTTTTCATATAAATATATTCTTATTGATTTCAGAGAGGAATGGAGAGGGAGAGACAGAAATATCAATAATGAGAGAATCATTGATTGGCTGTCTCCTACACGCCCCACACTGGAGACTAAACCCTGACCTCCTTGTTCATAGGTTGATGCTCAACCACAGAGCCACACTGGTAGGGCCAACCCATAATTCTATAACCTTTCAGACTCATGTTATCAGCGGTACAGGGATTAAACAAAGTTGAAAAAAGACTCATAACTATATCATAATGGGCAATTAATGAACTGGCTATAAAACATTTGGAGAGAAAGATGTCAGTATTCGTAAACTATTGACTGCAACTATGCCATCCAATTACCATTTATGACGACTAGGTTTCCCAAAGGCACACAGGTGAGAGCAGCAAAGCCGCCCTCACAGAGAGGATGTGTGTACTGCAGCTTATACACTCCTCCTGATTTCCAGTTCTCTGGCATGGAAATAGCTTTGGTTTCAGTCCCCTGGGGAAGGAAATTAAAGGGAAACAAATATAGAAATATATTACTCTCAAAAAGATTAACCATCCAGGAAGTCCCTAACTTGTCTAGAAATAAGCATTCCTTACAATCCCCTTAATAAAATTTGTCAAATCATTAACATTGCTATGAATAAAATTTTGATAGAAAAAAAGTTTCCATATATTATCCTCCATCAAAATTTTTGTTCAAATAGATAAAATAATATCAGAGATGGAGTTAATTTCTCTCTTCAAAGACTCACTTCTCTGGTTACCAAGGTCATTATTCAAGAACCCAACGTAAATATCACTTTATTTGGAAATCCCTTTTAAAAGAAAATATACATAAATACATGCTAAGCGAAGTCAGTCAGAAAAAGCTAAGAGTTACATGATTTCACTCATATGTGGGATATAAAACTGAAACTCAGAGACACAGACAGATAACAGTATGGTCCCTACCAGACGGAAGGAGGTGGAGGAGTGGCAGAGAGTAAAGGAGGCCAAATATATGGTGATGGAAGATGACTGACTTTGGGTGGTGGGCACACAATGCAATATACAGTAAGGTACACTTGAAACCTATTAACCAATGTCACCCCAATAAATTTATTTTTTAAATCCTGCCCTGGCCATGGCTCACTTGGTGGGAGCTTCGTCCCAAACACCAAAAGGCTGTGAGTCTGATTCCCAGTCGCAGCACATAACTAGGATGCTGGTCGGGGCAAATATGGGAGGCAACCAATTGATAGTTCTCTCTCACATCAATGTTTTTTCACTCTCTCTCTCTCCCTTCCTCTCTAAAATCAATAAAAACATATCCTTGGGTGAGGATAACAAGAAAAAAATCATGTTTGTCATCCTCTTTCTTTTATCCACTAACGTTCAGTTCATATTTCCATTGTTATGTACTTCACTGTTATTTATCATAATATATTCTAATTTTCATTTTATTTATCTCCCATATTTGTGGACTCCTGAAAAGGACTGTCTTTATATCTTGATTCCTGGCTCAGTGCATGGCATGGTGCAGGTGTTCAGTGATCACTGAATTACTGTTACTCATAATACCACCAGTTGTGGCATCGCTATTGTGTGAGACTACGCAGAATCTCAGGCTCCACCTTAGACTTATTAAATTAGAATCTGCATTTTAATAAGATCCTCAGGTATTCTGTGCACATTAAAGTTTAAGAAACTCTCCCACCACCACCACCACCACCCCCACCCCACCTCACCAAAAAAAAAAAAAGTTTAAGAAACTCTACTCTAAATGTTCTCTGTGAATCTCTGGCATCCTATCTATGGCTAAGTCTCTCCGAGAATTTAACCAATACAGTACAATGCTTTGTATACTTGTCTCTCTCACTCTTGGACTATAAGCAACCTGGGAGCAGAGACAAAGCACTGCACCTGACAATGGAGAATGAATGAATGAATGAATGCAAGCAACTACAGCATAAGAACAATGTCCTCTTCCTAACTGAATCTTATTAAATTATTGGCAATTCATAGAGCCATTAATATAAAAAACCTAGTGTGTCATCATCTGTCTAGTCACACCCAATCCACACTCACTGAACACATTTTACCTACATATTATCCTACATACTGTAATCTTGTGGTTCTTTTAACCCAAGTTGCCATCACTTTTATAATATTAATAAAAAACTAATAAAACGAAAAAAAGAAAAGAGAATACTTACTGCTTGCCTACTGTATGCCTATCACTGTGTTCAGCATATTACATTTAATATCCAACCACATTTAATAAAGAAATCTAGAATACACAACACAAAAATCTAGGGATATTTACTGATATACCTCCTTTCCTAATAGAAACGTAAACCCTAACAAGATGCTTGTCTTCTCTTGTCATCTTACCTGAGGTATGTAACCCGACTCCAACATGAGAAGATGAATGCATACTATCAAGGCATCACTGGGACTAGAACAGTCAGCTGACTGATACAGGGTCTCTAATGAATGGGGCACTTGCCCTTCCTCTGATTCACTGCAGAGCATTGGTTCTGAGGGGTAGAAACCTGTGTCTTCATCCATATCCACAATATCTTCAATTGACTCAGCTTCAACATTTTGACTAGGCCCTGGCTGAAAAGGATAACAAACAATGAATTCATTAAATAGACTTTTATACATGATATTTTGTATCCTAAAGTGAACTGAGATTAGTGCTCAAAGTCAAAGCACATTATTGGGTTCAGAAATGGGACACATTAAAGCAAGCCCTCCTACATAAATGAGCCTGCAATCCACTCCTCCATTCCAAATTCCTTATCTCCATTAACCTGGAAATCTTCCTCGATTTCTCAGTCTGCGTTACTAAACCCTACCCCAAACTGACCATACTGCAAAGTTCCACTGAACCTACCTCCTAAGTATCTCTAAAATCTGCCCCTTCCTACTCCAACAGTACTTCACACTCATTTATCTCCTGACTTCCAGCAACAGCCTCCCCAATACACCTGACTCCACTTTTTTATCTTCCATACATTCCACCCACTGCTGCCAGTTTTCTGACAATTAAGACTCCAATTATGTCCTATGTCCCAACTTAAACCCTGTCAGTATTTCCCCAATGTAGACAGCAGCATTTCCCTAAATTGTGCCTTGAAATGTGACCCTACATGTTCTTAGGAAAGAAAGAGGCTGACAATAAAATAAGTTGGAAAATGCTACATGCTATTGCTACCTAGCCTTCCCTCCCTACTCACCAAGTGTGCTGTGGCATTACAAAGCTCTGAGAAGCCCAATAATAACGAGCGCATAACCAAGAAAGGCTACCCTCCTTCCTCACTTACTTGTAACCTCATGAAACAAGTCTTTCATGGAGGACATGCTGAGAAATGCAGGCCTACGAATAAAGTACAAACTCCTAAACTCCTTAGCATACAAGGCCTTTCGTCACCTGATCCCTGACTCTGTATCAAGTTCACTTTCTGCCAGGCCCTTCCTCCCCACTCTAGCAGTCTCCACCTCTTCGACAGAAGTGACACCGACTACCCTCTGCTTTGCAAAGGCTTTATTACTCCGCTTCATCACACAGTATTGAAATTTTCTAATTACTCATCTACATCCTACCATGACCACAAACTTAGAAATGAGCAAACTACATGTCACCTATTTGTATAACCCCAGTACAGTACCTAACACATAGTAGACACTCAGTAAATGATGAAGGATATCTTACAATTCATAATGTTTTGTTTTCAGTGTTTTCTCATTTGCAACATGCAAAAATGCTATAAAATAGGCATGACAAATGATGTCACCTTTTTATACATGCTGTAATTGTGACTCATATTAAATAACAATCGAGGTTACCAACTAATAAAACTTTGAAGTGAACAAGCTCACCAGATTCCCAGTTCACGGCTTTTAAACATAATATGCTCCTTCAATAAGACTACGTTACTATGTTAACTTTGCTCAAAAAGTTGGTTTTCTAGGCTTGTGCTCAACTCCTAATGCAAAGCACATGTTTCTTCTTTTTCAGTTCATGTTTCCATTAAAGAAGGGGCAGAGGAAATTAAAATTACATACTATGAGTCCAAGGGTGGGAGAATGTCAAGGAGCATGAGGCTATTCTAAAATCCCTGGTGGCTTATGAAAAACATCCAAATTCACTTGTTAAAACCTAGAGGACAATGACAACTCACACTACCTAAAAAAGGAGGTTCCAATGGACACAGACACTGGGGCAGTGGGGGCTTGCCCAGAGTGGGAATGGCTGGATGTAGGGGGAAGGGGGGAGGCAGTCAAACGGGGAAAAAGGAGACATGTAAAATTTTAGACAATAAAAAAAAGGAGGCTCTATCATATTTTGAACAAACAGAAATTACTTATTAAAAGCACTTAACACCTAACTAAATTATAAAGTGTACAGGTTCTTTGCTTCTTATCTACTAGAGGCCTGATGCACAGAATTCGTGCAAGGGGCTTGGCCCTCGCAGCCCCTAGCAGCCTCAGCTGGCCCTCACAGCCCCAACTTTGTCCGGAAGGTCATTTGGAAGGTCATCTGGACAGTCATTCTGCTATTCAATCTAATTAGCATATGAGCTCTTTATTATATAGGATTATGCCTAACTTTGGGCCATTAACTACTTACTGACAGTTGCATGGGAGATATATGTGAAAAAAATATTGAAAAGGTTGCCCTAAACTGATAATGACATAAGAGGAAGATATCAGAATCCCCTGGTGAACTTATCAAACCTTACTGCCACTCAATGAGAACCACTGGCATTCACTGAGCCATTCTGATATGATGAGAATATTTATCTTACTCTTCACGCATGGGGAAGTGAAAAAAAAATGTTCAGCACCACCTCTCTGAACAGATCATTTACTAGTATCATATGTCATTTACAAATGACTGGAACAAGTGACTAAAATGCAGCTTATAGCTAACATTAGGGTCTGATACCCAGTGATCTGTTTCCCATTAAAGAATCAACAGGTACTAGATGAGTTCCCAAATATAACGGCATCTAAGAAAATTAATTTATACTTAACTGCAAGAGTAAAATTTTCCTATTTTCATTTTCTAATGCTCCGTCCTACATTTAATTAGCAGACCCTACTGTTTCAAGCACTTAATGCATTATTTATGAGATTTCAAGCTGTTTCCACACGAAGGTTTTACAGTCGTCCTATACAAGTCTTAGAGCACAAAACAGCTTGCTTTTGGAACTTAAATTACTAACTTGAGGTAATATTAATTTCTCAAAAGTTTCCAAAAGAAAACTAGTAAAGTAACTATTACATATACTATGAAAAGTTCCATTTTACTGGACAATTTTAATAGTACACAGAGGTAAAGGGAATGGGCCCTTCCACCAGAATCTCTGAAGGGGTCTATCAGCAAAAATGATTCAGAAATGTAATTTAAATATGTGACTGAATATTCTTACTCATTCCCTAGATTACCTCTATGAAACAAAAACACAAAATTACATAATAATTTCTAAAAAAAAAAAAAATACACATAAAAGTAGGTACATTAAGCTTTATAAAAGCCTTTATTAACTTGCTTAATCTCTCTGGATACTATTACTAAAAATCTGAACATAAATGCTTTTCATAATTTACAAACCTGTTAAAACGTATTTTTTAGTATATGTATATACTGAAAGACACGCTAGGCACAATGAATAATTATAAATGTTTAAGGACCACGAAAAAAAATTAAGTTGAAGAGATAAGTACATAGACAAAACCATTAACAAGCTGACATATATATTATTAATAAATTAAGTAATAAAAATGATCACTTGAGACCTACAAGAAATCAAAAGGCAGGATAAAAAATGAGGTGTTTCCATAGCAATAGAGATAATAAAGATAAATTAAAGTATTATGTTTGGCAGGGCCTTAGGACGGGTAGAGATACAGACAAGAGGGAGAGGAGAGGTAGTGAATTACAGGCTGGGTGAGCAGCAAGAGCAAAGGTGCGAAGCAGTCCTTAGGTAGTGTGTACGTGTGCCCATGTTGAGTGTGTTGGCTGGTACAGGGGGAGAGACATTCTCCTCCTCTGCACCTGACAGGGTAGAACTAGAGATATGTGGTCTTTTTCAATTCAAAAGTGTGAGCACGGGTATATCTGTGACACAGAGTAGTAAAGAGCAAGGGAACAACATAACCAAAAAGCTGTAGAAAGAAAATGAACCTAGAAAGTGCACTGAAGAACAGACACTGAAAGCCTGAAATGGAAAGGAAACACTGACAGGGCTTGTTAAGGGATTGGGTATGAGGAGTCAAAAATCACTCCAAAGTTTTAAGCTCAGGAAAACAGTAGTACCACTGACAAACAAAAGAACATCAGTGCACATATTTTCAAATTTATGTTGGCATAGAGAATATTAAGTAACAATATTTTTTGAGGTGACAATTTTTAACACCCAGGTATAAATGTCCAGCAAATCATTTGGAAATAACTGGACTATGTATAGCCTTAACAAGGGGAGCAGACCAGAGAAGCAAAGCTGGGAACATGAGCTTAACCGGTTAACTGACACGATATCTTGAATTAAAAAAGGTCCGCCACTTGCATCTATAGACGCTTATGGCATTCAAATAGTTAAAGGCAGCGATAGAAGCCAAGGGGCAATTTATCTGAAGGGGTAAATGAATATCTGAACAAAATAAATAGGTAAAAACTGGGTTCTTCAGAATGCCCAATATTAATCCAGGCATTTAGCAGTTTCAAAAATGTTTCTATAAGAATATAATCTGCAGTCTTACTGATGATAATGATCCTGACTGGCTCAGAATTCAATCAAGTATGATTTGTCAACTACCCATTTTCTGCCTGAATAGTAATACCCACCATACTGCCATCATTCCAGACATCGGACTGGGCTGCCTCTCCTTGGAATGAATCAGTCCGCCGTTCATCCTGTATGCTGGACTGACTGGAGGGGGTGGCCAAAGAAGGTTGGTCATTATTCTGGAGTGAGGAATGCTCTGAATCTGTGGATGAAGGTAAGTTAGGTGCTGGAATGGCATCTTCAAGAATCAAACATATCAAGTCCCCAGAAACAATCCCATATGAAGTCAAGGTCTCTTCATCTCCAGTGAGGGCATCCTTGTTGTTCAATGTAATTGCAAACCGGGTATCAGAACTGCCAAGAAAGATGGATAAGGATGGTAAGAGCTACCTACCTATTACCATTATCCTCAACAATAATATATTTGGAACATATATAAGGTACATGGTCTGACCCTAGACCAGCCGTGGGCAAACTACGGCCCGCGGGCCGGATCCAGCCTGTTTGAAATGAATAAAACTAAAAAAAAAGACCGTACCCTTTTATGTAATGATGTTTACTTTGAATTTATATTAGTTCACACAAACACTCCATCCATGCTTTTGTTCCGGCCCTCCGGTCCAGTTTAAGAACCCATTGTGGCCCTCAAGTCAAAAAGTTTGCCCACCCCTGCCCTAGACGAACTAAATAATGAAAACGAAACAAAAATAAGAAGGAAGCCAAAGTTTGGAAAAACAACCAAATTATTTTTTCTTATCACCAAATGCCTAGGTTACAGATTTCTAATGGCAACAATTCTAGCCTGTGGGACAGGATACAGTAATTATCTATCATTAATCCATATTTTCATACTTTTTTATATGTATGAAAACATATATAAAAAAAGTATGTTCTAAGACACATACTTTTTTATATTTTGATCTTTGAAATAAGGATGCTTCTTAAAATCTATGACATATCACAGCTTAACAGACAGCATTTTTTCCTTTAGTGTTACATAAAACAATCTCTTAAGAGTGACAGCAACTGAGATTCAATAAAATACAGTCTTTTCAAAATGTAAATTATAGCATTCCTCTGCTGAAAATCCTCCAATGGTTTCTATTGAACTTGGAACAGAGTCCTTAACATGGCCTCCAAGCCCAAGAGTTGACCCCAACCTGCTTCTCTACCTCACCCACCTGTGCCATCCTTCCTCTCACGGACTGTTCTCTATTCACATGAGCTTTCTATCTGTCCTCAAAACAAATCTACTTCATTGCAGACTTTGGGTCTCTGCATTTGCTCTTCCAGCTCAACTGACTCCCATCATTCAGGTCTCAACTCAGAAGTCACCTCTTCAGAGATGCCTTCCACCAATCTCCATCACTTGATTTCATTCTCATGTTTATTTTTATTGTAACGCCGTTATTTGAAAATATACTTATTTATATGTTGTCTCTCTTTCCAAACCCCCACATTAGAAGTTAAGTTTCATAAGATCAGGTATCTTGTCTGTCTAGTTCAAAACTGTATCTGCAGCACGTGGCAAATAAAAATATTTGTGGAATAAATGCAACCAACATTGGATGAGACTGAAATCAGGCTACCCATTCAATGCCCTTACAGGACAGTTAGCTTATGTCGGTTCCAAAATACTAGACCCATGTCCTAAATGAATATTCGTAATCACAAAAAGCTGGACGAGCATATGTAGATGACTGAATGCAAATTCATTCCTCCTACTGGTAAGTGTAAGTTCTCTTCATTCTGATGACCAGCTATGATGTCTTTTACAGGGAAGACAGCACAAATCCAAAAAATCACTGGTAAATAAGCTCAGAGCTCAAATTATCCTAAAGCAATGAACCCCGCGCCCATTTGGGCCTCTGTCTATGTGATACATAGACAAAACCATTAACAAGCTGACATATATATTATTAATAAATTAAGTAATAAAAATGATCACTTGAGACTTACAAGAAATCAAAAGGCAGGATAAAAAATGAGGTGTTTCCAAAGCAATAGAGATAATAAAGATAAAGTATTATGTTTGGCAGGGCCTTAGGACGGGTAGAGATACAGACAAGAGGGAGAGGAGAGGCAGTGAATTACAGGCTGGGTGAGCATTTGGGCCCATTTCTGTATCACAGAGTATCTGACCTGAAAGAATAACCATCATTTCACCATGTGGTGGAAAGCAATAATTAACAATTGCAGAACATTTTATAAGACATCTACACACAGCAATACTGACTTCATTAACTTCTTGAAGTCAAAGGATGAAGTCCTTTGAAAAATCATGCTGTTTATTCTTTCTCACAACGCTGCATTTTCAAAAGTGCTTGAAATAATTCATTGTTTTTCCTTTCACGTTTCTTCTTACCAATTAGAGTGTCTTTGGTTGAGAAATTACTGAAGTTTTAGAAACTACTCCTGATGACCTTTTAAGCTCATCAGGAAATTCCCTCCTAGAAACTTCAGGCCTTTTAAAAAATGTTTTATGGCAACTCCAGATCCACTTACTCAGCAAAGACATTTTAAAAAATAATGTCATATGGACACATTTTACAACTGCCCATTATAAAATGAACATATATCCAGAAGCTACAGTCCTTCCAGTTAACCAGCCTCTACTATGAAAACAAACTTGAAAGAGAAACTAACTTGGGCTCTTGGGTAAAAAAGGAGTCACACTGTGTTGCACATCCGTTTAAGATCGCCCCTCCTAATTAAAATAATAATAGTAATAATACACACATGAAAATACCTTAAAAAGAGAGGTTAATTTTGAAAATTTGTGGGTGGGGTAATGAAGTCAGCATCAAAACTCTTAGGTTTAACACCAAGAAATTACAATAGGCATGTCACTTAGTATGTTTAAAGGGGGTTATGTCAATACCTCATTTTCTATTTTTGTCTTAATTTGGAAAAAAATCAGGCCTACTTTTAACCTGAAAAATGGAAGGATGAGTAGTTCATAATATGGTCTCATTTTTCTGAATTCCCCACAAATAAAATGGAAGTTTGCAAAAGGAGCCACGTAATTAACAGAAAGGTTTTCTTTTTAAAGAATTCCTCTAAAAAGCCCCAGCGAACATTTTTTTTTCTTATCACAAAATTCCAAAATTGAAGAGTATCACCCTTATGTCCCTCTATTCCCAGAGTATTGTCCCCAAAAGATACCCTCAGTGGAAACAAAGCTGCCTCATCTGCAGCCCCATAAACAAGACTTTGATCCTTTCCTTCTCAACGTCACTGCCTCCAGAGTCATCATAAGGCCCACGTGTACCTTCGTTTTAGCAAAAAAGCAACAGCTCGCCCAGGAAAACAGGATGATCTGAAACACCCGGACACGCTGCACTTCGCAAAACTTTGCAGCGGGCCCTGGCCGGGTAGCTCCGTTGGTTGGCGCGTCCTCCCCAAAGGCCAAGGTTGCAGGTTCAATCCCCGGTCAGGACACATACAAGAATCAACCCATGAATGCACACACACGTGAAACAACAAATCGATGTTTTTGTCCCTAAAATCATTTTTAAAAAATAAAAATAAAAACTTTGCAGGGCGCTCACTGCGGCGCCCGCACGTAGTAAACACCCAGTGAAGCCTTCCGATTATTGCAGCCTCAGCGCAGCTCAACAAGGTGCAGGTGGCCTCGGAGGCGGGGCCCACTGCTAACTCCTTCTAGTACTTTCCAAACTTTTTCACTGAAATACCCCGGCAGCTGGAGAGGGTGAAGTTACATCCCTGGGGGGCCTGATACGTTTTAACCCAAACCAAACCCGTAATTTCCGACTTGACGTCTCCAAGGGCGGGGGAGCTCTGGGCGCCGCCGGCCTATCCCCCGGTTCGTTCACTGGAAAAACGGAAGCGACAGCTCACCCTGGAAGGGGACGGAGTCCCCCGGACGCCGGGCCATGTCCTCCGAGCCGGGACCCAACGCCCGCTCCCCGCCCGGCCCGCGCGGGACACCGTCCCGGCGACGCCCGCTCACCGTCCGCCTCACGTGACGGCGGGGCCCGCGCCGCCCGCCACGCCTCCCGCAGCCCCGGGCCGCCCCAGCGCCTCCCCGCCCGCGCCCGCCGGGCCGCGTACCTGTACCCCCAGGTGGGCAGCAGGGCCTGGCTCAGGTGCGCACGCAGCTGCCCCAGCGTCGGCTCCTCTATCGGCATCTCCAGGGGCCAGGTCCGCTTCTGAAGCCGCACCCGCAGCTTCATGGCGGCGGCAGGGCCCGGGGGCCTGGACCCAGAGGCGGAGACGGTGACGACGGCGCGGCCTGACGGCTTCTGCCTCCAGCGGCGGCGGCCCCGGAGCGGCGACTACCGGAGCTGGGGGGAGGGGTGCTGAGGGGTCACGGGGAGACACCGCGCAGCTTGCCGGACTCTGCGACGGGACGCTCGGCCCCTCTCTGGAGGGCGCCCCCTGCAGCCCACCCCGCGAGCGGCCGCTGACGGCTGCGCGAGTCGGGCGCGCGGGGACTAGCGATCCATGACTCGGCGCTCAACGGCGCCACCTGGGGGCGCGAGGAGCCCACGGCGCAGGCGCAGGCGCCGGGACTGCAGCCGGGCGCAGCTGCCTTGGCTCTGCCCCCGCCGTGGCTGTGCAGACTCGCGCCACGTGGTCCTGGGGAATGTTCACCCTGAAGCGGGGACTGCAGACGACGCCCCTGCCGCGCCGCAAAGCCCAGGTGTGCCTGGTTCTTTCCCGGGCCCTTCGTGGCGCCCAGCGCCTGCGTCATCTGCTCGGAGAACCCTCAGTGGTTCTCAACCTTCCTCATGCCGCGACCCTTTAATACAGTTCCTCATGTTGTGGTGACTCCCAACCATAAAATTATTTCGTTGCTACTTCATAACTGTAATGTTGCTACTGTTATGAATCGTAATGTAAATATCTGATATGCAGGATGTATTTTCATTGTTGGGAACCCATAGGTTGAGAACCGCTGCAGGTGGAACCCAGGCTCAGGTAGTTTCCTCCCATTCCAGCAAAATGTAAAAAAACAGCTTGTAGTCAGTGATCTGTGTCGGAGAGTATGTTAGTATTCTGTTGCTGCATAACAGTCACGCCAAAGCTTAACACCTTAAAACGACAAATGTATTGCCCCACAGGTTCTGCAGGTCGGGAACTAGAGCCTGGCTTGGCTGGGTGGTTCCGGCTTGGCTTCTCGGGCGATTACAGTCAGGATGGAGGCCAAGGCTGCAGTTATCTGGTCTTTTTTTAAAATATATTTGTTGATTGATTGATTTTTATTCATTTCAGAGAGAGGAAGGGAAAGGAAGATATAAACATGGATCAAATGCCTCCTGCATGCCCCCTTGGGGGTGGGAGGGTACCAAGCCCACAACCCAGGCATGAACTCGGACCAAAACCGCGACCTCCTGGTTCATAGGTTGACTCTCAACCACTGAGCCGCACTAACAGGGCCATTTATCTGAAGTCTTGACCTTGGGCTGGAGATCTGCTTCCAGCGTGGCTTGCTCACATGACTGTTGGCAGGAGGTCAGTTTTATGCTGCACGGACCTCCACATGAGGCCACTTGAGTGCCCCTGGCTACAGAACCTCGCTGGAGATCCTGAGCAGAACCTCTCTGGAGATCCAGACCAGAACTTGGCTGGAGATCCTGGCTGGAGATCCAGGCTAGGCTGCTGATCAACTGAACCCTGTCTCCGTGTCCTTCCTTCTTCGCCGACTCCGTCCACGCCTTTGGGGACCCCTGGACACGCTGGGGTTCGACCCCGGCATATGGCGCCCCAACACCCGAACAGGGACTCCTAGGTAAGCGCCCCGCACTCGGGACGGATAGGACTCCACCATAGGAAAAGGGTGGATAGTCTTCGCCGACTCCGTCCACACCTTTGGGAACCCCTGGAAAAGGATTCCCCTAGGTAAGCCCCCACCCCATTGAGAACCCCCACACTCGGGACGGATAGGACTCCACCAGGGTGCTACAGACCCCCCTATAGAGGATAAGTAGGGTAAGAAGGTGGATAGTACAGAACTTAGATTGAGAAGATGTGCCATACTGAGTCCAAAGAAAGAAGACTCTGTATTGATTCTTAGGTTGAGAAGATGTGCCATACTGAGTCCAAAGAAAATAGACTCTGTATTGATCTTTAGATTAAGAAGATGTGCCATACTGAGTCTAAAGAAAAAAGACTCTGTATTGATCTTTTAACATATATGCTTGCTAGCAGAGGAGTTAAGGTTACTCCCAGTCAGATGGAACATTTTATACAAGAAATATGTCCATGCTTTTCTGAGGAAGGAAAGGTGCCAGAAAGGTAAATGTAGAGGCATGGGAGAAGGTAGGCCCAAGGAGCCTTACCCTTAACCCCACTGCAGCCTTTCCACCCCGGGAAAGTGCAGGATTGGCAAGCTCTCCCTGGGGTGATAGATCAGGACTCAGGTAATAGCAGAAAGCGCCAATCCTACTCTTAAAATGGATACAAGAGAGCGTTTCAGGTTTTTCTTTTTAAATGCTTGCTTTTAAAAAATAAAAAAGGGGGAATTTGCCGGGAGCCGGTCCATCCTTGCTGTTTCAAGGGACCTGGCATATATGGCATACGGTTCTTAATATGTTTGCTCACCTTCTTGGCGCTGTGTTTTAACCAAGGTCACCTCTCCGAGAAAGGTTGAATCCCCAGGTAGGGATTTTCCCCTGAAGTTAGGGAGGGAATAAAACCCCTCAACTAAGTGCCAGGCGGGTAATTAATCCCTTTAACTACGAACAATCATGCTTAAACTACATAATCTTTTCTCCCTGGAATGGAGATAAGAAACGCCCTAACCTTTGTAATAGAGATTGATAGGATTGAATCAACTGGTATAAATACAGTTGTAACAAGACAGAAACACTGAGAACTTAGAACAGAATCAAGAAGACAGAACCTACACGGAGCCTAGAGACAGAAGAACTTCGCTGGAGAGAGCATGCCGGAGGATCCTGGAGAAGGACTGGCCTCGGAGCCTAGAGACAGAGCCTAGCGGGAGAACATGGCAAGGGATCCTGGACTGAACCTGACTACAGAGATTGGCAGGAGAACCTGACTGGAACCTGGACACTGAACCTGACTGGAGAGCCTGGACAGAACCTGGCTGGAGAACCTAGTGAGGGAACATGGCTACAGAACCTCGCTGGAGATCCTGAGCAGAACCTCTCTGGAGATCCAGACCAGAACTTGGCTGGATATCCTGGCTGGAGATCCTGGCTAGGCTGCTGATCAACTGAACCCTGTCTCCGTGTCCTTCCTTCTTCGCCGACTCCGTCCACACCTTTGGGGACCCCTGGACACGCTGGGGTTCGGCCCCGGCACCCCCATGGCCTGGCATCTGGCTTCCGTCAGTGCCAGTGATCGCTGGGAGGCCAAAGCAGAAGCCACGGTGTCTTCTTGTGATCTAGCCTTAAAAGTCAGGCACCAACACTTTTGTCATATTCTATGGCTCCCAAACCAACCCTTCAGCGTGGGAAGATCAACCCAAAGGCATGAATACAATCAATAGGCAGGGATCCTTGGGAGCCCTGCGGGAGGGTCTGACAATAATGAAGATGAAGATAACCTAGAGGAGGGAGAGAGTATCCCAGTTTCATCCTTGTCTGGCAGCCACTGTCCAAATCATGAAACTTGAGTAAAGTTTCTCCCCCTAGGTGGCAGTACTTGTCCACATCCTGGCCTTCACTAAGGAAACCTGTGTAGATCACCTTTGTGGCAGACATGGTGCTAGGTGCTCAGGTTGAAAAGACGCAGTTTACAGTAGAGTGAATTGACTCTTGTAGTAAAGCATAAAAATTGTTGTTGTTTTTATGAAAGAGATGAGAGAAAGCCCTGGGGATTAGGGCACTTAGAGGAGGGTTGCTGTGACAGTAGGGTTCTTTAGTAGCAAGCAATATGGGATTGAGGCAAGGGTGGCAGGACCAGGGTAAAGGTCAGTGGGTACCGCCCTGGATCAAAATTAGCCTTGGGCTAAGGAAAGGATTTTGGGGCACATTCTAGAATGTATGGGAAGCCATTGGAGAGTTTTAAGCAGGGGTGTCTTTAGCTACCAGGGATCTTAGTTCTGAGCTATAGAAGCTGACTCTGGGTGATTAAGGGGAAAAGAGCATGTTAAAATGATACTGGATAGCTCAGGGAATTCTGGGAAGGATTGGAGAAGTGGCTCCAGGCTAAGCTTCCAGGAATGTAGCTCAGAACCATGCTGAAGAACTGGCCTGATGAGAAAACCACCATGACTGGGATTGCTGCTGCCACCCACCCCACCCTGGAGGTAACTGCATCACTGCTGGGGAATGGCTGCCACCTTCAAATGCCACACACTTTTGCAGCCTCCTGCACCAACAAAGTGCCAAGCTCCCAAAAGAGCCTGTTTCCTCACCTTGCTCACCTCTAAATCAAAGGTTCTTAGGGACATATCTGACTGAGAGAGACCATGTCCCATGCCTGAGTCCTGGCTGCAAAAGAGACTGGAATTTGGGGTCCGAACTCCTTTCCTGAAGAGGCAGGACTTAAAAAAATATATATTGGAATTTCCCCAAATATAGGAAGGCTGTTTAAACAATGATAGGAAGCCAGGAGTCTGACAGGTGTACACAATAAGGGGCATGGGTCAGATACGAAATGTGAACCTGTCGCAGCAGATATAATAGACGAATTAGTGGGGGATACATTAGATCAAGGTTTCTCAACCTCGGCGCTACTGGCATATGAAGCCTCCTAGTCTTTGTTGTGGAGGACAAGCCCATACGTTACAGGATGTTAGCAGCATCCCTAGTCTCTATTCACAAAGGGCCCGTAGAACGCCCCTCCTGCAGTTGTGAGAACCAAAGATACCTCCAAACTTTGCCAAATATCCCCTAGGAAGCAAAATTGCCTCGCGAACCATTGGAGTAGAGACTGGCTCACTTCGTAGGCTCTTTTGGTAACTAAGAGAAGAAAGAAACGAGTGGAATGCCAGTGGGATGGACAGGAGTAATGTTACAGAGGTAGAAATCATAGAACTTGGAAGATGACTGTATTTGGAGGCTATATTAGGATATAGTTTCAGCGGCTCTAGCAGAGATCTGAAATAATAGTGGCAAATGTAAGTTTATTTCTCTCTGAAATAACATTCTTGGAGAAAGCAGTGCAAGGCTAACATGGTGGCTTTGGAGACCACCCACCACATAACCAGCTCTTAATACAATGTAAACCTCAATAAGTTACTATCTGTAAAAATGAAAAAGTAACAGATATATCAGACAGCCTAGCCCAGTGATGGCGAACCTTTTGAGCTCGGCGTGTCAGCATTTTGAAAAACCCTAACTTAACTCTGGTGCCGTGTCACATATAGAAATTTTTTGACATTTGCAACCATAGTAAAACAAAGATTTATATTTTTGATATTTATGTTATATATTTAAATGCCATTTAACAAAGAAAAATCAACCAAAAAAATGAGTTTGCGTGTCACCTCTGACATGCGTGTCATAAGTTCGCCCTCACTGGCCTAGCCAGTGTTGCTCAGTGGTTGAATGTCGACCTATGAACCAGGAGGTCACAGTTCCATTCCTGGTCAGGGCACATGCCCGGGGCTCGATCCCCAGTGTGGGGCGTGCAGGATGCGGCCCATCGGTGATTCTCTTCGTTGGTGTTTCTATCTCTCTCCCTTCCTCTCTGAAGTCAGTAAAGACCCAGTGCACAGGTAGGGTCCCTGCCTGCCAGGGCCACCCTTCCCCAGCTGCTGGCCGGGGCCTTCCTTCACTCCTCACCAACCCCTGGTGGTCAGTGCACGTCATAGCAAGTGATCGAACTCCTGGTCGGTCGAACTCCCAAGGGGACACTTCGCATATTAGGCTTAGAGAGAGAGAGAGAGAGAGAGAGAGAGATCAGGCAGGTGTGTTATAAAGATTCGGCAAAATAACAACTTTTGTATTAAAACACTAAGGTTATTATGTCAGTAACAGAAAACTAATCCACCAGGGATTCTTATCACAGTCCTTTGCCCAGCAGAGTGTAACCACCGGATGGCCGAAGTGATCCAACCAGGGAAGTGCATGAGGGTCCTGAAAGAGAACCAGAGCATTCCCAAGGCACGGCCAGGAATTAAGGTACCCTAGAGGACTACACCCCAACACGTTAGAGGGCTGTAAGAATATTATATACCCCTCTCTCAACCATCTCCCTCGAGATTTTTTTTTTCTTTTTTGCAGGATGTCACCTTAATGTCTGCAAGCAATGGGCACTACAACTTTCAAAGAGTTCAGAAATTTAAATTATTTTTTGTAGTATTTCACACAATACTACATGATGTCACTCTTCTGTGGGACTCCATTCATTGGCTCCCTGTAGGCTTTTTTAAGTAAACATTTTATTTTAGAACAGTTTTAGATATACAGAATTATTATGAAGACCTACATACCACATAGCCAATTTTTCCTTACTAACATCTTATATCAGGGTGGCACATTTGTCACAATGAATGAGCCAGTATGGATCCATTTTTATTAACTAAAGTTCACTTCATTCAGACTGCCTTAGTTTTCACTGGATGCCCTTTTCCTGGTCCAGGATCCCATCCAGGACACCGCGTTACGTTTGGTCATCATGGCTTCTTAAGCTCCTCTTGTTTGGGACAGTTTCTGAGACTTCCATTGTATTTTAAGACCTCGACAGCTTTGAGGATCACTGGTCAGGTATTTTGTAGACTGTCCCTCAATTGGGACTTGTCTGATATTTTCTCATGATTTGACTGAGGTGACGTGCTCCTGGGAAGATGACCCTTTATGCTAGAGCACCATTCTCCTCACATCGCATCAACAGTACATATTTTCAATATGACTTCTCACTGTTGGTGTTAACCCTGATCTCTTGGCTGCTCCACTGTAAATTCACTCCTTTTTTTCTCCTTTTCATACTGTAGCCATGGACAGCCCACATTTAAAGAGAGGGAGTTATGCTCTACTTCCTCAGAGGTGAAGTGTTTACATAAATTATTTTTAATTTCTTCTGCACAAGATGTTTGCCTATTCTCTACTTATTCAATCATTTGTTTATATCGGTTTGTACTTATTTGTTTTATACTTTGGCTTATAATCCAACACTACTTTATCTTGTTGCTTAAATTGTTCCAACTTTGACCATTGGGAAGTCTTTCCGTTGGCTACTGTGTCCATTGACATCATTGCCAGTTTTTGTGCATTTGATTTGTTCTGTTTACAAGCACTTTCTGGCACTATAAGATGATACATTTTGTAAATATCTTGCCCCAACCCTAGGATCAGTCATTTTTCCAAAGAGTCCTAGTTCCTTTCATTGGAGAAGGGTATTAGAAACCAAGATCTGGGTGCTAGGTGTGCTCATTGCTATTGGGGTGTTGTTGCTTCCAGGCCTTCTCAGCTGACAGAGCAAGGAGATACATGTGTGTATATATGCATACACATACATAGTCAATTTGCATGCCTTTGCACATGCCAGTCCTTCTATCTGGAATATCTTTCCTTCCCTTCTTCCAAGCAGAATGTGTGTCTCTTTCTTTTTGCTCCAGGAGCACTGGGAACACACTTCTTGGTGTTACCCGTCACATCACAGTGCAATTACTAGTACACCAGGCTTTCACTCAAGTATGAGTTTCTCAATGGGAAAGGGCAGGTCTTCTCTATCTTCAACAACCCTCAACCTCCATGTCTAGTGTAAGGATGGTGAACCAAGATTTAAAATGAAGTATTCAGCCCTAACCGGTTCGGCTCAGTGGATAGAGCATCGGACTGCAGACTAAAGGGTCCCAGGTTCGATTCCAGTCAAGGGCATGTACCTTGGTTGCAGGCACATCCCCAGTAGGAGGTGTGCAGGAGGCAGCTGATCAATGTTTCTCTCTCATCGATGTTTCTAACTCTCTATTCCTCTCCCTTCCTCTCTGTAAAAAATCAATAAAATATATTTTAAAAAAATAAAATGAAGTATTCATGCTTGTCTCTGAGTTCTTACTATCTCTATTTGGGAAAGTAAGATCCTCACTCTGTCTCTACCAGGGCAAGTCAGGTTGGCCTTAGTTTGGGTGTTTTCTTACAGATTCCGTTTACTTACCTGAATCTTGAGCTTTTATCTACTTACCAACAGTTCTCACATGTTAGTCTCAGAATCGCCCAGAGAGCTTTTTGAAGCTCAGATTGTGGAGTCCCAGCCCCAGAGTCTCTCACTGAAGAGAGTCTCTCCTTGAACAGGTCTGGAGAGGGGCTTCAGAATTTGCATTTCTAATGATTGTCAGGAGAGGCTACTGTGGAAGCACACGCGGGGAACCATTGGGCTATACCGTGTGTTCTTACTGAGGTTGTTGGGGATTTTTTTTTAATTTATGCAAAGTCTTTGAGGTTTTAGATTTATAGAATTATTATAAAGACTTTGATTATAAGCCAAAGTATAAAATAAATATCTGCAAGTCCAAACTGATTTAAACAAGTGATTGAATAGAGAATAGGCAAATCTCCTTTGTAGAAGAAATTTTAAAAGTTTGTAGATATTGTGCTTGGTGAGAATTTGAAATGGGCCTTTAAAAAATGTTGTGGGTTGAAATTAGAACCATGCAAGTTAAAAAAAAAAAAATCTCCTTATTTGTTGAAATGGTTAAAATCCTCCCATGGACCAAATGAAGATGTTTGGAACCTGTTGGAAGGAAGAAATAAAAATATTATTGGAAAGCAAATTAGAAAGAGGCAGACAAGAGACAAGGGTGAAGTCAGAGGGAGCGTTCAGATTTTCACAGTTTGATCTGTAACTCGGTACTGTTTGCATCTTTTACCAATGTATTCATATATTTATTGGGTAATTAAGAAAAATATTTTTTAAATGTTAGAAGAATGTCATTTTCTACTGCAAAGTCTAGATAGAATACTTTCATATACATTCTGCTGGCGTGGCTCAGTGGTTGAGAGTCGACCTATGAACCAGGAGCTTACAGTTCAATTCCCAGCCAGGGCACACTTGCCCAGATTGCAGGCCCAAGCCCCATTGTGGGGTGTGTAGGAGGCATCCATCAGATCAACAATTCTCTCTCATCATTGATGTCTCTCTCTCTTCCTCTCCCTTCCTCTCTGAAATCAATAAAAATATATTATAAAATACACACACACACACACATATTAGTTTCCTTGGTTCTCAGCTGAGGCCTGTCAAGGGACCTTTGCCATAGTCACAACTCAGGTAGGAGAGAGTGGTGCTGCTTAGCATCAGCGTAGAGACCAGGGATGCTGCTAAACATGCTACGAAGCACAGGACAGCCCCCTACATCAAAGTATTATGTGGTCCAATATTGGATGTCAACTGCAATTGGAAAAAAAAGTGTTTCATAGAAAAAGTATTCTTAAAAAACAGAAAAAATAATTCTGTGGCCCAAAGTGTCATTAATGCCAAGGTAGACAAATTCTTATTTGTTTGAGTTGGGCTCCCATCAGTGGTTCTCAGACATGTCAGAGTTGTATCACACGATCTTATTTGCTTGATTTCACAATACCCTCCACTTCTCACAAAAGTCATGTGTGCCCTGACTGGTGGTTGGGCTCAATTGGAGCGTCTCCATGCACCAAAAGGTCACCAATTCGATTCCCAGTTAGGGCACATACCTAGGTTGTGGGTTTGATCCCTGGTCAGAGCATGTATGGAAGGCAGCGGATCAATGTGTCTCTCTTAAGTTGATCTCTCTCTCACTCCCCCCTCCCCCCTCACTACCTCCCCCCTTTCTCCCTCTCTAAAATCAATAAAATTAAATAAAAATTAAAAGTCATATGTATATGCATTAAAATTTAGCTTGAATTTAAGCTCACTTTGAACTGCAAATAATAAAATGTAAGTCCCTTTTAGATAACTGATAATAAGTGGAGGTAAGCAGGCAAGTGGGTGTGTTTATTTTTCAAAACCAGTAGGGAGTCACTGCTGTAAATCATTCCAGAGTGAGACTGGTGGGTGGGAGAAGCCACGTTCCGAGTCAGTCATCGGTGTCCACCCAGAAACATCATCACACAGACTTTAAGGGAGTGTGGCCTGGAACAGAACTGGGAAGAGACGGGGAGATGCTGCCAGGTGGTAGGGTGATTCTGCCAGATGTCTCCCCCGCCCTTCTGGATGAACTGCAGAGTCATTTGTCTCTATCAAGAGGCACATAAACTCCAGGCAGCTTCCTCTAGTCAGGAATACACCAGCAATTTCAAACTAGCAATTACACTGATTCGATCAGCAGCTTGAAAAACCAGATGTGTTGCCTGGCAACAGCATCCTTCTCTCTCCTCACCTTCCACATCCCCTAGACTTTGGATTGCCCTTTAGTGACCTTCCTAAAAAGGCTGCTTAGCATAGTAGTTAGGAGTGACTTCCAGAAGCAGCACACCTACCCACCTGGGCCCTGAACCCTGGCTCTGTAACTTACTGTCTGAGATGCCTAAGCTTCGGCAAAACTACCTAACCTCTTGGTTTCCGCATCTGTAAAATGGAGATAATATTAGTACCTTACACAGTCTTGGTGGAAATTTAAAGAGTGCATATATAGATAGTGCCCAGAACATAACAAAAAAATGTTACCTCTTATTTTCCTCTACCCCTTCTCTCCCTCTTCAGGGGTTCCATTAACCAGATTTTGCCAACAAAAAATGTTGGGGGCAGGGCGTGGTGGGCAGTGAGGGGTCAGAGCTCAAAGTGTCTTTTGTTCTAAAATTGCCCTCTCTGGTTCATTCCCCATATACACCCAACCCCTGTCCCCTCCTACTTTTGTCTGCCATAAAGAATGACATAGTTGTCTTCCAAGTTAAAAAAGAGCCTGATATTCAGATAGGCTTTTTTCTACATGGAAACAGCCCAGACATTCTGGAAACCAGGAACTAGGATGCTCACTCGGTTCCTTAACACTGTCTCTTGGCATCTTTCTTTAATGAACAGTTATTCTACCAAGTTCATGAAGGTTTTTCTTTTGGGAGTTTTAATTAAAGGTGCCCCTTAATCTGCAGAGGCTAATGCACTGTCAGCCATCAGTAAGTGAAATAATTCAGTTTGCATTCTGGATAAGTAGGTATTCCCAGCAAATCAACAGTTAAACTTGAAAAACTAAAATAAATAATCAAACTGGATATAGTGCTGATGGCTTTTGTTGTTGTTTTTAATGATGAATTTGGCAAATTTGCCCTAAAATGATTCCTTGAATAAAAAGGAAAGCTAATGAGCTGATTTCTATAGCCCCTTTCTTTATTTTATTTTTATTAAATGTATTGGGGTGACACTGGTTAATAATATATAGACCCTTTCAAATGAAATGAAACAAACTAGCTACACTCTCTTCTTCAGTCTTAGTTTCCTACACTCTATTTATTTCAGCCCTTTTCCCAAAATTATTCCATGTCCCTCATGAGCTGTATTGTTATTTACTTTTCCCCCCTATAAATCAGCCCACTTCTTAAACTGTATATAATTTATTTAAAGGGGGAAGCTATATAAAGGGAAAACTTCTGTTAATTTCCAAATAGAGGGTAAATATAAAAAAAAATACCATGAAAATTGAACACATTTCTTAAAAATAAAAATTGTTTAGAAGATCTTAAATTACTAGTGTAAAAATAGAAATAGAGGAAATGCAAGTAATAATGTATCTAATTTACTGACACCATATAAAAAATTTAATATGTGCCAGCTCTTTTAGTTTAATTCTCATCATGATTCTTCAAAGTAAATGTGATCTCCACTTTTACAGATGATGGCTCTGCGCCCCAGAGGAGTGAGTAAATTGCCCAGAGCCGGGGAGGGTAGAGCAGGTCCAAGTGAGGCGAGAGCCCTCGAGGACTGCAGGGCAAAGCCCCCACACCCCCCCCACACACACACCCCCCACACCCCCGCATTCACCTTCTCTCTCCTCATTCATCCAGGCCACCCTTCCTGAGAACTCCTTCCAAATCCTGTGCGGAAAGTCCCAGGATACACAACAGCGACTCAGGTTTTCACCAAGATATGGTTTGACTTTCAGGTTTTTTGTGACAAAAAGAAAAATTACTATTTGCATCAGAAAATATTTGCAACTGTCATTTTACAGTTTAAAGTCTAGCAGATCCTATGCAGCTGGTTAATTGGACATGAAATGCAAATAGGAGGCTGAGCATCTAAATCTTTCTGCCAGAGAAAAGGAATGGGGGTAGAAAAGGGGAGCAGGGAAGGGAGAGTGAAGAAGCTGCTTGGTGTGAGGTGAGATAAGGGTAAACCTAGGACCAGAGAGGGGGAGGGGGAGGGGGAGGGGGAGAGAAACTGGTGCCATCCAGGGAAGATGCTGAGGAAAGAACAGAATGGGAGGCATTTTATAAAAATGTTTCCCACGTGATGTATGATGTCATTCATCTTCTTCCATGTCTGGTATTTCTTTTCTAATACACTAAAGATAATCACAATACAGTTTCAGGTGTTCATCTGTGTAGCACCTGAAATGATTCCCTATCCCTCCAGGCTAGCACCTGCACCATGGAAGCTGCCTCAGATGGCATCCACTTCTGCGGCTTTCATTCCACCTCGAGGAGGATGACTTAGGAACTCGTATTTCCCACCAACCTCTTCCCAGAACAACCGACGGCACCATTTGAATGTCTAACACCATTATTTCTGCTCCTGCTACATTACAGATGCACTGGCCCCCATTTGCTGTTCCCTCCGCCTT
Source organism: Myotis daubentonii (assembly GCF_963259705.1). NCBI lineage: Eukaryota > Metazoa > Chordata > Mammalia > Chiroptera > Vespertilionidae > Myotis > Myotis daubentonii. Next base: position 11,295,457 of record NC_081841.1, read on the forward strand.
TCCTTTCAGAGCTTTGCCTGTCCTGTTTCTAATGCTCAAATGTTACCTCCTCAGAGAAGCCTTCCTGGACCAGCCTAGCGAAGTAAGTACATCTCCCCCAGTTACATCGCCCTACCAATTATAAGACCACCCCACAAACTATATTCCTTTATCCCCTTCATAGACGCCATAATCTGCACCTTTTGTGGATTTTGTTGTTTGCTTATTTTCTCTCTCCATCTGCTAGAACATAAACTCCATATGGACAGGGATTCTGTCTTTTGTGTTGAAAGGGACCTTACACGTGGTAGATGCCCAATAAATATTTGTTTATTTGTTGATTTAATTAGTGGATTAATCTGTGATGACTGCCAATAAATGATTCTATGAAGAGAAAGTCTACAGTGTCTCATGTCACCATTGATAATGGCCACATACGAATGAATAAGATTTTACTGCACTTTATAGTTTTGTTTTAATTTTTTTTCAAATCCTCACCCAATGATATGTTTTTATTGATTTGAGAGAGAGGGGAAGGGAAAAGGGGAGAGAGAGAGAAACATTGATGTGAGAGAGAAACACCAATTGGCTGCTCCCTGAACACACCCCAACCAGGAATCAAATCTGCAGCCTAGATATGTGCCCTGACCAGGAATCGAATCCAAAACCCAGTGGTGCCTGGGACAATACTCCAACCAACTGAGCCCCCAGCCAAGGCAGCACTTTCTCATAGGTTATTACTATGGTCTGAAAGTTTGTATCCCCAAAAAATTTACATGTTGAAATCCAAATCCCCAAAGGTGATATTAGTTGGTGGGCCCTATGTCATAATGGGATTAGAGCCTTATAAAAGAGGCTCCAGAGAACTCCCAACTCCGAGCACCACATGAGGACATAGCCAGCTATGAACCTGGAAGAGAGTCCTACCCAAAACATGACCATGCTGGCACCTTGACCTTGGACTTCCCAGCCTCCAAAACTCTGAGGAACAAATCTCTGTTGCTTATAAAATGATGCGATCTTAGCATAAAGCTTAGCTCAGTTTAGCTTAGACTGTTCTATAGTATTTTGTTATAGCAGCTCAAACAAGCTAAAATAGTTACTAACCTTTTTTTTTTTCACCAGAACCTAACTAAGGTAGATACTATTTTTATCTTCATTTTGCCCCTAAGGAAACTCGGCTAAGTAGGTAAATGTAACTGGAGATACACTAGATGAGAAAACTGATAAGCTGTCAGAAGTGCAGACAATGCCAAGTGAACATGCCTGCTTTTCTTGCTAAGGTGACCCATCCTCCTAGTTCTCCTAGGAATGTCCTGGTTTTCGTACTGAAAATCCTGCATCCTGGGAAAACCAGGACAAACTGTCACCCTGTCCTACCCAGAAAACTGTAAGTAAGACATTAGACACTTCATGCAATCAGATCCCTGGCCATCGAAAATGCAATGACCAAAACCTGGGGGATGGGGTTTAGAATCTAAAGCTATCAAGTTACATAATACCTGCTTGATGCACCCACCCAGCTTCCTTCAAAGGAATGCTGAAACAGGAAGTCATTAATAAGCTGAAAAGGAGCCGGCGCCCAGAGATGCAGTCCCCAGAGATGCGGTCCGTGGTCTGACCCTGGGAGATAAAGATGGTAAGTAGGTCAGCCTGGCTATCAAGCTCATGCTTTCAGACTGAATCTGATCCACTAAAAGCCCAGAAGGTATGCTGGGCAGTAGTGGAGCCAAGCCCTGCAGGCACCCTGACCAGGAGAAACCAGCTTAGTATTCCAGAGAGGAAAATTCCTCCTCTCCCAATTCAACATTTTTTCTCAATATCATTGGAAGTCTTGACTTCATTATTCTGGTAAAGTAGCCATCACTATTTCACATGTGGTGTGCGTGTGCGTGTGTGTGTATGTGTGTGTGTGTGTGTGTGTGTGTATACGCCTGCGTGTTGCGGGGAGGTAATTACTGCATAGGTGGCATTGTCTGCTCATCTAGGTAGAAACTGTAGTGTTCATTCATGCCATTGGGTAATTGAAGTGAAGCAATTACGTATCATATTTTGAAAGAGGCATTAAAAAAATCCACCACTAGGTGATTCAGACTTAATTATCTTGTCTTTGCGGCAGCTGGGTTCAAAGCTCAAGTGGAGAACACATCGACTTCAAAGGCAGAGGGAATCGACGGTGCTCCCCAGCTTTGGGCTCTTCCTCTGCTGAAGGTAAGAATCATGAACAAGCTTCAGGTCTCTGCCAGTGCAGGATCTCCGGATGGGGATTACCCTCCCACTGGGAGAGGTCCCAGATCTGGTCGGACACCCTGAGGGGGCAGCTGTCACGTATTCTGAGTTATTGTCTGCCTCGGTTTTTATGTTTTATTTGCTTTTTATGTCACTCACACTCACCCAGAAGACTGTGAACAGCTCTAAGAAAGAAAAGAGAATTGGCTGGGACTACCTGTTCAGTTTTGTATCGTTCAGCAGTGTTAAGAAGGTTGCTCAAGAGTCTGGACTTCTTTTTGCTTCCATTTCAATGGGGAACCCAGCACAGTGGCAGAAAAGTCTAACTGGTGTCTCAACCGGTGTGGTTGGGATTAAGGAGCTGCCTTGACCTCTCTGTTTGGGGGCCAGGTCTTCATCAGTAACCAAGACCCTCCCACTTGCCTGACAGTTTTAATGTGTCCGTGTTGTGTATGGAGTTTGGGGAAGAAAGACTTGGTGTAAAATTTCAAGGCCCTCGTCATTAGAGATCTTGATATAAAATCAGATGTGTGAGCTGAATCCCTTGAAATATTCTCCAGTTCTTCCCCTATCCCATACCTATTGATTTCTTACATACATGTTGTATTCACCATTAGGTTGGAATAGTATTATACTCTAGGCTTCTTTAAACCAACTGAACTTAATTTTTCCACCTTTGCCTCTGTGTTGAAAGCTACATTTCATTCACTCATCACTTCTTTAATCAATTATTCAAGTCTGTCAGAGCTCTCCCCCATGAGTAGTAATGGCAAATTGATCTGTCTCGGGAATTTTCTCAGTTTTACCAGTTTTCTTATTTCTAGTCATCAGAATGGCTCAGGCAAGGGCCATCTAATTTAGGAGTGGTATTCCGCCCATATGTTGGCATGGAAATGTCATGGGTTCTGAGGCTTTGAATCTTAGAAAGAAGCAACAAGATAGGTTCCATGGCTGGCAGGGTGTTAAAATCATCTTGGATCCCTTCTTTTAACAGGCTACTCACCTTGCCCTTACTTGTCAGCCAAATGACTTAACCTTTTAGGAGTCATCTCCTTGCTTGACAAGGTTCCTTTCCTCCCCGGCCCATAAATTATCCTCCTAGCCAAACAATTCAACTGAAAATTACATACAATTCATCCCTTTATAGCCCAGTAATTTCATTCACTCATAAAAAATTTTAGAGGAAAAATATGTTTTTCTATATGCAGTGTTGAGGTCCTGGATCTCCATCAATGTGGACCGCTTCAGAAACTTTCTTTAACTAAGAAGGGAAACAGATTTTTGCTGTTGGAAGGGAATTAAAAACTTCACTTGTGCCCAAGGAAAGACAAAGGGACTTGCACTTGATGCTTAAAAATTTCCCGACACTTAATATATTTTTTTCCACATAGAAGATGGCATCAAGAAACTCCTATTTAAAATTCCCAAGTGAAAATTAAAATTCTAGCATTTATCAAGTCATTAAATGAAAAAAAATTACAAATAGTAAAAGGAGGAGCCAGAAGAACAAGGTTTGATTCCCAGATACTTGACTTACTGTGTGGCCTCAGACAGATCATCCAGACTCCCTAAGCCCCTGCCCACATGTCCAAAACAGAGGTCGGATAACATCCACCTCAAAGCATTGTTCTGAACTTCTTAGCAAGTAGTATCTCTGCTTTGGTTTATCGTGCTTTTTTGCTATAGAAATGGAGAGCTATTTATATGATGGTTTGGTTTTTCTCATTTTTTCACCCTGTTCTAGAACCTTTCTTAGTTAACCAGGATCTTGTAAGTCAGTCAGTTGGTCAGTTAGTAAATATTTACTATGTTCCTACTATGTGCTGGGCAGATACATCATTTCTACTTTAATTTGCACACAATTAATGGGTATAGTTTTTTTGGTCTAACATTTTTTCCCATTGCTTTCTACTGCTATGAAAAATGTTTTCCTCTTTTGAAAAAATTGTCTTATGCCTGCCTCGGTATGACACATCCATTTATAGTTCTTTGCCTACAGATATTAGCATGACTACACGTTCATATTACCTCATCTTTTGTTAAAATGTAGAAACACTTCTGTACCAGTTGATGAGTAGCCACAGACCTGAGCCCCAGGCGTGTTTTGCTTACTCCCATAGTCCCATTCATCTCTGCTATCCCCCAGGTCAACTGAAGGATTAAGGAAGGCCTAGCACAGATGGCAACTGGACCTAGCTCCTGAGTCCATCCTGAGTGTAAGATGTGCCTCCCAGAACGTGGAAGAGCTCACACTTGCTTACCCACTCCTCGCATTTCTTCCAGCCCTCAGATCACTCATTTCTTGGCCAGAGACCCTCCTCTCCTACCCAAGTCCCTTCTCCTTAACTCTCAGTCTCTTTCCTCTGTGCTTCCCTTAGTGTGTTCTGCACCCCGATTGTCCTCCAGCCACCCCTCCTTAGCCCTGCCCCCAGCATTGCTGCCCAGGTTCTTTCTGTAGATTGTCCTCTATAACCCAAACCAACTCCGTAGGGCTGAAACATCACACTGAATGCATACGGCCATAGCAGTGTTAAAATACTGAAATAACTGAGTAATAATAGTAAATAGTCACTACGCTGAGTCCCCATGCCCAGTACCCCAACCACACTGACCACTCCTCCTCCCCATGATCCAGTGCCTGGCCTCCCTGACTGTGCTCCAGGACTATGGCCAACACCTGCTCTCATGGGTACCTGTGCTCTGCTAGTGTATAGGTGTTTTTTCAATCACCTCTGCAAAGAACTATAATGTAGAGTGAGGTAAGGGCTATTCCTTCATTTATGATTCACTGATTAATTATACCAATACTTATCCATCCCTCCTATGTCCAAGACACCAAGCCAAGCTCTAGGACCTCCAAACCAGATCAGGTCTGTGCCCTTCTGGTACTTCCATTCTGGTAGGAGAGACAGATAATAAGCAAGAAGGTAAACATACACCCATGTTTCAATATATGTTTTGACTGAGGGTTCCAAAGGAAGTGAGATTAGCTTTGGGAATTCAGAAGTGGTTTCAGAAAGAAGGCTGTGTTTAAAATGGACCTTACCCTAGCTGGTTTGGCTCAGTGGATAGAGCATTGGCCTGCGGACTGAAGGGTCCCAGGTTTGATTCCTGTCGAGGGCACCTGCTCGTGTTGTGGGCTCGATCCCCGGTAGGGGGCGTTCAGGAGGCAGCCAATTAATGATTTTCATCATTGATGTTTCTATCTCTTCCTCTCCCTTTCTCTCTGAAGTCAATAAAAATATATTTTAAAAATATAAAAATAAAATGGACCTTTGGATGCACAGGGTTTCTGCAGGCCTACGTCAGGGGAGCAGCATAAACATAGGCATTGGGCAAGAAGCATGGTCTGTATTTACAAACCAGGAGTCCAGTTTGTCTGGCCAGTAGGGTACACAGAGAGGGCTCCTGGGAGATGAGGTTGATTGAGCCAGCCTTTCCTCACACCTGAAGGTGGACTTATGCTGTACAGAACAGACACATAGTAGATACACCCTTTTCAACCTCATGGCCGTCCGTCAAAATACCTGCCTGAGCATTCACTAATCTGAGCGTAGGTCCACTGTATGAGTTGGGCAGCTTGTGCACTGGACAAATGCCAGCCCAAGGGGTGAGTAGGGCAGCCCTTGCTCGCCCCACCAAACTGGATACACTGGTGTGGGGTTTTCCTAAAACACTTTTCACCAGCTCCACATTGTGCCAGAGGCCACCTTTACCCATTTCACACAAAAGCCAAGATAAGCTAGCAACAGCCCTTTCCAGATACTCCCTTCCCTGGTCAAACTGCTCTATTCCTTTCAAATAAATCCTTTTGTCTGTGCCACCCCAATTCCCACTTCTATGGCCTTACCCATAAGCCCACACAAGCCCCTTTATCAAAGCTCTCACTTATCTTGGCCATGCACCACACACAGACACTCAAACACACCTCTTACAGTAACCCCTTTTCCTTCATCCAGATTGCTTCTGAACCCCTTTTGAATCCTGTCCTGCCCTACCCCTCCCTCTGTCTAAATGGCTCCCACAACTTCCTCTTCTTTGATTACCCCCACAAATGTTTCTCTGATCTGTTTCATATTTTTGTGTTAACTCGGTGGGCCTCTGTCACCTGTGGGTCTTTGGCATGTGTGAGAATGTGTCCAAAACCCATTGGGCACAGTGAAGAATATGTGGTCTCTTTCCTTAAAGAAGATGTTTATTAAGATTTCTTGATGTATCTACCATGTGCCAGGCATCGTACCAGACTTTGGAGATATAAAAGTAAGACAGTGCCAATGATGAAGGGACAAAGACAATCAGAATACAGGATGGTGCATATCAAGATCAGGGACTGCTCCAAGTGCTGTGGGAACTCAGAAGGTTAATCTGGCCCACTTCACAGTCTCCAGGAAGAGACATTCATTCATTCAACCAATCAATCGTTCAGTATTTACCCATTGCCTACTGTGTGCCAGTTGCTGTTCAAGGTGCTGAAGTGATGCAATGCTTCTGCCATGAAACCTACAAATTCCAGCAGGAGAGACAGGCAATGAACAAATGAGTTACTATAGACTATGCTAGATGATGATACATGCCTAGAGAAAAATAAAGGAGGGGCATAGTGAATATCAGGGTCTCGGGGGTGAGGCGGTTTAATGATCCTTGTTCTGTATAGAGTGGTTGGGAAAGGCTTCAGTGAGATAACACCTGAGATACCTGAAGAAAGTGAAAGACACCCATGTGGTTATCTGTGAGGTGACTCTACCAGGCCGAAGGAACAACAAGTGCAAAGACTGAGGATACAGGTCCCAGAGCGTGTTCAAGAAAGATAAAGTCAGCCAGTGAGGCTGGGGACAGGTGAGCCAGACAACAGTGTTAAGGAAGGAGGTCAATGAGAAGGTAGAGGTGTGGAGTAGGGCATGGCCTTGCAGCTGGTGGAAGGGCTCTGGATTTTATGCTGAATAAGATGGGGAACCACTCAAAGACTTGATGGGGTGGAGCTGACAAGATCTGACTTCATTTTAGGAGGCCTACTCGGCTGTGATGTGGAACATAGCCAGAAGAGGACAAGGGAGGCAGAGAGACCAGTAAGGAGCTGATTGTGAACATTCATGAAGTGGTACTGGCTTGGTGGAATGATTGGAGGTATAGCAGTGGAAATAGTGAGCCTGCCTGAAAGCTCATGATGTTTCAATGCATGCATGCATATGTATTGTACAAAGTGCAGTGGAAGCACAGGGGAGATGGTGGTGAACCCAGTGCAAAATGACATGGTGAGGGAAGCTTTCACAGAGCGGACATTGGAGCTGGCCCTAGAAGATCCTAAAACTATTCTCACTCCCACCCCAGTATCTTCCAAGGCATATCCCAATCATTACATGTACTGTAAGGCTCTTGCATTATATTGCATTGCATCATCCTGTATTGTGTTATAATCATCTGTATGTGTGTGTCTACGTGTGGGTGGGTGTGACTCACCACTAGTCTATGGGAAGCAGAGGTCAGGGGCCACGCACATGGATCATCTGTACATCCTCAGCATCTAGAACATGTTCTGGTGTGTTTAACAAATGATTACTGGATGGATAGATGTACGGTAGTCCTGGAAGTGAACAATGAAAATGAGAAAGCCTAGAAATTCTGGGTGGAATTGACCAATGAGAAAGTCAAGAATAATAAAGGAGCCATAAATGTCGGTTAATTGCAGATGTGTACAAAGATGGTCCAAGTCCTTTGGGGATGTTTCCTCCTGTGGAATGTCTACATCTCATCTGCGTGGACCACACACCCTGGAATCAAGGCAAGGGCTACTCAGCGGGCTCTGGACTATGGTGAGTTGGATGCTTTCAGAAGCCAGGCTGCAGCCCCCCTAGGTAGAGTCTGTGACCCAAAAGCAGAAGCTCATAGAGAACTGTGTCATAACTGAGACAAGCTCTGCTGTGTGATGATCTAGTCCCTTATGCAGACGGCTGGGAAGAAAGTGTTGCCGAAAAAATAATCACCTTAACAGTTGACATATACAAACACTGCCACAGATTCATATTCTCTCTCTCTCTCTCTCTCTCTCTCTCTCTCTCACACACACACACACACACACACACACACACACACACACACACACACACAGAGTGAACATCTCAGAGAATTCATTATAGGATAGGGGGAAGAAGATTTGTAGTAAAAGTAATAACTTACAGTTTCAGAAAGGGTTTGATTCCGAAAGAAACAGAGTTTTCTAAAATTGTGTGTGTAAAATTTAATGGGAATGATGATCATGCATTTTTCTTGGGGGAGGCTCTGTACATATATTAGAGGCACAAAGGCGTCTGCAAGACTAAGAACAGGCAGAGGAAAGTGTTGGACTGAGATTTTCTTCAAGCTAAATTGGGATAAGGACAGATTATGTAGAAGAAAGGAACTGCAAAATCAAAGTCTATGGGCCTATTCTCACCTGTGAATGTTGGTCTAAGATTAGCTAAATGAAGGTTGATATTCACTAATGTCCCATGTTACAGATGAAGAAAGTTCGGGATAAAGAGATTTTATAACTTGCAGGGTCACACAGGCTAGTAAGTGGCAGTGTTGGGGTTCCGCCAAAGCTCTTTGATAGTGCCTTCGGTTCCATCTTTCCATCCTTACATTCGATCTTTGCATCCTGTATTGCATTATTCACGGTATTATAGAGGACAAGCTCTTTCCTACTTCCTGTCCAACAAGGATAGAGTAAGTAGAAATGAGCTAAAGCTGCAAAGTAAGGAATAAAGGCACAGCTTCCTCCTTGACAAGGTGAAGATGAAAAGATCACTCTTCATTGCTGTGTAAGTTACTTTTCTCAAGCTCTTTAATGGGAAGCAGCCTCTTTTTCTCCCTGAACTCAGAGGAATGTGTTCTGTGGTGCTACCATATTAAGACAGGTCTATTCCCAAATAAAAAGCAGTGGTTTTCAACCTTTCTGGAGTCCTGCGATTCTTTGAGAATTTGATGAAAATGTGGGCCCTCTCCCCTGAAAAATGAGATACATATAGGGTGGGGCAAAAGTAGGTTTATAGTTGTATGTGACACACAGTTTATTATTTTTAAAATATATTTTTATTGATTTCAGAGAGGAAGGGAGAGGGGGGAGAAAGATAGAAATATCAATGATGACAGAGCATCATCAATCAGCTGCCTCCTACATGCCCCCTACTAGGGATCAAGCCCACAACCCAGGCATGTGCCCTGACCGGAATCAAACTGTGACCTCCTGGTTCATGAGCCACACCAGCTGGGCCAGTTTATTCTTATATTACTATTTATTAATTATTTTCCATATGAACCACTGTAAACCTACCTTTGCCCACCCCTTTAGGCACATGCACAACCAATCACAGTCTTTTATTAGAATTTCAAGAGGTCCAAAAGTTCCCAAAGGCCCATGGACTTCAGGCCAGAAATTCCTGAGCCTGAAGAATCTAGGGCTGGGGGGAATGACTTTCTGGAACTGACTATAATAAGGCATAGATTCTGGAGCCAAATTGCCCAGATTTGACTATTGGGTCCCCTAGTTCTTTGCTGGGTGACCTAGGCAAGGATTAACCTATTTGAAGTTCAGTTTCATCATCGGTAAAATGTGGATAATGATAACATTTTATACTTTTCCTATCATACTGTCCTGTGGTAACGTTCCTTGGCCCTGGCCAAATAATGAAAATCTCTCGTGCTGTTAGCTCTGGGATTTTGAGCAATTTTATTAGCCCCTCTGAGAACCAATGTTTTCATATGTAAAGCAGGGACCATAATACCCACCTTGTAAGATTGCAGTTTTCTAAGCATCTAGGAGAATGCCTTATTCAATAAACTTCACTTTGAGAGAGCGCCGAATCCTAACCACTAGACCACCAGGGAACCTAACTTCACTTTGTTTGGTTCTTTCACAGGCGTTCAAGCTGGGATGGAGATGATTGAGCAAATGGCCAAAGAAAGAAGCATTCCAGATTTAAAAGGTTCTGAATCTCTTGAATTTCTGAAGGTTGATTATGTGAACTACAATTTCTCAAAGTAAGTAAAAGAGCAGAGCAATGTCAGCAGTGAAATTCATCTTTAAACTCTCAGGGTTGTGGACATGCCACCACCTGTTCTGCTGTAACATCAGGCCCTGCAGAGTGGAAGTTAACCAACCCTTGGCAAGAGGATTATCAGAAAATAACCAAAGGAAAAAGGGTCATGAAGTTGACAAAAAGTGTGACATTTGGGTCAGAACACCTGGGTCCAGGTCATGGCTCGGCTGCATACTAGTTGTGCGCACCTGGCGAATCTGCTCAGAGTCTGAGTGTCCTTATGTCCTTGTCTCTCTCCTAAAATGAGAATCCTAATTCAATACAGTTGTCAGCTGCAGCCACCTTATCCCTCGAATTCTAAAGGAAATTCCTGCTCATTCCATTGCTACCCTCACCCCCATAAACCTAGAAGCAGAATTCAGCCACAGTCCCAAGAATAACTACTCCATCAAATGTTCTCTAATTTTCATCAAGGTTAGTCACGATTTCAGAGGTCCCAGGGCACATGGCCTTCTGCCCTCTTGCTCTCTTGGCCTTTCCTCCTCTGGAGCAACACCAGTTTCTTCCACTGGCCTCATGCAAAGCAATCCCACCCACAATGCTTTGTCAATCCAGTGATAATTCCCTGCTACCCTAGCCCTTTAGAGTAGTAATTTCCCTGCTATGAAGGATGACATTCTATAAAACCAAGAGTATTTTGTGAAAGAAGAGGGGTGGTGTTCTAGGGAAAGTTTCTTTATCACAGTTGTTCTATTCTGTGATAAAGCCAGCCATTCAACAAGTGTTTATTGAGCATCTACTATGTACTAAGGCTTTATTCTAGGCATAGGAGATACTGTAGTAAATGACACAGATAAATCCTCTGCCCTTGATGTCCAGTGAGAGAGATGGACAATAAATATATATTTATAAGATTAATTATTGCCCTAACTGGTTTGGCTCTTTGGATAGAATGTCAGCCTGTGGACTGAAGGGTCATGGGTTCAATTCTGGTCAAGGGCACATGCCCGGGTTGCCGGCTCAATCCCCAGAAAGGGGAGTGCAGGAGGGAGCTGATCAATGATTCTCTCTGATCATTGATGTTTCTGATTCTCTCTCCCTCTCCCTTCCTCTCTGAAATCAATAAAAATATATATTTTAAAAATTTTTAAGATTAATTATTTAAGTAATTTGGGGGGAATTCCGTATTTTTTCAGCTTTATTGAAATGTAATTGAAAAAAATGTTAAGATATTTTTAAAAATATTAATTATTTACATATAATGACGGGAATGCCACAACAGAAAAATCCAGGGTGAATCATATAACATCAAGGGTACCTGAAAATGAGGAGAAACAAGAATTCTCATGAACTACTGGTGGGAGTAGATAAGCTGGTACAAGAATTTTAGACCCATGCTGTCCAAACAAATAGCCACTAGCCACATGTGCTGTTGAGCAATTGAAATATGACTTAATTCCAAATTTATTTAATTTTAATTTAAAAACCGATACTCGATTCAGTTATTGGAAAACTTTTAAGTATGCTTGGGACAAGTTGTAAGTTTACTTTTTCAATTGAAAATTTTATGCCATCTAAATACGGGTCAGTATTTCTGATGAAAATTCAGTGTTTAAATTGAGGTGTATCATGAGTATAAAATATGTACTATATTTTAAAGACTTATTTTGGAAAAAGGAAAATTTATCGCATTAATAATTTTTATATTGGTTACACATTGAAATGATATTTTAGATGTGTTGGGTGAAGTTAAAAATGATAAAATTACTCTCGTTTCTTTTCCCTTTTTTTAATGTGGTTATGGAATATTTTAAATTACATATGTGGCTCGCATCATATCTTTATTGGACAGATTTACAAGGGCCTTTTTGTTGTTGTTGTTAATCCTCACCCAAGGATATTTTTCCGTTGATTTTTAGAGAGTGGAGAAAAGAGGGAAAGAGAGAGAATCGTCGGTGTGAGAGAAACATATTGATTGGTTGCCTCCTGTATGAGCCCTGATCAAGGCCCAGGCTGGGGAGGAGCCTGCAACTGAGGTATGTGCCCTTGACCAGAATCGAACCCAGGACCCTTTGGTCTGCAGGCCAACGCTCTATCCACCGAGCTAAACTGGCTAGGGCCAGCGGCCTGTTTTTAGGCATACCCTTCTCGGCAGCCTCCATAGAGAAACATGTGCATAAACTGCATGTATGAGGATTTTCAGGGTGGTTTAGTTTACAATACAGAAACACTGGAAACACCCTTGTTGGTGGACACCAACAAAGAAATTACTGTTGTTTTAATGACACCAACAAAGGAATTATTGTTGTTTTAACAATACATCCACAGCTTGGGATACTCTACAGTAGTTACAAAGAATGGGTAAAACCCATAGTATCAAAAGGGAAACATTTCCAAGATTTCCTCTTCCCACAGTGGGTCTCAGGCTGTGTCACGGATAATAAGCAGGAAAGGATGCAAAGTAGATGAGATAGCAAAATAACCATTTCTTATCAGCTATCACACTTATGTCTTGCAATCTTCCTGATCTTAGCTCACAACAATGCCTTCCTGCTAAGCAACAGTGATGCACAGGTGGCCTCATTTTGTCTCCGTCACTTGCCTGTAACACTTCCTCTGAGTGATTAACTGAAAAAGGTGACGTGTCTTAGCCAAGGTTGCACCGCCAGCACAAAACTTGTCTCCAAGTCGAGTGCCCTTTGCACAATAATGAAGTGGCATCGCCTCGTGGATAAGAACACGGTCTGAAGGCAGACTGAGGGGGTTTCCAGATTTGGTTCTACCACTTATATATGACTTCGGCCAAGTTTCTTGTCTTCCCATCTCTGAGTTGCAGTTTGCAAAAACAGCAACAGCCTCATAGGATTATCGTGAGGGTTAAAATGAGCGAATACATGTGAAGTGCTCACCACAGTGCCTGGCAATGAGTACTCACATGTTCATAACAATAACCTACCATAATGCATGTGGCCATCTACCTATGTAGATTACATGCAACCCACTGCCTCCTAGTTGCCTGTTTGACAGATCAGAGAATCTTAGGGGGAAGTTAACTCTATAAAATAAGTTTCTCAACTAGGGAAGACAGTGTCCACATAGAGGGCATTTGGGAAGAGGAGGAGACACCCTTTAGATTCTCTCAATGATTGGGGGGGAGGAACACTACTGGCATTTAGCTGGTTGGCACATGTGCCAAATATCCTGCAATGTGTATAACAGCTCTCTACAAAAAATTAGTTGTCCTAACCAAAATACTAATGACCCCTATTTAGAAACACTGGAATAGCTGAAGGAAAAGGTATGATGGCAAGTGTACCTCTTTTTGTCTTTAAAGAAGTTTAAAAAAAAGTAGATTGATTATTTGCAAATTTTCTTTCAAACTTGCTCGTTTCCCCCCTCAGTGTGGCACAGGAGCTGCCTGCCCAGAGTTTGAGGGGAATTAGAAGGCAGTGCCTAGAGGCACCACTGCAGACCCGGGGTTCCTTGCTCCCTGGGAGTTCACAGTCACGATTTCTACAACTGAATTTCCCATCTTCCCTTACTTAGCGATGTGTCTCACCAACTCCTCTGTTCCTTGTTTTACAGCATAAAAATCAATGCCTTTTCATTTCCCAACACGTCATTAGCCTTTGTGCCGGGCGTGGGAATCAAGGCCCTGACCAACCACGGCACGGCCAACATCAGCACAAACTGGGAAGTCAAGTCGCCACTTTTGTGAGTATCCCCTAAAAAGCCTGCTGCCGCTGTGGGGGGAAATGGAGCAGAAATCCCAAGTGAGGAAATTTGCTAATGTTTTTGATGTCGGGCTTCTGTCCTCAACCATTAACACTCTTTTTCAAGAGCATTTTTCCAGGAGAGAATTAAATCAGAATATCTCTGCTGGGTGTCAGAGGGGAAGGTCTGAAAGTCATCTTTACCAGCAAGACAGAGTAACTGGTCGAAAGGTCCTTTAGGATTTCCTAAGAGCTAAAAGACGGTTGGAGAAACGGACATGCGCTCAACACTTGAGATGCCTCATGGGTCACTGTATGATCTTAGCCAGTCATTGAACACTCTGTGCCATCTGTGGGGCCTTCCTACCTCACAGGGAGGTTGGAGCCTTCCTGTCACAAGGAGGTTGGAGGAGGATAGTCAGCTTGCGCCCAGTTCTCCCCTAACAAAAGGCCTTTGCACCCTCCTTAGAAAGGAGGGATCAAATCAAGGTATGCTTACACACCACCCACTAGTACAAGTTGCTATCCTAGGTATGATGTGTAGGTCTGCCTTGGTTGGTGCCCCAGAATAACACATTCGTTCACCCACTTGGTCACTTAACAAACATTTATTGAGTGCCTACTGTTTACCATTTATTACCATCTCAAGAACTCCAAGAACTCTTATGGACTGGGGAGAAATGACATATCCTCCTATAAGTAGCATGGATTCATGTATTTATTCTTGTTATTCTTGTCTTTGCTGAGTCATCAGCTTTACATTGCATGCTTATTTTGCATCAGGCCACCAGCTAAGTCCTGGGGACATGGACATGAGTAACACACACTCCACTCCTTCAAGGAGTTCACAGACTACGTGTCCCTTTCCCATCCATGCCCCTCCTACATAACGTGTGGCCAACTCCTCCCCCCCCCCCGCCCCCAACCATGTTCTCTCTCTAAGCAAGCATTGCATATGAATGGTGCTCAGTATGTGCTCAACCACTGGGGCGGGGGCAAGGCACTGAGGATGAAATAACTGCAAGGTCCCTAAAGCTGTCACCATTCCCATAATTCATTACTTCATTTGTTCAGCAAATAGTCATTCAGCACCTGCTCTGATCCTACCTGTTGTAGGTGCCAGGAATCCAGAGGTGACAAGGGTCCTGCCCTCCAGGAGCTCAGAGTCCATGGATAGAGAACTGAGCCATCTCCTCCCCTGCCGAGGCCTGGTTAACCTTGCACTTTTTCTCTCAACAGCCAAGACTCAGGAGGAGCTGATCTGTTTCTCTCTGGGGTCTACTTCGCGGGTATCCTTACCCTGACCCGAAATGACTTGGGTCAGCCAAACCTGGAGCTCCAAGACTGCCACGCCCAAGTGAGCCACGCCCACGTCTCGTTTTCTGGAGAACTCAGGTGAGGGAGAGTGCCCTGGTGGACGGTGGCTAGCTGGGGGTGGTCTGGATTCTCGGGCAGCATGTAGGAGAGGTTAATAACCAACAGGAACAGTCCCTCAGTAAGCCCTTTCTTATTTCCTTTTTTTCTCCAGTGTCCTGTATAACTCCTTTGCTGAGCCCATGGAAAAACCCATTTTAAAGAACTTAAATGAAATGGTAAGTCTTTAGAGGTTACACAACCATGGTCAAATGCCATCAGCAGCAGGTCTGCCATGCTTGAATTAATTCTTGGTCAGTAAACCTTTATTGAGCACCTACTATGTGCTAGGCACCATCCAAGGCTCTTTCACACTCATCATTCTATAGAATTCCCTTCCTCAAGTTCATGCCAAACAATCAACAAGAATTTATTTATTGTGTACCCACTGCATGCCCAGCAGTAGGCTAGCATCTGTTGGGATATGAAAAAGAAGTAAACTTACCATCTTTTTAGGAAAACCAAAGTCAAGCTTGTGAAGCAATAACTGGATGAGGACTTGAATTTAGGACATACTTATATGATCATTAGATTGAACTGAAGAGGTTCAGAGAAATGGGAAAATTAAATAAATAGATCCTGGAAGTATCCTGGGAGACATTTTTAGAGGATGCAGGACTTGAATTGGGCCTTGAAATATAGGTAGGATCTGGATAGGTAAGGAATGGGAAAGAAGATAGGCTATTTCCAGCCAATAGAAACAAAGTGAGTTAAGATGGCTTCCAAAGCTACAAGTAGCTAGATTCCAGAAGTCCGAGTTTGAGGAAGGGGAAAGACGGGATTGGCTGTGTGCCCGCTTTCCAATCCTGACCAGACCTTCCCTGAACCCTTGACCCGTATTTGTGGGAGACAGAGAGAGGGATGAGGAAGAGTGGGAATGAAGGGAGACTCCTTTCTGGAAAAGGGGTAAGGACAGTGTCTGGCTATCTCCTCTCCCTCGTGCTCAGCTCAGTGCTTAATGAATACCAGCGAGGAAATCAACAGGTAGAAATAGTAAGCAGCCTGTCCAGTGAGGTTGCTGGCTCATCAAGGGACTGAGGCTTCTCGGTCTTTCTCCACCTTACCTGACAGGGGCTGGGGGCCAGTGGATGTGCACATTAAAGAGCGACTGGGAAATAGTGCTGCCACCTTCAAGGACCTCATAGTTGACCATTCCTTTGTTCAGAACGAGGCATGGTTCTTCGCCAACAGTTACGTTGGCCTGGAGTTTACATACAACTTAGGAATCATAGATGCTTTGCCTCTAGTATTCCCTCTGAGCCACTGGAAAATGAAGAGAATACTGAGACCACAGCTGTCGAGCTGTGATGTGACACCTGGTGACTCTGCCAGCCTCCCTTCTTCAGTTTTCCCATTTGTAAATAGGGGACAGTAGGGCTTACCTCCCAGAGCTATAGCGAGGATGAAATTGGGGTTAAAACAACAGCTAACAAATGCTGAATGCTTACTCTTAGTAACCTGATGAGGTAGGTGCAGTTGTCACTCCCATTTTGCAGATGAGGAAACTGAGAACAGAGAGTACAGGTAACTTGCCAAGGGATTCAACCCAGGCAGCCCACCTCCCGAGCCTTTGCCCGTAACCACCACCCTGAGTGCGTAGCACACGCCTGGCACACAGCAGGTCCATCGATGTCTTTTCTTCTTCCTCCAGATGTGCTTGAGTCTGATTCAAGGTTTATTTTCTAATTCCAAGCGGGGTTCGATTGAAATAGATGCCTGATCTAATGGATCTCGTCGAACCAGCCCAGCGGGGAAGTAGAGGCCCCAGCTGTGTCCACGCCCGGCAGCATGGGGATGACAGAGCAGGGGAAAGGCATAGCAGGTTCCTCAGGTGGGACACCTCCAGCATGGACTGGGGCACATGTCCTGTCATGCACAGGAAGAAAAGGCAGTGGCTCATTCTTTTATGGGCCTCCCTGGGTGGAGTCCCAGCGGCTGTGAAGTTTAGTCAGCATTCAGTGACTTGCCGCCCATACATACGTAACTAGAGGCCCATAGACATCAACTAATTTAAAAGAAAGTCTTGATGGCCGAATGGAGACTGTCTCCGAGCCGTGTGCTGGCAGGGTCTACGCCCATAAATAGAGGTTTCCAGTATCATATGATAACCTGCATTTTTTAAAAATTCCTTTTATGGCCAGCTCTGTCCCATTATCACGGGAGAGGTGGAAGCACTGAATGCCAATCTCAGCATGCTGGAGGGTGAGTCTCTGAACCGTCTCTTCTGGATGGTTCTTTCCCCACCTTCCCACTCTGGTGCTCTCCAGGTTTGCTTCTCCACACAATACAGCTCCACCTCTTCAGTCTGCTTTCCACTCTGCAAACTAGAGCCTCGGGAAGGTGGGGGGCCAGAGGGGCACAGACTGTGTATGGGGCCTGCTCTTTGCTTCTGCAACCAACTTCTCTGCAGGCGGGGGTGGCTTCAGGAGACCAGATGCCGTTCAGAGAATTAAACTCTCACAAGCTTTAATCCCAGCTCTGGCACTAAATGCATCCTCTTCAGAATGGTTAATGCTAATCTGGGCCAGGTTATCCCCTTCATTGGCTCCTCGCTGACTTCGGGATCAAGTCCAAATGCTTTAACGTGGACTGCAAGACCCACCCGCCACGCTCTGGCTCCTACTTCTCTCTGCTTCATCTTGCACCTTTCTCTGCTCCAGCAATCAAACTGCCTTTCCTGACCTCACACCCCTTACCTTTGCTCATGTTGTCCTCTCTGCCTAGAAGAGCTTCCCCTCCCTTCACCCATTCATTCATTTAGTAGATATTATCAGTGCCTGTTTCGTTGCCAACACTGTGCTAAGTGGTGAGGGATGCAGTCCCTTCCGCTCGCTACCCCTCGGCCATCCCTTGTCTTGTTCACTTCTCTTTATCTTTTCAGGCTCAGCTCAGGCATAGTCTCTTCCAAGAAACCTTACCTGATGTCCACACCCTAAAATTCCGCCTCCTCTATACTCACATGATACTCTGAAAGTGTCTCTCTCTTTCCAGTCCACCCATTCATTCACCAATGGTACAAGCCAAGTGCTGCTCTTGGTGCTGGAATGCAACAGTCAGGCTCGGAAACAGAAATCCCTGCCCTCATGGGACTAGTGGGAGGAGACAGACAGCAAGCAAGATAATAAGTAAAATCTATGGCATCCTAGTGATGAGTGATGAGAACAAAACTAAAGCAGGGGAGGAGCTGGGGAGTGGTTTTCATTTTAGATAGTGTGGCCAGGGGTTGCCATTTTAGATACTGAGAAAGTAACATAGAGTGCGAATCTGAATGAAGTAGGGAGTGAGCCACTCCTAGATCTGGGCAAAGAACATTTCAAGTAGAAGCTCACAGGTCCTGAAGCGGGAACATGCCAGGTGTGCTAGAGGAACTGTGAGGAGGCCATATGGGGAGCAGAGGGAGTCGGGGGTTGTGGGGGGATAGCAGGAGATGAGGTCAGGGAGGAGAAAGCAGATGGGTAGATGTCCAGGACTCTGTAGGTCATTGGGAAGCCTTTGGAGAGTCCTGAGAAATGCTTGCATGATCTCATCTATATTTTAAGAATATCACTTTGACTTCTGTCCATTAATAATAGACAGGAGGGAGGGGCAAAGGTGGAAGCAGGGAGACCACTTAAGAGGCTACTGACTCCCATGAGCCTAGATGAAGAAGGCGAGGCACATTCAGGTCCTGGATGTAGCTTGCAGGTAGAGACAGTGGTATTAGCTGACACGCCGAATGTAGGTCATGAGGGGAGTCAAGGATGACCCCAGGTTTTTACCCTGAGCAACCAGAACTTTGGGAGAATGGAATTACCATTTACCCAAATGGGGAAGACTGTGAGAATAGGTTTGTAGTAGGACCATCAAGAGCTCAGTTTTAGATCTGCTCTTACTACCCTGTCTTCTGATTCCCCGTTTATATGTCTGTCTCCTCCACCAGACTATGAGTTCCACGAGGGCAGGGACTGTGACTCATTTCTGTGTTCCCAGCACCGGGCACAGTGCCTAAGCCTCACTAAGTTAATAAATATTAGATTGATGAGGGGATGACAGGAGATGGGCGGCTGGGCAAATGGATTGATGAATGGATCCAGGTGGATGAAAGAAAATGAATGGATTGGGGAGGCAGGGAAAGAGAAAGAAGGAGTGAAGAAAGAACTGGTGGAGGAGTCTCATGTCCTAGCTTGCCTTGGGCAAGTTTCTGTACCTCTGGGAACTGCACTCCCCTCACCTGTAAAGTGATCACGGTCCTGCTTCCCTCATAGGCTGATGGTGGATCCATGGAGATTGTGAATTTGAAAACAGATTTAAAACTGTGGTGTCATAGGATAGTATTGCTCCCTCACCTTGGCAAATCGCTTCATCTCTTCTTCCTTCGCATCTCCTTCTATGGAATAAACCAAGCATGACGTGCAGGAAGGGAAGCTGTGGTGCTCAGGGCCTGCCTCTAGGGAGGAATTCTTCCCCTCGCAGAGCACAAGGTGGTGGTCGGGAAAGCAGCTCCCAGGCCAGGGCGGGAACTGAGCACCGCACCACCGCACACATAACCTGTCCCAGACACTGACGTCCATGCTTCCTGAAAGCCATGCCCACTGGCCCCTGGCCCCGGGCTCCCTGCCCGGCCTTCCGCTTGGCTCTGAAAACGATAGTACAAAAAGGACGTGAATCAGTAGCACTGTGCCTGAGAATGTTCTTGGCCTCTCCAACCTAGTGGATTTTACTCCCGTCTGTCTCTCTTGATATTTCTTTTTAAAAATTATTTCTAATTACAACAGTGATGCCTGCTTATTGTGAAAAAATTAAGTTCTAACTACATAGGAGGCTTTAACATAGAACTTGAAAGTCTCATTATACCAACCTGATACGTATGGCTTAATGTTGACAAGTTGACTTGTTCGTCTAATTCCTTCTTTAAAAAGAATGCCCTTACTGGTTTGGCTCAGTGGATAGAGCGTCAGCCTGTGGACTGAAAGGTCCCGGGTTCAGTTCAGGTGAAGGGCATGTACCTTGTTTGCGGGCACATCCCCAGTAGGGGGTGTGCAGGAGGCGACTGGTCGATGTTTCTCTCTCATCGATGTTTCTAACTCTCGCCCTTCCTCTCTGTAAAAAATCAATAAAATATATATTTAAAAAAAGAATTTATGTACATTGAGAAAAAGAGAGAGAGAGAAATAAAAAGGGTATATACCGAAATTTTAAGTTTCTCTCAGGGTAATGTGATTTAAAAGGGTTTTTACTTTCTTCTTTTGACTTACCTACTTTTCCTGGATCTTATAAAGTGAGCATGACCTGAAACTAATATAATATTGAATGTCAGCTATTACATAAATACATAAACGAATGAATAAATAACAAGAAAAAGGTGAACGTGTATTACTTATGAAACAAGGTAATTATTCTTTTAAACAATATAATTTTAAATTCTTAAATTTTTAAAAATTTGTTTTAGATATACATTAATCATACATTATGCTTTTAATGAATGTAAATTTTATTTTTGCTTTATCTGTTTTAGTTTTAACCAAGATTGACAACTATACCCTGCTGGATTATTCGCTAATGAGTTCCCCAGAAATTACTGAGAACTACATTGACCTGAATTTGAAGGTAACTTTTATCATCATCATCAGAGTCCTCATCCTGGCTACCAACAGCCAGTACAAGCACCCCTCTGTGTCCTCCAAGGATTGGTTACGGGACACCTCCCCAGAAGACCAAAATCTTCCATACTCAAGTCCCTTACATAATGGCAAGGTGTTTGCAATTAACCCAGGCACGGCCTCCTGTATACTTTAAATCATTGCTAGATTACTTACATAACCTAATACAACATAAATGCTAGGTAGATGGTTGTCAAAAGGAAATGCACATGCTCCGTGCGACACAACCATCAGAGGCCTGACTACGTAGTGCCCCTCAGCAACAATGTAACTTTGTTTTCAAGTATTTTCGTCTGCGGTTGGTTGAAGTAGAACCTAAGGATACAGAGGGCCGACTGTATTCAGGGAACAAATGTGTGCAGAGGAAATATACCTACATGCTCTTCAAATAATTTTCTTTGAAACAATCCCTGATGTTATGCTCTTTCGAAAGACTCTTGAACATTTCCTTGATCGGTCAACGATGGTTTGGATTGCACAAGACATGTCTGTCTTCTTCAAGAAGAGTCTCATGCTGCCTTTGCCTCTGGGAGTGGGGTGAGGCTAGGAGGCAGCGAGTAGAGTGGTCTGCAATTATTAGAACTTACCGCATCAGTGATTGTACATGTTAGTACTTCTATTCCTCTCAGATTAGTCCATTTAACTGCGTGCTGCCGATCTCTACTGGGGCTATTAGCACATGAAAATGGTGTTTGCTGATTCTGGGAAAGTGACTAACTGCCCTTATGTTTAGTTTTACCCCAAAGTTAATATCATTGTTTTTAAAAATGCATAATGGCTTATATTTCAATCACTCAGAGTCCTTCACATTAGTTAAACATTACACAAGACAACCAGTGGCTAATGAGGGCCATTAGAAATGCCATGGATTTTCTCCTAGACTTCTGAAACACATGGTGCATTCATGAACACGTGATGCAGGTGCAGTTCAAGGTGCCGTGTTCAACCCAGTTCAACGCAATTAATATTTGCTGAATGCTTTAACTCATATAGAGTTCTGGAGCCTCCTGAGTCTTTCTGTGACATCCCAGACACTCAGCAATCACAGGGTTTGAAGGTCAGGGGTTGACATCTCTACCTGGCACCTCAGGAAGTATTCAGAGCTGTCACCTCCAGCTAAATGCACCTTCCTTTCTTTCCTGGAGAAGAGGACCAACAAGGAACTTCTCACTAGTTTACACCCTAGAGTGGACAGACATGCCCAGATGTACGCTCAAGAAGTCGTCAGAGCTTTGAAACATGGTCACTAGTCAAGGAGTCATAAGGCCTTATCGTTTTTTCTTCTCTACTGAGTTTCTACAATTTTTCTTATTCTGACCTGAGAGGGTCCACCTTCTTGTGTCCTGCATATTTGAGCCTTCACCTAACACACTGGCCTCTCTCTCTTTTCCCACAGGGCGCATTCTACCCACTGGAAAACCTCGCCGACCCCCCCTTCTCCCCAGTGCCTTTTGAGCTCCCAGAACGCAGCGACTCTATGCTCTACATTGGAATCTCCGAATATTTCTTTAAATCTGCTTCCTTCGCTCATTTTGCAGCTGGGGCTTTCAATGTCACTCTCTCCACAAAAGAGGTGAGGAGAGCTAACGGGTGATGACAGTCGGCTCCCACATTTCATGTTATCATAAGTATCCCAGTTGGGGGCTTCTATGTTATAACTTCTATTCCTAGGCTCTGTAGACCAGCACTCCTATCAGGACAATGAGTGAAGGAATTGTGGCATGAATGTTAATAGTTGGAAAGTTGTTGAGTTTCCAGTTCTTCTAATTTCATTTTTTTATGACTCCAAGTCACTGTTCTAGATGACAGGACCCCCTCCATCACTTATTACCTGTGACATTGGGCAATTTCAGTTTATTTAACTTCTCTGTGCCAGAGTCTCCTCATTTGAAAAATTGGAATAATAATAATTCTTTAATATCCATAATAACCCATAGGTTGATGTGGACATTAAAGAGATTTAAATATATTTAAAGCATTCAGACCAATGCCCAGCACAGAGAAAGTATACTATAAGTGTTGCTGGTTATTATTATTATTATTCCTTATGTTATGCCAACATAAATATTTCTTCTGCAACTGACCTATCTGCAGTGACTGTGAGAATACAGATACTCACTGATTCTCTCTGCCATGCCCCTCCCTTTTACATATGAGAACACTCTTTCCAGCCAGCCAACCAACAACTTTTACCGAGCATCCCTTATGAATCTTCATTCCGAAGGTCTTAATTATGCACGTTGTCATAAACCTTATGTTCAGAATACTAAGTTGGCCATACCAGCTACCATGTGCTGAAAATTAGACACTTCTAGCTTCAAGACTTAAAAACCACCCATCCGTGAAGATAAATTACTTAAGCCTTCTATGTCTCCATAATGGAGACAGTAGCATAAAACGTGTTGTTAACCACCATCGAATATTTATACACGGACCACACATAGTATATGATGGACACAGTGTTCCCACGGTTAAAAGCCACTTACTCAAAAGGAACATATCTCTCTCCCGGGGGACTCCCCATGTGCAAGTCACTTCCCTTCCCCGGGCCTCATGTTTCCTGGGGTTGGTCTATAAAATGGTAAGTTGCCTTCAAACACTTTTTCTGGTGCAACAGCTTCATAATTCATACAAATTATAGGGAATACTATACTTTCCCTGAAAAGACAACCTGAAGTACACACCGTACACTCTGACATGATGGGCTTCATTTTCCAGATTTCCAGCCATTTGGTTCGAAACTCTCAAGGCGTTGGCAACATTCTCTCCCGGGTAAGTGGCCAGGATTTGGATTTGACTCCTTGATAGTGTATTTGGTTTCGTTGGAATTACTTCCAGAACACTTGGGGTTCTTTTGTTGTTGTTTTTTTTTTTTATTTTGGGGGTTCTTTTTATTCCTTTTTGTTGCAAGCCCGAGTCCATGTTTACATTCTTAAGGAATTTTTTTCTTTTGTTCAAGTATCCACAAATATTTACTGAACATCTTACTATTAAAAGATTTTAAGTTCAAAAGATAAATCATCTGTTGCACCCACAAGGTTCCACACACTGGAAATAATTAGCTTAAATGGGAAATGAATGGCTAGTGCCCTTGCTTGTGCCTTTCATCAAGCAACGATTAATGCCATGCCTCAGAGCACCTGAGTGCTGGACCAAGTGTATGAAAGGCTCAGGTTTGCCCCTGAGGACAAAGACAGACATGCTGTTTTTGTTTTGTTTGTTTATTTTAAATATATATTTTTATTGATTTTAGAGAGGAAGGGAGAGAGAGAGAGAAACATCAACGATGAGAGAGAATCATTGATTGGCTGCCTCCTGCACACCCCGCACTAGGGATTGAGCCCACAACCCGGGCATGTGCCCTGACCAGGAATCAAACCATGACCTCCTGGTTCGTAGGTCTATGCTCAACCACTGAGCCACGCCAGCCGGGCAAGACATACTGTTTCTAGAGCATCCTGGATTTAGAGTAAGGATCTTGAATCACACAGACCTACATCTGAACCCCAATTCTACAACTGACTCACCTGGAACCTTGAGAAAATGACTGAACCTCTCCAAGACTGACTTTTTTTATTTGTGAAATGGAGAGAACTTGCCTCACAGGGATTTTGTGAAGATTAAATTAGATAATACAAACAGCCTTGGCATGGTGCCTGGCACACAGTGTGTGTCTGATAAACCTCAGCCATTATTATTTGTTTTTGGCATGTTGTTGTTGTTGTTACTATTAAGGAGCGTTTCTTCTATTCTTACTGTATGATGTAAGATTTAGTCACCCCAAATTTGTGACTTTCACTCATCAACTCACAACCCCCGGTCTCCATTTATTCCCTGAACCCGGGCAGATTGCGGAGATCTACATCTTGTCCCAGCCCTTCATGGTTCGGATCATGGCCACGGAGCCTCCCGTGATCAGTTTACTACCAGGCAACTTCACCCTGGACATCCCTGCTTCCATCATGTTACTCACCCAGTCTGAGAACTCCACTGCTGAGACCATCGTTTCCATGGACTTTGTAAGTCTGTGGGGACAGAGGGCAGCCTGTGGATGCCAATGCTCTCCTGTAGGAACCACTGGCCAGCAGTGGTCTCCTAAGTGCTTGGAGGGCTGGGAAATGGTATATCAGGAGTGAGGACAGGGTTGAGATGGCGTGTGGGGAGCTATGAGAGGCCAGTGCTCAAACCCCATACATTATAAAATAGCTCTGCGCCTTTCTCTGCTCCCCGTGTGCCCTTCCCTCTGCTTCAGTTACATTGACAGCCAACCTTCTTTTCCCTTGAAATAAGTTAATCAAGGTGGAATTCAAGTTTATTTGAGCAGATAAAGGCCAAATACGATTCAATAGAAAGAGACTAATACAATGAACCTAAGTGAAATACCACACACACACACATATGGTACATAGAGAGGAGAGATTAGGAGGGGGGAAAAAACAGTTTAAAGGAGATCTTCAAGCAGAAGTCTTTATAGTTAGTTTTCATACCTGAAAGACAGTATTTTTAGAATTATTTCTTTCAAATATCTCTCAGAATGAGAGGGAAATGGAGCTTATGATGTTTCCACTATTGGGAATAATATCTATGGCCAATTTATGGCCAGAGAGCTTCACTCTTAGCAACCCATGCTTTTCTTGTCTGCAGGTTGCTAGCACCAGTGTCGGCCTGGTTATTCTGGGACAAAGGCTGATCTGCTCCCTGTCTCTGAACAGGTAAGATCAAATGATTTGACTGTTGGGAACCTTCACCATAAGTGAATTAACAGACCATAGAGACAAACACAACAAGTGCAGTTACCGAGTTACCGCTGGATAGAACAGGAATCACTTACACACTTCTCCTGCAATAGTCCAGATCATTGCAAAGTAGGGACTTAAAAATGTGTTGCGAACATTTTCTTATTTCCTTCCCATTAAATAATATTAAGCTAAAATAGGCAACATGGTAATATAATTATTTACTATAAATGCACATTCTAATGGTACAGCCATATAAAACTAAAATACCTCTTTAACAAATTCAGAAGCCATGCCATCGAGCAAAGAGCATAAAACTTGGAGGTCAAGGAATGAAGTTTCAAATCCCTGCTCACTGCTTCCATATCCGTGATCAAGTCTATTGACCACTGGGTCTCAGTTTCCTTATCTGAGAAATAATGAAGTTGGACTGAATCATTCCACAGATACCTTCAGGCTCTGACACTCGGATCTCATTACTGTAAGGTAGAGTTTAACAAGCCTGTGCCACATGGCCTGGCTGGCTCTCCGCTGGCTCTCTTCACATGCGGTGTGAAGGGGCTTGAGCAGGTCATAGACACAGATGGTTGAACACTAATGGCCATTTGGAGGAACAGCCCATTTTCCTCAGCCCTATGAAGCCCATAGTAGAAGCCATGAATCAGACTACCTGTGCGGAGGAGATACAGAATGATCAGATGGTCCAGATTACACCTGTGAAAGGAAGAAATAGACAAAGAATAAAACAGACAAAGAAGGCAGAGTCCAAAAAGAATAGGAATAGGAAACCAACAGAGGGGAAAACTAAGTCAATCACCATCAGTCAACTTGATGGTTATCAGGACTATTGTAGAAACACGTTTTCTTTCTTTTTTAAAAAACAAACAACTTTATTGTTTAAAATATTGCATATGTCCCCATTTTCTCCCCATTGCAAGATGTTTTCAATAAAATACCTGTAATAATAAGTGAAACAAGTAAAAATATGGAACTGCATGAGCACATGGGTCAGCCCTGTGAAAATGAAAATGCAGACCCCTTGTTCAAAAATTATGTAGAATTTCAAGATGGAGACAGCAGGGCATTTAACCGAGCAGGGCCCTTGTGAGCAGAGGCCCCTCCTAACTGCACAGGTTGCCTGCGTGAGTCTGAGGGTGGCCCCTGCAGGGGGGACTGTAGCAAACCTCCGGCAAGGAGCAGACTATGGCCCAGGCGAGTGGGCCCGGCTTCACTCAGACTTCAGGCAGCCAACGTGAGAGGCAAGGCTTTGCCAAGGAGCAGAGGTGGTGCTGGAAGAGTGGCCTTAGCCTTTGGCAGCGAGAACGGTAGCCCCGCCGCCCACACAGGCCACCCCAGCCAGTGTCTCCACTCCTGGGCTTCGCAGGCAAGCACGGCTTTTCAGGATGGGCAGGTTTCATCTTTGGTGATGTCAGAGAGACAGAGCAGGAAGGAGAGGAAAGCGGGTGGGGATCAGGGAAACATCTCTGAGAAAAATCGGGGGACACAGGGTCTCCAAATACAGCTCTCCAGAACACCCCGCCTTTCTAACCATCCCCTGCCTGGAGCAGTTCTTTCCGGAGCTGCTAGGGGTGGGCTGCATAGAGATGAGCTGCGGAAATCAGAGGCACATCCAGAGGGGAGGGGGCTAGAGAGGTAGTGAGCTCACAGGCTTTGCAGTCGGACTTGCTGGTTCAGATCCCAGACTACCAGGCGGGTTTCTACTTCAGGGGTTGTTGTGAGGAATACATGAGTTAATACATGTAAGGTGCATGTTATGTGTTCAAGAAACATCAGCTGTGGCTATTATTTAAAATTGGGGGCTGGCCTCAGCCAGCAGAAAGTGGTGCTCAGTCATACAAGATCATTTCAAGAGTTCCCTTATTCAGAAAACACCTCACTCCCCTGTGCTGGGATGGTGCTTAGAGAAATCGCTGTTTGTTCTACTATTCATGACTACTCTGTGTTAGTGAGGCTTTACTGTCTACTGGTCCTATGCCAAGCACTGCACATAGGTTATTTCATTTCAATTTCACAACCCTGTATCTCCAGGACCTGACACAGCACTCAATAAATGTCTGTAGATTGAATGAATACCCTGGTGGTAGGTGTTATTATCCCCATGGTTCGGTTTCTGGGGGTAATATGACTTACTCAAGTCACAGAGCTATTGAATAGCGGAGCCAGAACGTGAAGCTGGGTGAATCTGTTTTCAAAGCCTTGAGTGTTTCCTTACTGGATTGTAGTGCCTTTGGTGTAGTGAAGAGTTGAGACTTAGAAAATAAGACTTAGACCTAAGACTTAGAAAATAAATCCCCTGCCTAGAAGCGGAAACCCACGAGCATGGAGTCACACTGAACTGAAACAGGGAGCATGCCCTTCCTCATTGATAAGTAGTGATAGAGGAGACACTGGAATTGGACTTCTCGTTGCATTAAGGAATTGAGTAAAGGAAGGATAACGAAAGCCAAAGCCGAGAGTAGAAATAACAAATTTGACCTCTTTGGATTTGTCTGTTAAGAGCACAGGCTCTAACGTCAGACATATGAGAGTTTGACCTCTGCCTCGGTCATTTGGAACTGTGGGGCCTTGAGCAAGCTAATCAACCTCTCCAAGTATCAGTTCCTCACCAGCAAGACAGAGCACCTCTCCACAGCATCGCTGTATGGGTAGGTCGATGAGCTAAAGTGTGAAAAGCACAATACCCAACACATTATCAGCGCTCAAGAAAGATCTGTTCCTACTAGCGGTGCTATTTCATTCTCTTTCCCCATTCTAGCAGCAAAGTGTGACCCAGATGGTCTTAAAAGCTATGGAGTTGGCACTCGGTCATACATCAGATTCTTACTGCTCTATCTACAATAGAGAATTTCATTCCAAACACAGTTCTATTTGGCGGTAACCCCAGCACAGGTTGGCCCACATAGTAGACATTTTGCAATTATTTCTGAGGCCAAATTAAACAACACTTTCCCTTATTTGGTTCTCATCCAGATGGTGCAAGTCTAACCCTCTTAATTGCAAGCAAAGCTTGAAGCAATCAAATGCACATTCGTGTTGAACCATTTAGAGCTTTAGATCATTTTTTGACATTGCTATGGGGTTGAGGCTTTGGATGCTTCCAAACTGCACCCCACCCCACTACATTAGCACACACACACATGCCCGACAACCCCTCCCATGCAACACTGGCAGAAAATGCAAATATAGCTGACGACAAGCAGATAGAATCACCACCTAACTCCACTCCTCAAGCCTGGGCAGATAAACATTTCCCCAGGTGAGCCATCTGGAGAGAAACCCAGAGAGGAAAACAGGTCCGGGAAGAATGGATTCGGTTTCTGTTGGAACAGTGCTCGGACAGGTCAACAGAGCTCAGACTTGGCATCCTGTTGACCTCCATCTCCACCCTTCCTCTGAGCGAATGTTGAAGCCACTGTGGGGGGAGGGGCTCCATCAGAGAAGGGAACCCCAAATGACTTCTTCCCCTTCTCCCTGACTCTGGGGGAATTTCCAGGTTGCAGAAGGCAATCAAGTGAAAACATTGGGGAACTCTTCCTCATCTAGAGGATCCTTAAATACTGGAATGGGCTCCCCTCGAAATCTTTCATAGTTGGATTGAATCCACAGCCTGGGGTTTCAAGCCCTTCAGTTACTGGTTCTACCTTTCAAGCCAGCCAGCCTGACTACCCATTGTTTCCTAAAGTGAACACTCTGCTGGTGCAATGACACCCACACTGGCTCACCCTCAAAGTGACCTCAGTTCCAATAGACACTCTCCCACCCTGCCCTTTATCTGCTCATTTATCCATAATATCCACTCATTGAGAATTTATTAAGCACCTATTATGTGCTCTGCCCTGTTCTTAATACAGCGAGTAGAGAGGACAGTGGTGTCGACCTTCCAGATCCACAGTCTGGAGAGAGAAACACTCAGTTTCAGGCAATTACAGTACTGGGTGCAAAGGGACATGGTAGTGTACAGAATGCTTCTCTCAAAGGGCAGTTTATCCCCCCCACCCCCGCTCTCCTCCTCCTCCTCCTCCTTCTCCTTCTCCTCCTCCTCCTCCTCCCCTTCTTCTTTTTCTTCTTCTTTCCCCCCCCCTTTCACACACACACACACACACACACACACACACACACACACACACACACGCTGCCCACGCTGGCTGTTTTACCTTGTCCCACCTTCTCAGACTTCCTGCAGCAACTTACGAAAGAGCACCTGAATACACACTGCTTTGCATTGCTCTCTAATTGCTTCTTGCACACTCAGCAGCTTCTCTCCTTCCCTCACATAAATAAAATTCTGCACGTTGCAAACCACATCATAGACTGAGCATAGACTGAGCACCTGGGAAACCTCTCACCTGCCAGTCTTCCCTCCATGCTGCAGCCAGAGTGATCTTTACAGAAGACAGGCATCACCTCCCTTCTTAGAAACCTTCTGTCGACTCCTTGCTCTGAGGATAAATATCAAAATTCTCACATGGCCTGAGAAACCTAGCCTGGTCAACCCCGTCTGCCTCTCCAGCATCATCTTGCCCTCTGTTCCCTCCACAGGGCCTTTGCAACTTCTGCCCAGACCCCTTCTCTCTCCCTTCCCCTTTTGCCTATTTAACCCTGCTCATCCCTTACATGTTAGCTCAAGGACATTTTTCCGTGGTTTGGAAAACTTCCCGTAACCACCAAGTAAGATGAGGTTCCTTTCTCATTTGCCTCCATGAATGTATTTCTTTCCACCAGAGCAGTTATCACAATCTGCAATTACACCGTCATCAGTGGATCATTTGATTAATGCCTGCCTCCCCACTGGGCTATAATAATCTGCATGAGAGCAGTGGCTGTGTCTGGTTTTGCTCACAATCTATTAGGTATTCAGTAAATATCTGCTGGATGAATGAATGAATGAATGAATGAACGAACGAACAGTAAGTGCCTAAATGTGCCATGCCCTGTACTCAATCTGGGAATACAAAGTTAAGACTGAATCTCTATCCTCAAGGAGTTCACAATCAGGCAAAGAGATAAACAATTGTTATAGGGTAGATATTGAGTGCAGGATTGATTTTCAATGTCCGCTGTGGCCACAGGGTTGGAGGAATGGCTTTGTGAGTGCCTGTGCTTTGCTGCACTTGACTTTCATTGTGTCATATTTGCTATATTGGCTCAGATCATAAAGGGCCTCTTGCCACGCTTCAGAGTTTGCACTTTAGCTCTGGTTTTCGGTCAGGACAATAAACCTTCTCCAAAACTTTTAAAATAAGGTGTATTCTTATATGTCTGCAAAGTAAGGCTATTTGAGCTCCCGTTTTCCCCAAGAACTCTGTGGTTCTGTCATAAAAATTAGTTCCTAGTGTCAAGGCTTTCCGTAGCAGGCTAGGGGCCTGGCAGAGAATGAAAGGTCAAAGGACTGAACTGAGTCGCCACCTCGTGGTCTGAGTTGCACTTGCGTGTTTTTCAGAAACAGAGGAGGGAGAGTTTGCTCTTTGCTCCACCTGTTTCTCTGCAGACAGTGAGACGTGCCCATTAGTAAGCAAACCTGTGAGTGTGCCTAGAAAACAAGGAGAGAGACAGAAGATGGTCTTACGAGGAAAGGACAGTTGGTTTGTGGGACACCCCAGATGAGCTCACTCTAGCAGGTGGTCCTGAAGCGGCCAATCATGGCTTGGGGTTGTGATGAAAGAAAAGAAGGACAACTCACAAGTGTGTCCCACCTTATGTGGCCAGATTTCCAACCTGGTCTGCCTTGTCCATAGGAGGTGGTGTGACCCAGGGGAGGCATCCCTCCCCATGTCCCAGCAGCGCCTTCACAATTACCCTGCACTGCCTGTGACGCCAGACAGCTGTCAGAGCTGACGCTTCCCAATGTGTTGTGATGGAACAGATAAAAAATGGTATAGGTGATACCGCCTCCTGAGAGCTGTGGCCTCGGCCGGGCATGGACTCTAGAGCAGGGATCCTCAAACTACGGCCCGCGGGCCACATGCAAATACAAATATTGTATTTGTTCCCGTTTTGTTTTTTTACTTCAAAAGAAGATATGTGCAGTGTGCATAGGAATTTGTTCATAGTTTTTTTTTTTAAACTATAGTCCGGCCCTCCAACCGTCTGAGGGACAGTGAACTGGCTCCCTGTTTAAAAAGTTTGAGGACCCCTGCTCTAGAGTCAAGTAGAGTGAGATCCATCAGTTGCTAACTCTGAGACTTGGGTAACTTAATTCTCCTCTCTGATCATCAGTTTCCTCATCTGCAAAAGGGGAAACAATAATTGCATCTATCACAGGGTTATTGTGAAGTTTAAATTTAAAAACTTTTAGCCCTGGCTGGTGTTGCTCAATGGTTAAAGCATTGGCCCATGCACCAAAGTGTCGTGGGTTCGAGTCCTGGCCAAGGGCATGTACCTGGGTTGCAGGTTCACTCCCCACCCCTGGTTGGGATGAGTGCTGGAGGCAATCAGTTGATGTGTTTCTCTCACATCGATGTTTCTCTCTCTCTCCCTTCCTACCTCCCTCCCTTCCTTCCTTCCTTCCTTCCTTCCTTTCTCCCCCTCTCTCTCTCTCGCTCTCTCTCTCTCTCTCTCTTTCCCTCTCTCTCTCTCTCCCTGAGAAAATATCCTCAGATGAGGATTAACAAAAAAATTATTTTTAAAAAAGTGTATAAATCTCCTAAACTAGGACATGTCATATAGTGTCACCATTATCACCATCATCATCATGTTTATTAATAAGGTACCAGCCTGGATCAGAGGAGTTATGAGGTTGCGTTCAGAGCAAGAAGACCTGGAACTGTTCTCCCAACCCAGTACTACCCAGGCCTAACCCTGCCTAGCTTCAGAGATCAGAGGAGATTGGGGCGGCGGGGGCGGGAGGGAGGGGAAGGGGGGGTTGTTATGGCTGTTGACTGAAACTATTAAGGTTGTTCTGCATTCCAAGTTGCCAACAGACTAAGTCCCACAGAGCAAAAGCACTTGGGGAACCCAAGCCTTCTGCTTTTCCTGCCCTGCTTCTTAAGCAGCGAATATAGGGGTAAAGATGCAATAGAACATCATGTCCTTACAAGATTGGGTGGTGTGGGGTTTTTTAAATAGTAATATATTCAGCTAAAAAAAATTTCCGACCCCTTTTGTTTCTTTCTATTTAAATGGTTGTTTTAAAATATTCCTCCTTTAACCTGTTGGTTTTTGTGGTTTTGTTTTCAGGTTCCGCCTCTCTTTGCCAGAGTCCAATCGCGACAATATCGAGGTAGGAATCAGAGTCTCATCATTCCCTGTCCCAGGAGAATGTGAATCCTCCTATAGAGTAGCTGGATGACTGTTTTCTATGCCTTGAGGAGTACTTGGTCTTCCCAGGAGTGTAGGTTTTAACTTTAAAATTCTTTATGTAGCTACTGGTCAGTCCACCAAGCCCATTAACTATTAAACAAGAGAGGAACTTTCCAATTCACTTTTATCTACTCAGAAAGACTTTAAAAGGAACTTGAAAGACTGTTAAGACACTGTGTAATGTTGGGGGGGGGGGGGTGCGTCTTCAGGAGGATTTTATTTTTTTCTAAAATAATCCTCTATAGTTCAATTTAAGATCCAGACTCAGAAAGAACGAGGCCCCATGTCAGCTATTAGACCATGATCAAGTTTGCTCTTTGAAGGCTTTCTATCCACCTCTTAAAATTAGGTCAAGGCTGGTTGTATAGATACCTTGTGGGGGGCGCAGCCTGGTGACCTCCTGATTGGAAGAGTATATCCCAACATGCAACTCGGAAGCCCCCCTCCCAAGCTTCAGGAAGATCAGCCAAGTCACTAGTTGGCATCCAACTTCATGGTGCTTATATTCTAGAGCAGTGGTTCTCAAGTAGGGTCACCCTGGATTAGCACCTCTGTGGCATAGCCATTCGGTAGATGACAGACAGTAGTCAGTGAGAATGCGTAGCTGACTGTCTTGTAAATATTATTTCCTGAGCCCTGAGGAGTCAAAATGAGTCCAGGTCTTCCAGGAAGACCCAGAAAAACTGCTCACTACCAACAACAGATTGTACTAACCATGACATTTCTGGGGAGAAAAACTGACAATAGTATATACCAGGCATTATGTTAACTTGTATAATCCTGACAACATCCTATGCAATTAGTACTGTTATCGTCACTTTTCAGTTGAGGAGCTTGAGGCACAGAGAGGTTAAGGCACTTTCCCAGCATCACACAGTAAAGTGGTATAAACAAGAGGTAAAGCTAGGAAATCTGCTTCAGAGCCACCGTTGTTAAGCTGCAAAGAGGTCCTTATTATTGCTAAACCTAGAGGGTGTTCAAAAAATATTCATTGATTGAATCCATGTTTATCATAGTCCATTTAGTTCTTAATACTTGAGCCTTCCCAGAAATCAGCACTTTGCTAAGACTATACAACTACCATAATTTATTAAAGATAAATTGGGCTTCTGGTGATGTCATTAACCATGGCGCATAACATAATGCTGTGGCTGGGCTTCCCAGTAAATTAAGGAAAGACTACGCATTGGGATATGTGTTAGTTGTCCAGGATTGTCTTACTTGGTAGATATCTAAGCTGCCATGTTTGCTGCCACCAGATGGTCCTTCGGCATTTGCTGTCACCATGATCCAGGGTAGAGGGGAGCAGAAATGTCCATCCTCAAGGAGGAAAAGGGATTGGGAAACTCTGTAGTGTGGTTTCCCACAAAATAGCTTTCAGAGTCTGGAAGCTAGAATACGTATCTCTATGGGGAGACTCTAATCATAGCTCTCTATCCCGGTAAGGTCTGGGAAAGTGCAGGCCTAACCCAGGCATGGCTCTTTCACAATGCCCAAGTGATTTCATTTCCCCTTTCATTTCAGGTCTTGAGGTTTGAAAATATCTTGTCCTCCATTCTCCACTTT
Source organism: Myotis daubentonii (assembly GCF_963259705.1). Taxonomy (NCBI): domain Eukaryota; kingdom Metazoa; phylum Chordata; class Mammalia; order Chiroptera; family Vespertilionidae; genus Myotis; species Myotis daubentonii. Next base: position 11,330,067 of record NC_081841.1, read on the forward strand.
GGCGTCCTCCCACTGGCCAACGGTAAGAGGTCCTTGGGAAACCATGTGACTCTGACATTGGCCAAATGTCGGGGATTGTTTGGGACTTTCCACCCAAAGCTTGTACTTCTCAGGTGTTATTAGGAATCCAGGCCAGTGCCACAATTTGCAAAGTTTGTACCATCAAGGATACGGTTGCAAAATTAGTTATTCCAGATCCAAGCCTTGTTAGCAACTCTGCATGAAGACTCAGCAAGAAAGGCTGTCTCTGGTGGAGTGACGAGATTGAAACCATTCTCCTTCCACACTGAAGAGTCGCCTTCAGCCAGAAATGGCATTATTCTCCTTAGCGGTCGGTGTCTCTCTGGCTCTTATGCAAAGACCACCATCTGGATAGACACAGTTTTCATGAATGCCAAATGTTCACACACAGCAGCATCTTGAGTTTGGCTTAATTAAATTATACTTTGTATTAGAGACCAGAATGTTCTCAGGACCCAAAAAGTAAGGTGTTTTCAAAATATAAATTGGACAAGCTGCCAGCATGTTTCTGCCATCCAAATGCACATAATTACAGGTGCATTTCTATTAAGAATGGATTAATTAACCACTCTTCCGGGGCAATGCTAGGGACACGTCGGAAAAAATGAAAACAAAGGACCAGGGAGAATGAAAAGATAGATTATTTAAAAGCTGCCTGTTAGTCTCTTACTGAAAAGCTTGACAAAACTTCTGTGCCCGTGCCCAATTATGTTACATCTTGTTTTATATTTTAGCAAAATTGCAGCAAGGATTTCCTCTGCCCAGCCCACACAAAATCTCATTCGTCAATTCAGACATTGAAGTCCTTGAGGTAAGAATGTGAACAGTCTCTTAATTGCCCCATTGCTGGTCATAGTAGAATAAGCCTCCTTCTACTTGCTTACCTTCTGTTTTAGTTTGTTCTGCTTTGTTTTTTTTCCAAGCCCAAGGACTCTCATAAACAAAATGTTTAGCTCTTGAAGCTTGCAGTTAACAATGAAGAGCATTTAAACTTGAATTTTAGAATCAGGCCAGGTCCAAATTCCCTTTGCAGCCAAATTTATTCACACCACAGAACAAGAGGCACTGTAGTGCACTTTTATTTTCTTTATTCCATAAGACAGCCTGGAAGGCTGGGAGTATCCATCCCATTTTATAGATGAGGAAAGTAAGATTCAGAGAGGTGAAGTGGTTTATGGAGCTTGCAAAAGGCATGGCTGGTGCGTAGGGAAGGAGAGGATGTGACACAATAGGACCTGGTAAGAAACCACCTCTTCCTCACCCCTCAGGTAAACCCAGACATCCTATGGCTGTAGATGCCTCAAGTTTCACCTTATCGTCATTGTTACATCTTTTTCAGCATTTCCTTTTGATTTCCACCGACCTGAAGTATGAAACGCCCTTAAAACGGCAACCAAGTTTCTACGGTTGGGAAGGTCTGAATCTCATAAATGGACAGTGGATGGACAAATCAGTGCCCTGATTGCTGGTTTGGAGTCCACTCCAGGAAGTCACTGGCGCTTAATCCCACCGACTGTCAACTGAGAAGGAGAAAACAGTGCACGCTGGAGTCTTAAAGTTCCTGTGGAGTGCCTAGGTTGAAAATTTTCCTTCTCGAGCCCTCTGCGACAGAGGGAGCAAACTGGGTTAAAGAGTTAAACCAGGATGTGTGTGTCTCTGTGCATGTGTAGGGAGGATCATTTGAATGTGTGTTCATGTTTCAATGCATGTTGTGTGTTTCTGTGTTTATAAGATTCTGTGAACAAGAGCTAGGCCTGTGCTTCTGAAGAGGTGTGTGAGAAACGTGTAAGGACAAGATTTGAATTGGTGTCGTCAGTGGAGATCCCTTCAGCCCTTTCAGCTCTCGAGGGTTCTCCCCCTCCCTGTATGTTGGATTTTGTGTTTTATATTTACTGCTACTGTCCCCTGTATTTAATTAAAATTGTTTTCTATCGATGTCAACCTTGTCTTTTTCTTTGCAAAATTTCCTGTCCCTTTGAAAAATAAAATAAGACAGAAAAGAGGGAAGAGAATTTAGCATCTTTAATGTTGATGAAAACTGAGGCTGTGCAGATTTCAAGGCTTGATTTTGCCTCTTAGGTGTCTGGAAGTTGTATCACTTCCTTAAGTTTTAGGGTGTTTTCCTTCCCAGATTAAATTAAATGGCAGTACCGAGTCCTAGCCCTGGATAACTCACACTTGATGATGATGATGATAATGTTGTTAGAGCACCTAATCAATGGGGTGTAATTGGGACAAAAGAGGAGGAAGGGGAGACTGGCATGGAGGATGTAAGAAATGAATAGAAACCACAAACTTTGCTTTTGTGTTGTTTGTAATCTAGTGGGGGGAGGGAAGAGAGCAGTTGATTGGAGGGCTAACCACATGCTGCCGGGGTCCAACCCCAGCGGGTCCAGGGGTTCCCCATAGGTGTGGACGGAGTTGGCGAAGAAGGAATGACACAGAGATAGCGTTCAGTTGATCAGCAGCCTAGCCAGGATCTCTAGCCCGGATCTCCAGCCAAGTTCTGGTCTGGATCTCCAGAGAGGTTCTGCTTCGGATTTCCAGCGAGGTTCTGTAGCCATGTTCCCTCGCTAGGTTCTCCAGCCAGGTTCTGTCCAGGCTCTCCAGTCAGGTTCAGTGTCCAGGTTCCAGTCAGGTTCTCCTGCCAATCTCTGTAGTCAGGTTCAGTCCAGGATCCCTTGCCATGTTCTCCCGCTAGGCTCTGTCTCTAGGCTCCGAGGCCAGTCCCTCTCCAGGATCCTCCGGCATGCTCTCGCCAGCGAAGTTCTTCTGTCTCTAGAGAACGTTCTGTGTAGGTTCTGTGCCTAGGCTCTGTCTCTCTTGGTCCTGCCTTCCAAGCCCTGTGTCCTTAGTTCTGTGTTCTGAGTTCTGAGTCTTTCTGTCTTGTTACAACTGTATTTATACCAGTTGATTTAATCCTATCAATCTCTATTACAAAGGTTAGGGCGTTTCTTATCTCCATTCCAGGGAGAAAAGATTATGTAGTTTAAGCATGAGTGTTCGTAGTTAAAGGGATTAATTACCCGCCTGGCACTTAGTTGAGGGGTTTTATTCCCTCCCTAACTTCAGGGGAAAATCCCTACCTGGGGATTCAACCTTTCTCGGAGAGGTGACCTTGGTTAAAACACAGCGTCTAGAAGGTGAGCAAACATATTAAGAACCGTATGCCATATATGCCAGGTCCCTTGAAACAGCAAGGATGGACCGGCTCCCGGCAAATTCCCCCTTTTTTATTTTTTAAAAGCAAGCATTAAAAAGAAAAACCTGAAACGCTCTCTTGTATCCATTTTAAGAGTAGGATTGGCGCTTTCTGCTATTACCTGAGTCCTGATCTATCACCCCAGGGAGAGCTTGCCAATCCTGCACTTTCCCGGGGTGGAAAGGCTGCAGTGGGGTTAAGGATAAGGCTCCTTGGGCCTACCTTCTCCCATGCCTCTACATTTACCTTTCCGGCACCTTTCCTTCCTCAGAAAAGCATGGACATATTTCTTGTATAAAATGTTCTGTCTGACTGGGAGTAACCTTAATTCCTCTGCTAACAAGCATATATGTTAAAAGATCAATACGGAGTCTTTTTTCTTTAGACTCAGTATGGCACATCTTCTTAATCTAAAGATCAATACAGAGTCTTCTTTCTTTGGACTCAGTATGGCACATCTTCTCAATCTAAGAATCAATACAGAGTCTTTTTTCTTTGGACTCAGTATGGCACATCTTCTCAATCTAAGTTCTGTACTATCCACCTTCTTACCCTACTTATCCTCTATAGGGGGGTCTGTAGCACCCTGGTGGAGTCCTATCCGTCCCGAGTGTGGGGTTCTCAATGGGGGGGGCTTACCTAAGGGAATCCTGTTCCAGGGGTTCCCAAAGGTGTGGACGGAGTCGGCGAAGACTATCCACCCTCTTCCTACGGTGGAGTCTGATCCGTCCCGAGTGTGGGGGTTCTCAATGGGGGTGGGGGGCTTACCTAGGGGAATCCTGTTCCAGGGGTTCCCAAAGGTGTGGACGGAGTCGGCGAAGACTATCCACCTTCTTCCTACGGTGGAGTCCGATCTGTCCCGAGTGCGGGGCGCTTACCTAGGGGTCCCTGTTCGGGCGCCAGATGCCGGGGTCCAACCCCAGCGGGTCCAGGGGTTCCCCATAGGTGTGGACGGAGTTGGCGAAGAAGGAATGACACAGAGATAGCGTTCAGTTGATCAGCAGCCTAGCCAGGATCTCTAGCCCGGATCTCCAGCCAAGTTCTGGTCTGGATCTCCAGAGAGGTTCTGCTTCGGATTTCCAGCGAGGTTCTGTAGCCATGTTCCCTCGCTAGGTTCTCCAGCCAGGTTCTGTCCAGGCTCTCCAGTCAGGTTCAGTGTCCAGGTTCCAGTCAGGTTCTCCTGCCAATCTCTGTAGTCAGGTTCAGTCCAGGATCCCTTGCCATGTTCTCCCGCTAGGCTCTGTCTCTAGGCTCCGAGGCCAGTCCCTCTCCAGGATCCTCCGGCATGCTCTCGCCAGCGAAGTTCTTCTGTCTCTAGAGAACGTTCTGTGTAGGTTCTGTGCCTAGGCTCTGTCTCTCTTGGTCCTGCCTTCCAAGCCCTGTGTCCTTAGTTCTGTGTTCTGAGTTCTGAGTCTTTCTGTCTTGTTACAACTGTATTTATACCAGTTGATTTAATCCTATCAATCTCTATTACAAAGGTTAGGGCGTTTCTTATCTCCATTCCAGGGAGAAAAGATTATGTAGTTTAAGCATGAGTGTTCGTAGTTAAAGGGATTAATTACCCGCCTGGCACTTAGTTGAGGGGTTTTATTCCCTCCCTAACTTCAGGGGAAAATCCCTACCTGGGGATTCAACCTTTCTCGGAGAGGTGACCTTGGTTAAAACACAGCGTCTAGAAGGTGAGCAAACATATTAAGAACCGTATGCCATATATGCCAGGTCCCTTGAAACAGCAAGGATGGACCGGCTCCCGGCAACATGCCAGACCCTATGGCATGTGGTTACTTCAGGAGTGTCGGTTCATTTCGTCCTCACAGCCTCTCTATGAAGAATTATGATCCCATTTTATAGATGAGGACACAAAGGTCAAGAGAGATTAAGCACACAAAGCTGGTAAACAGCAGAAGTAGAAACTGAATCCAAGTCTTTCTGATTCCCAAGCCGTTGTTTACAAGAGGTAGGACTAGAAACTGAAATCACTGAAAGCACACTTACTACTCTGAACGAGACACTGCAGACAAAAGCATGATCATAGGGTACTGAGTCGCCAAAGAAAGTCAGACTGCGCACATCTGGCCATAACAGCTGCCCCTTGGGTGCTTGTTGTAATGAAACTGGCATGTTTAATGCTTTGGGGGTGCTCTTTTGCGATATAAAAGTTACTCAAGGTATATCCACAAATTCATTCTGAAACATTACAAATGTTCAGTGGTGGCATTTATTTAAACATGTTCATCTTTCTCAGCTGGTGGGGATGAAACTCCAGGCTGATTTATTCATTAGAGCAGCGACCCGACCCAGATTCAGCACGTTTTCCAGTACTGCAAGCACTTCCAAAGGCAAAAGGTAGCTAGGTCGTGCTAAAAACTGCTGGATTTAGCTCGCTTGGCTTTAGCCTTGGAGACAATGACTAGTGACTACCCAAAAAAGGTCAACACGGGAGGGCAGTCTAACTTACCTGAGAGAAAAGCGGTTGTGCGATGAATTTGGGGCCTCGGCCCTTGCCGTAGCCCCTCCGTAGCGAAGCCGACCGCGCCTGCGCGCTGAGTCCCGGAAGTGGCGCTCGGGACCCCGGGACAGCGCGGCAGCTCTCTTCAAAGCGGCGCCGGGCGTTGATACCCGTAGTCGCCGCCATGAGTCGCAACTACAACGATGAGCTGCAGTTCTTGGAAAAGATCAATAAAAACTGCTGGCGAATCAAGAAGGGCTTTGTGCCCAACATGCAGGTGAGACGGGGGGAGCGAGAGCCGGTGGCGGGGCCTTCCCGCCGGGGGCTCGCGGCGCCTCAGCCTCCCGCCGGGCCTCCTCGCCCTCCCGTTGCCCCACGAGCGCCGGGGCCGCCCCAACCCCGTCAAAGCCCCTCTCACCCCACCCTCTGGCCTCGGGACCGGGGTCCCGACCCCGTCTCCCCGCTGAAAGGTCTCCAGACCACGTGGACGAGCAAAGCGGGGTTTGTCTAGGCGGGTTCCCGGCAAGTGCGAAGGCGCCGTTGGCAGACCCTTTTCACACATGAGTGTCAACGAACGCACCGTACGAGGCGTTCCATTCCCGGGCTTCGGGGACGTTGGTTGCCTTGGACGAGGTGGCACGGCCAGTCCGGGGTGGAGTTGCTGGGAGTGGAACTCCATTCCTCCGCGTCCTGCTGGTCATGTGACCTTTACAGAGGGGTGTTCGCCCGAACCAGATGGTAGCATTCGCTGCTCCGCGTTGGTTTTTAATAAAGCGGTTTTGTTCCTCACGGCAGCCTGGAAAGTTCACAGGGCAGGCATGGGGGTGAGACTGGTTAACAGAGGGGTACAGGTTTCAGGTGCACAATTCTACCCGTCATCTGTGCCCTGCATTGTGTGTGCACCACCCCAAGTCAAGTCTCCATCTGTCACCATTTGTCCCCTCTTTACCCTCTTCTGCCTCATTGCCTATAGCCCCTCCCGCAGTCACCACACTAAACCCATCGATATTGTACAAGCACAAGAACACTGAGACCTTTGGGCGTAAGAACAACTGAAAGACTTCTATCACCTGTACAAAGTGTTTTACCTGTTACATTCTTAAATGTGGCTTTGAGAATAGGAGAATGAATAAAACAATTGGTGAACCTTTCAAAATACTACATTTTTAAGATATACCGTTGACCCATGAACAACTCAGGTTTGAACTGCATGGGTCCATTTATACATGGATTTTTTTTTTCAATAAATACTATAATTTCCTATTCTCTAGCTTACTCTACTGTAAGAATATAGTACTAGTACATATACAAAGTACATGTTAACTGTTCATGGTATCAGTAAGGCTTCCAGTTAGACTATTATTCGTAGTTAAAAGTTTTGGGGGAGGGGGTTCAAAAGTTATACACAGATTTTCAACTACTTGGTTGGGGGAGGGGTTTGTCAGTGCCTTAAACCCCCACGTTTTTCGGGGGCAACTGTGTTTAAGGACGGGAACATCTTGTACTTTTTTATAGGAAATTTTCTGCTTGTTTAAGGTAATGTGAAAGTATTTTATAAAGAGTAAAGCAAAATGAATATTGCATACGGTATTTGTATTCTATCCAGTGTCTGTATGTCATGTACATGTGCTCAGACATAGTTCTTCATTTTCTTTGGTACCAGGTTGAAGGAATTTTCTATGTAAATGATGCTCTGGAAAAATTAATGTTTGAGGAATTAAGGAATGCGTGTCGAGGTGGCGGTAAGTGCATTAGAATTTTATATGTGGTCATGTAAGTAATGTCTTTCCTGTAGCCTGAAAAATATGGTAATTCAGATAATTATTTAAAAGTACAGAAATATTGTCAAGAAACGACCAAGACTTGAAATGAGACCCAAAAAACAGTTTTTAATTTGTGCTTATATTGTTAGCTACCTGACCTTGTAGAAACCATTTGGAGTTGGGTGGAACTGGTTGGTTTTGAAGCCAACTTTGGATAATAATAAGAGCTATCATTTATTGTGCATTTACTGTGGGCCAGGCACTTTACCAGGTGCTTAATTTAGGTTATCTCATGTAATTCTTAGAGGAATTCTAAGAGGAAGATACTATCTCCAGTTTAAAGATGTGCAAGTCAAGGTTCAGTGAGGCTAACTAATTTTAATTGTCAGAGGTTGCACAACCTCTTGGTGACAGAGCCAGATTTCAGACCCAGAAGTAACTGATTCCAAAGTCAGTATTCTTAACCAGTACACTGATTAGCCTTAATTAACTTCAGTTATCTCATCTGTAAAGGACATTTTATTACACCTATTTTGCAGGATTACAGTGAACTTATGAGATAAATGTAAAAAGCTCTAATAGTAATGGTGGAGTTGATATCTAATGTTAATCCTTTTATTTTTTAGATCAACAAACTTAGTCCCACCTGCCTCCTGCCACAGTATGTTCACTTGCCTAAAATGACAGCGACCAAGGGACAGAACTGGAGCTAGAATAGAACCCCAGTTCCCTGACTCTTAATCCCGTGTTTTTTCAACTCTACATTGCCCCTCTTTGTCACTTAGAGTAAAACCAATATTGATGTTTTTTGATAAATAAGGTGAACTATGAAAGAATACATTTTTTATATTGACAACATAATCTTTAATAATTGTGTTTTACATTTCCCAGTATTTTGCAAACAACCTTCCCTGGTTTGCACAGAACACTGACAGGTGTTTGTCATTAGTCTGGTCGCCCTTGCTACCTCTCTGCGCAGGGGTCCTCAAACTTTTTAAACAGGGGGCCAGTCTGCTGTCCCTCAGACCGTTGGAGGGCCGGACTATAGTTTAAAAAAAAACTAGTCGGCTGCTAAGCAACAGGCAGCAGCAGCAAAAAGACCCGGCGGGCTGGATAAATGTTTTCCCCTGGCCGCATGTGGCCCGCGGGCCGTAGTTTGAGGACCCCTGTCTCTGCACATGTGCTGCCATCTGAAGAAGTTGCCTTCACACTTCCATCTCAAATGTCCTTTTATATTGTTTTAGTAGCCTTATCACTTCCCTTCATGTAACGCAACCTAGAAATGTACAAATATACTTCCTAAAAAGCAAATGTGTCCTCTAATTTTGGATTTTTGTCTTCAGGTGTTGGTGGCTTCCTGCCTGCCATGAAACAAATTGGCAATGTGGCAGCCCTGCCTGGGATTGTTCATGTGAGTCCATGTTCAGAGCTTTAATCATTTATATTTTCTCTTAGTCTAAAAGTTTGTTGAATAGATAAATGACCATGCCTAACTATAGTGGTGTCATTTAGACCAGTGGTCGCCAACCTTTCAGACCTCGCAGACCACCGGTTGGCGACCACTGATTTTGAACATCTAGAAATAACCCTGGGACATAAATAATGGGCCTGAATAATATCACAGATTCTGGTTGCAGCCTATAAGCGTTTGAGAACTTTGGAAGTAGTTTTTAATGTGTTCTTGTTTTTTTTTTTGTCATTATCGTTTTTCCTGGATTAGTATACACCACAATTGTAGTTTTCACTGGCCCCATTTAAGAGAATGATCAGAGAAGGAACGGAAAGAAGTTTAAGGGTTGGGATTGAGAGGGAGAGAGGACAGTATAGCTTTCTGGACATGATTGAAAAAAAGGGTAGTGATGAGGCAGAAAATTAGTTACAATACAGAGCAACCAGTTGCAGTCCAGGAGCCAGGGGAACCAGAGAAGGCTCCAACCCAGGAATGAATGAGGGGAGTGAATTAATGAAGCCCCAGTGACCTGGAGCTCAGGCCTCAGGCCCCAACAGAGGTGTTCTTACTCATTCTCAAGATGCTTGTTCTGGCCTTCAGGCTGTGGACTGGGTGGGGCCTCTCACATGACCCTGACCTCTCGCCCCAAAAGCCCAGAACACTACTCTTCCCCTCCAAGCCATTCTGCGCAGACAAGGGGCCAGACCAGCATCCTGCTCAGGTTTCCCGACCTGTGCCACCTTAGGCCTCACACCTGCGTCTCCCTGTCTGCTGAGGGTATCACAGGGATGGTGGCCTGGGCCTCTTGCTCCTTTTGTTTAAGGGAACAAGTAAAATGAATGTTATTAGCTTATACAGGAAAAAAAAGAAAAAAGAAAAAGGGTAGTGAAGGCAACAGAGATAAAACTGGATGGTATAAGTGGGCCCCCACTGCAGTCTAACGTTCAGATTCCATCATTACAGGCAGATGTTAAAAATGAATCCATTCTACAGACATTTTTTGAGGTCTTAATGCCAGTTTCTATGCTGGGCAATGGGGAGGCAGGGATAAAAAGACAGGGCTTATGGATATGAAGAACTCACAGGTGTCTGGTATCTCCATAAATCCTCACCCTGTTTTACCTGCATTCCTCCTGGATCAGGATCCCTTTCTAGGTCCCAGATGTAGAAAGTATACAGTATGCATACCATTAAATGGATTACATTTGTCTGTGATTGCTTAAATATCAAGGACCTATATAAATAAGATATTTCTCTCCTTTTAACCTGACATGACCACAACTTGTCAGTATCTATCTTTTGATGCCTTTAAAATGTGATAGTACATCAAAGGTAGTCTGTGGTCCACTTGTTGTCATGTTATACTGAGGCTTTTCTGTTTAGGTTTCCTTAGTTAATGGTCAGACTTTATAAGAAGGATTTTCTCCACTGTATTAACTTCGTGATTAGGAATGTTTACACCTAATTTTCACCAATAGAGAATATTTTATGAAAATAGGATCTTGATTTGGGGAAGGCTTTAGCTTGCAGCCTCTCTGAGAATTAGTATCAGGATCATCAGGCGACCAGAGTGCCAGGTTAAAAAAGCTGTATTTCATTCTCTCTCTTTCAGCGATCTATTGGGCTTCCTGATGTCCATTCAGGTTATGGGTTTGCTATTGGGAATATGGCAGCCTTTGATATGAATGACCCTGAAGCAGTGGTGTCCCCAGGTAAGGTGACTGCATGCTGCTGTCAAGTGTGTAGCTCCTCTCAGCGTATCATCGCCTCGGTGAACTAGAGCATGGCTGCTCCCTGTGTGCTTCTCTGTCTCACCCAACACTATCACTTCTTTTCCTCGTTTACTGAGAGAATTAATTGTGGACACTCAGAGGCTCTTAAAATAACAAGTAAAGCATATAGTTATGAGAATGCTTCAGGCTCTTACTATATGCCAGGCGCTATTCAAACATTGGCTACAAAACAAACACTTTCCTGGCAAAGTATGTATCTTTATGTCACAGTTACCTCTTGGGCAAATTGCAGCATCACTGTAAGGATTAAATGAGTTAAGCTGTGGAAAATACTTAGAACAGTGCTAGGCACATAGCAAGTACCTGGTGTTTGCTTTCATTGTCATCATTATTCACCTCCAGTGGTATATGTCTTTCCTGCTGTGTGTGCTTTCACTGAAAATAATTCACATCAGAATCTGAGGGGGGGGGGGTATAAATTACATCTTGAAAGTTTTGCCTCTGGCACTGGTGAACATGGATGTTTCAGATAAATCCCTTGCTGGGAATAACAAGGAAGGCTGGATTTAAAAATTTTTGAAATCTCTTTGAGAGCTTGGGAAAGCTATTATGGCAGCAAGGATTTGTGAGGCTACAATCCAGAGACAAAAGTACAAATGCATGAGCCCCACATTAAATACTATTTTTCTCGAGGTAATGGCAGCTTTCACTCAGTAAGGATATAGAGCAGGGTGGGCAACCTTTTTGTGAGTGCGTGCCAAAACCAGCAAAATCTCTGACTCAAAATTCTTCTGCGTGCCAACCCTAATTTTTTGAGAATATGTTATGCCTTAAGGTGTACGTATGTGAAGAACCTTGAAGAAATAATAAAATTCATTCGAGGGACAAAAACACAGTATATGATGATGAAAGATACACTTATTTTTTAATGTATACATGTACACTGATAGTCCGACAGAAAACTTTATGACTTCGTTTGATATTATCAGTGGGACTTTTGCTGCTGCATCACTGATGACAGATTTTACATCAGGTTTATATTTCATGACCTTCAGAGATATGCACGAGCTACTACTTTCATCCGTCAGGCTACTCCTATTACGAGACTTAATAGAATTCATCACTGAGAACAAAGATTCACAAGCGTATGTGGATGAAAATATAGAGAGTAACGCTGTTGCAAAGTTTTTTAAACAGAAAAAAATTTCTGGAATGGCATTCCAAGTCCTCAATAGTTCGTTTTCAACACTATTGAAATTGTTCTTCCCCAATCTCGTCAATCCATGTCTATGGTCTTTAAGATAATTGTTATGTAAAATTATTTATTTATTTATCTAAGATGCACCTACACTGAATTTATGTGAAAAATAAAAGAGTCTATATTAAGAAAAAAATTGTAAATGGAAGATTATAAGAGAGGGTTTTGCGTGCCAGCAAAAGTTACTGGTGTGCCATTTTTGGTATGCGTGCCAGGGGTTGCCCACCCCTGATATAGAGGGTTTGAACAATGCAGTTGACAAATTTGACACCTTGATCTCTAATTTACATTCATGGTTGTGTGTATACAGCCATTCCAGTGCATCTAAGAACCATAGAAAACACATTTTTTTCAAGTGCACACAACAAGGAATCTAATGAAACAAAATAAACTGGTGAATAAAATAGAACCAGAGGCAGGGAAACAGGGAACAGACTGATGAATCTCAGTGGGAAGTGGAGAGAGGAAGGACGGGAAGAGACTAACCAAAGAATTTATATGCATATATGCATTACCTATGGACATAGATAATAGGGCAGTGAAGGCCTGGGGCAGGGCAGGATGGGGGCAATGAGGGGGGGAAAGAAGGACATTGGTAGTATTCTCATCAGTAAAGATTTAAAAAAAGAAAAGCAATAGAATTCATAAACTTCAAACAAGAGTGATCAAGGAAAGAAACACAATCCACATTTTAATCTCTGGTCTAGATGTTATTCATTGTTCATTATTGCCTCTCTGGCCCACAAAGTACCTTTAGTATGTCAGTTACTTTACATTGTTTTGGTATCATCAGACTTTACCCATAGAGAACCCCTTTATTGGCCACTATAAAAACTTACTTTTAAAAGAATGGCTGTCTTTAAACCCTCATCAGTGGTGGGCAACCACAGGTCACAATGCCCAACTGCCTGATTTTCTTAATAGTTGACTGACTTTTCTCTGTTTTGTAGGTGGTGTCGGATTTGACATCAATTGCGGGGTTCGCTTGCTAAGAACCAATTTAGATGAAAGCGATGTCCAGCCTGTGAAGGAGCAACTTGCCCAAGCTATGTTTGACCACATCCCTGTTGGCGTGGGATCCAAAGGTGTCATCCCAATGAATGCCAAGTAAGCGCACAAGGTTCTAATAAATGGAGTGAGAGAAATAATGCCCATAAGACCCTCACAATCATTTCCAATTCAGGACACTTAGGAGGTGGGGATTGTTCAACCTCTTTATAGGAAGTGGTAATGAATTGGTTTTTTAAGCATAAGGTCTAGCCCACTTTGAAAAGCATGCCTGGAACATATAAATAAATACTCATTTTTATAAATTTTTAGATAGGAATTTTGTCCTATAAATAATGTTTGGAGTGGGCTGTAGCAGGCAGGAACATTGAACACTGCAATTTTTCCTGGCACTGTTTTGGAAGACATCTGTACCTTAGGTGAAGATCAGAGAGAGCTTTTTCCTTCTAGGGGTTTTAATGTATGTGCATCTTGCCTTCTAAATGCAGGTGCAGTAAAGCCATATTGTACTTCAGTGAAGGTAGGAATAGAACTTAAAACCTGTGTCGCCTAAGGACATTTAGATAGTTTTATGTATTATTTGACTAATTTTCCATAAATTATTAATGAAGGCAGGCAGCTGTGGTAAAGTTAATGGTAAATAGTGACATCTGAGTATGGTCATAAATCTTTGGCTGCTTGATTAGCACCTCATGGAATGCAGGATCAGAGAGGCAAATCTAATGTAAATAAGATTTGAAAACTATAAATAAAGGGCTATGTAAATGTCAAGGAAGAACTGTAATCATCTCTGATGTAGCATTTACTGTTTTATATTGCAGTTATTTATGTAGCTGCTTTCCTCAGAAAACTTTAAAGTTGCTGAGAGCATAAACTTTCTATCTGGCACAATGCCTGGTACGCAGGCGATAGTTGGTAAATGTAGCTTTTCCCCTACCCTTTGAGATTTTCATCATCCCTAGTTTTGATCTGCCTTGAGTGTGAAATGACCAGCACCTTGTTGCTCACTCAGAGACTTGGAAGAGGCCTTGGAGATGGGTGTGGACTGGTCGCTAAGGGAAGGCTACGCCTGGGCCGAGGACAAGGAGCACTGTGAGGAGTACGGAAGGATGCTGCAGGCTGACCCCAATAAGGTCTCCGCGAGGGCGAAAAAGAGAGGCCTTCCTCAGGTAACACTCACTCGGAGGGGACATGTTCATATTTTCCATAGTATTTTTTTGTTGGTGGAAAAAAATGTGTCTTCTATGTAGGAAATGCACATCCCCAGATTTTTTCAGAGTATATCAGAATGAGCACAAATTTGTTTGTGCTTCATTCTTACTCTTTTAAAAAGTTATCAGGATCTTGCCAATTTTCATAAGATAAAACAAGATACCATGAATCAGTGGATGGGAAAAAATGGGATCAGGCTTAAAATGTGTGCTAAAATTGCTTTGACAATCTAAGATTTGGCTGAAAGTTTTCTCATATCTAAGATGAAAAGAGATGCCTTGTCAATTATTGGTATCCATGAGATAAGAATATACCAGATATTACAACTAATTTTGATGGCTTTGCCAGTAATTCACTGTGACCTTGGGCAAGTCTTTTTTACCTATTTGGGTCTCATTTTCTCATCTGAAAATTGGGATAGTTAAAGCTAGGCAACTTCTAAAAACTCTTCAAGCACTGCCATACTCTGGTTTCCTAAATCATCTATTAGCTCCAGTTAAGGGACATAGACTTTCAATGATGGATAATGATGTCAGTGAACTCATAGTTGTTCATCTCCAAACTTGACCCTTCTCCCAATAATGTTTAAAATGTCATTTGAGCCACTTAATGGTATGGTTTTTGGTTTATGAAGCTTTTGATATGTGTGTGCCTCAAGCAGATAATGATACAATAAACTTCAGGAGCTGCTCTGCCTTATCTCTGTTGTGTGGACTATTGCTTAAAATGAGTGAAGCATTTCAAAAGCTTAGAAATATTTTTGTTACATAAAACACTATTTGTGTGATTGTTTTCTTGTTTTGTTATTGTTTGTTTTTTACCTATCTACTTTTAAATGGATTTTTTATCAGATTAGAAGCTATTTTACCAGACATTCTTATATTTTCAGTTGGGGACCCTGGGAGCAGGTAACCACTATGCAGAAATCCAAGTTGTAGATGAGATTTTCAATGAGTATGCTGCTAAGAAGATGGGCATCGACCATAAAGGACAGGTGTGCGTGATGATCCACAGTGGAAGCAGAGGCTTGGGCCACCAAGTAGCCACAGGTATATTCTGGACCTAGTTTTTTTTCTTTTTTTAAAATATATTTTTATTGATTTCAGAGAGAAGGGGGGAGAGAGAGAGAGAGAGAGAAGAGAGAAGAGAGAAACATCAATGATGAGAGAGAATCATTGATCAGCTTGCCTCCTGCATGCCCCTCTTCCCCCCCACACACACCCACCCCGCTACCCCCCCACTGGGAACCTAGCCCACAACCCAGGCATGGGTCCTGACTGGGAATCGAATTGTGATCTCCTGGATCATAGGGTGATGTTCAACCACTGAGCCACACTGGCTGGGCTGGACCCAAATGTACGTTTTATGGGGAACTATATAGAGATTTAAGAAAGAAAGCTCTAGAGCTATCCTGTGTAGATTTTTACTCTGGTTCTTCTAACTAGACCTTGAACAAATTAACTTCACTAGGCCTTAATTTCCTTGTCTGAAAAAAAAAAATGGGAATAATAATTATTTCATATGGTGTTTTCATAGGAGATTAAATGAAATCTATGTAAATTATTTACATCAGTGTCTGATGCTTGGTATTCAGTAAATGTTGGCTCCAGCTGCTTTGTTGTCCTCTTAAAATTATTATCTGGCCGAGAAAGAGCAAGAAGGACCTTAAATGGGGAATTTATGTTGTAGACATAATACAACAAATATGTCTTAAATTTACGTACTGATTAGGTGTTACAGTGGATTCTGTGATGGAATAGGCAAGAACTCTGTCCTCACATTGTCTCATGAGAGAGATGTGATGTTCATTACAAAGAAAGGGTAAAGACAGAAGGTAGTGATGGATTAAATATTATAGAAGAGACAAAGGAAAAACATGCCAGTATTTCAGAAGTGGCTTCATGGCCACATAATGTTTGCAGTTTGGACCGTCATAAACAAAGGACGCTCATGACCAAAAGGCAGCATGAACAAAAATAGGAAGCAGGGAAATAGGAAGATCGCTCTGAATACTTAATAGAATGTTTGAAAGGATTTATGAATATATGAAAATGTATAGAGATATGGAAATTATTGTGAACTTTAAATTGCATATTATAGTTCATCCTTATATGTACATTTCATCCTATGAGAATTTAATAATTTGTGCCAGCCTGACCCCTTAAAATATTTCATGTAGCAAATATATGGAGCATTTACTAGAATTTTTTAACTTTATGCTGAGTTCTTCTCTACACTTGTCATGGATTTGATTTTCCTCCAGGTCTGGCAACTTGTATCCAGTTCTTTTACACTAAGTCACTAAAAATTATTTTTAAAAACCATGATGATATAAAATGTTTACTACTTCTGTTCTTATTCGTTTACATGGCAGTAAAGGAGTAACTAGTACATGTTGTTGCTGTGCGTGTACATACCTTGTTTCCCTTATAAGTCCCTGGAAGGCAGATGTTGTCTCTGTAGCCCACTTAGCTTGTGTCACAGTCCTGATAGAAAATAGTCTCAATAATATATCTTGACCAAGCCAAGAGATGAACTGAGAAACACTTCAAAGGGAAAGTTGTATTTAACTTCTTTTTTTTATAGAATGGGTTTGAATGTATCGTACCTTTCTGTAATAAATCTGAATTATTTCGTGAAAGCTGGCTGGTTTGGACTTGCTACTCTCTTGTTCCAGATGCCCTGGTTGCTATGGAGAAAGCCATGAAGAGAGACAAGATTATAGTCAATGACCGTCAGTTGGCTTGTGCTCGAATCGCTTCTCCAGAGGGTCAGGACTACCTGAAGGGCATGGCAGCAGCTGGGAACTATGCCTGGGTCAACCGCTCTTCCATGACCTTCTTAACCCGTCAGGTACTTGAAGTTGCTCTTCTGTTCCAACTTACTCATGATGAAGTTAAGTGCTTTAAAGTGTAGTCAAATCAGGGTTTTGGAAAATGTGGTTTTGGAAATTTATATAATAAATATTTAAAATATTGGCACTGTAAGCTTTTGGTATCTCCTTAAAATAAATAAGCAGACTATCAGGTGTGGGGAATGAGGGAAGAAAGAAGCCAACATTATTCCTGGAATTTTCCTTGAGCCTAGAGAGGCTAGAAGTACCATTCACTACGATTCAGAAGGCTGAGGAAGAGTCAGTTCTGAAGGGAGGGGTCAAGAATAGTCAAGAAGCTTTCCAGCCAAACTTGGGATTTATGGAATGGAATTCCTAGGTGGTCTAAAAGACAGTTTTTACCTTTACGTGAAGATGAGTAATACTACTGTTTTTGAACTCTTAAATCCCTCGCTCCCTTCCGGAACAGACTCGCTGGGATCAGTAAGATGAGTTTTGAAGAGCTGGTTCTGGCTGCATTTAACTTAAGCTTTTTCTTTTAGGCTTTTGCCAAGGTATTCAACACAACCCCTGATGACTTGGACCTACATGTCATCTATGATGTTTCTCACAATATCGCCAAAGTGGAACAGCATGTGGTGGATGGAAAGGAGCGGACCCTGTTAGTACACAGGAAGGGATCCACCCGAGCTTTCCCTCCTCACCATCCCCTCATTGCTGTTGATTACCAAGTACGTGCTAAGCCATTTGTGGTTTCAGGCAGTGGGTGAATGACTTAGGTAGTTCTAAAGATGGTTAATTTAAATAGGAAAACAGCAGTTATGAAAAGAAAATCTGTCATCCATGAAAACTGATTTCTAATATCTGAAGCAGACTCTCCCCATCATCTATACTTTAGATTCTGTTTTTAAGTACTTTGAATGATTGGAAGACAGGATTAAGATTAAACTCAATCTGTTTCGTTCTTTTTATCTTTTTGGTGTCTGACTGTGATGGAGTTAGAAAGACCTTAACCTACTCCCATTTCACAGATGAGGAAACTGAAGCCTGGAGAGGCAGGTGCCTCACTAGGATGGTTCCTCCTAATGACCTTTCCCTGAATGCTTTGCTCTTGCATTCAGTCTGCCCTCTGCTGCCTTACCGGTCTTCCCATTTTTATTCCCTTCATCTTTCCTCCCTTCTCTATTATCAAAGAATCAAAATAATGTCAATATAGTTGTGAGAGAAATGCAATTAGAAGCCCAGGTTTCTCCCACAATCCTCCAATATAAGAGGCAATTTAAATCTCAGGCATAAAAAGCTCATGCTTTTCTGAATTTTAACATGTTTGATCTGTGTGCATCCTCAGCTCACTGGACAACCAGTGCTCATTGGTGGCACCATGGGAACCTGTAGTTACGTTCTTACTGGCACTGAGCAGGGCATGACTGAGACCTTTGGGACAACCTGCCATGGAGCGGTAAGGAAAATAAAAACTTACTTAGAAATGCTCTCTTCTGTTTAGTCATTGTTTTAAATTTTAACAGGTAAATGTACTTGATTGAGCATTAACTAAGTTGAGGTTTGGGTCTTGTCGTCTACCTGAATTTATCCCCATAATACATACTGTCTGGTGAACCAACCGAAGTCATCTATTATCTCTACTAGCAGGGTCATTGTCAGGCCAGCAACTATTTCTGATTTCTGCAAGTCCGCAAAGTCCAGACCTCAGTCACACTAGCCTAATTGGTACAACTTTACCTGATGCAGGTTTACCTCACAAGTTATCTCATTCACCGGACCTAGTCATTTGCATAATTTGCCCCTTACGGGTGGGTCCAGTCAAGATTTGTGGGATATGTCCTATTTGCAAATCAGAGCCTTTGGGTAGACTGCATAATTATATCAACATATTGCCTCTTCTAAGCAAGGCATTGGTAAACTTTTTTCTGTAAAACAACAGACTAAATATTTTAGGCTTTGGGGGTCATATGGTCTCTGTGGCAGCTGTTCCATTTTGCCATTGTAGTGGAAAAGCAGCCATAGACTGTACATAAACAAATGGGCATTGCTCTGTTCCAGTAAAATTTTATTTACAAAAACAGCTGTGGTAGGCCAGATTTGGCTCGCAAACCAGTTTGCCAAGCCCTGTGCTAAGCCATTAGCGTGCTTAGCTAGTGCTGTAGTAGAAAATAGAAGCTGTCTAGAATACCTCACATAGCACAAACTGTCACAAATATGTTTTAATCCTACTCTTTTCTCTAATCCTTTTTCATTTCCAGCTGCCTCCCAACTCCTAATTTTAACCCAGTGATCAAAACCAGTATTACGTGTCATACACACAAGCATCGTCTGGGGTATTTTTTATTGTCACGCTTGGGGAGGGAAGTTTTGCTCTTGGCATCTGGTGGGTGGAGGTCAAGGATGTTGGTAAACATCCTACAATGTACAGGACAGCCCCCACAACAAAGAATTATCTGGTCCAAAATGTCAGTAAGGCTAAGGTTGGCAAACTTTTAAACCATAAAGAGTACAAAGCTTTTGTTACAGCAGACATACTGTTTACAATTAAAAATTAATGTGTTCATATTGAGTTGATAATTAACAGTAATGAGAAATACAAAATTAAATTTATAAAGTGAAGTTCATTTCTTTCCCAATCTAGGGTCGTGCATTGTCCCGAGCAAAATCTCGACGTAACTTAGATTTCCAGGATGTCTTAGACAAATTGGCAGATATGGGAATTGCAATTCGTGTTGCCTCACCCAAACTGGTTATGGAAGAGGTAAGTGACAAAACCTTACTTTTTTAATAACTTTATTTTTTTTTCTCTTATTTTAAGAACAACACAGGTTTAATTAAGAGATTTTAGAGAATACAAAAAATCTAGAATTCCACCAACCAGAGATAACTAACTACTCTTAGTATATTTTTACCTGCATATTTTACAATATTTTTATTCAGTTATTTAGCTAATACTTATTAAGCATCTGCTTTAGTTAGGTACTGTTTTAAATGCAAGGAATACTGCAATGAAGAAACTAACATAAATCCCTTCCTTATGAAACTTTCCAAAATAGTAAAAACAATAGTGCATTAGATAATAAGTACTACAAAGTAAAAATAAGGAGGGAGTTACGGAGAGATTGGGAGTGGGTGCAGTTTAAATAGGGTATGGTAAGGTGATGCTTGAATGAAGAGATGAAAGGAGTGAGGAACAGGCTATGTGGGTATCTAGGGGAAAGCTTTACAGGCATAGAGAACAGCAGGTGCAAAAATCCAAGTGAGATTACGCTTGGATGTTTAAGAAACAACAGTTTTTCAGAGTAATAGGAAATAGGGCCAGCAGCTGAGAGTGAGGACGAAGGAGAAAGTATGACATAATTAACTAAAAGAGAGAGAAAGTAATTGGTCTAGTGAAATTTTAGGTAATTTGCCAGGACAGCACCGAGGACACACTTGAGCTAAATTCAGTGGTTGGGCGTTGTCAAGTGCATTCAGATGTAGAAATGCAGGCATAAAGTAGAGGTTGGGTTACCTTTTATATGTTTACTAGAGGCCCAGCGCACGAATTCGTGCACAGGTGTGGTCTGGTCAGCCCGCCCTGATTGGGGCCTGTCAGCTGGGGGGAGGGGCCATGGGAGGTTGGCAGGCCCCAGCCCTGATGGGGTTGCAGGGGCCAATCGGGGACAGGAGGACCGAGGGAGGTTGGCCGGCCAGCCCTGCCCCCATTGGGTCAGTTGGCCAGCCGCAGTGCGCATCATAGCGACCAGTCGTTCCGGTAGCTGGACTTTTATATATATAGATTTTTTATTTTAGATAGAGAGGAAGGGAGAGGGACAGAGAGATAGAAAACGTTGATCAGCTGCCTACTGCACACTCCCAACTGGGAATCAAGCCCACACCTGGGCATGTGCCCTGAACAGAATCGAACCATGACCTCCTAGTTCATGGGTCGATGCTCAACCACTGAGCCACACCGGCTGGGCCAACTTGGGTTACCTTTAATCAGGGTTGCAAGTGCAGCACAGTGAATAAGAAGCAAGATTGTTGAGGGTGTTGCTAAGAGATTGTAGGTCTCATGGGTTTGCAGGATTATCAGAGATGGAACACGATGGGGAGTGAGCTGGAAACCTAGGCTGTAATCACCAGCCTTGGAACAGATAATGAAGGCCTTGTGATCATTGGTAATAAATTCTGGGGTATGACCCAGGGAGAGAATGGCCAGGGTAAGCATTGAAGGAACAGAAGTCAATGAACTAAGAAGCCAGGGTACTGAAAGGATCCTCTTCCCCAAAACTGAAGTCACTCAGAATTATAGCAGAAGGGAGTGACAGTGAGCAAAGGGCTAGAAATCTTCACGGAACTATGGAGAGTGATTGAGACTAACAGATAATTGCAACAAGAAGAGGTAGTAGATGGTAATAAATGCTGACTGCAAGATTCAAAACTGGTAGTGTTTAGGGAGGAAGGAGGGGGAATGGTCTGTAAAGAACCAGGAAGAGCAAGGGCACGTGTCCCACTCCTCAGCCTAATGGCATGACCTAGTCTGAGAAAAGACAGCTACCATTTCAGAAAGTTGGAGGCAGAAGTAACATCCTCAGGGGAAATCCATGATTCAGCAAGAATGAAAAGGTGAAGGGAATGTTAAAGAAGGAAAGAGGGAAAGGATTTTGCACTTGACTCAATGGAAGGAGTTGCAGAGGCCACAGTGGAAAAGTCTCAGAAATCAGAAGAGAACAGAGATGGGCCAGAAGGGGTATGTACGGAGCTGTGTACAGAGCTCTATGCGAATAGGTCTGGGAGACCTGAGCTGCTGTGTTGACGTAAATGGAGATAAAGGGTGTATGTGATGAGATTCATTCTAATGGTGGCAAAACAGTGAGTGTGGGTAGGAAGAAAGGAAGGGAGGTCTTGCTAGAATTCCACAGAATTTGTGTGTGTACATATATACACATATATGCAAACACATACATAGTGTTAGTTATATATATGAATTTTATAACTCTCCCTTCTTATGAAGATAATACATGTTAATTCCAGGAATTTTGACAACTACCAATAACTCCACCATATAAAGATATTTACCACTAATAGGGTGGTTTGGTGCATTTCCTTCCAGTTGGGTATTAGTGTGCATGTTTCAGTTGTGTTTGCTGCTTTTCTTAGTTATTCAAGTGATACATGTTCTTTAGGGAAATTTTTTTGAAAAAATGTAAAACAAGATGAGAGTGTTTATCTTACTACCCCTTTACCAACATGAACTTAATCATCTTTTTAATCTTTGCTTATTTGATAGGGAGGGAAAGTCTTAGTATTGTTTTAATGTGCATTTCTTTAATTACAAGTGAAGTTTAACTCCACTCCTGCAGGCTCCTGAGTCCTATAAGAACGTGACGGATGTGGTGAACACCTGCCATGATGCTGGAATCAGCAAGAAGGCCATTAAACTGAGACCGATTGCTGTTATCAAAGGGTAGAGCCCTGACTGTGGCCATGGACTCCAATGCCATTACTGAAGTGGAAGTGGACCGGAATGCTCTTCAGATATCAGAACTCAGAGACCAGACAGGTTCCAAAGTGTGTTGCTGTAACCGCCCATTGCAAGTGGCTGATGGGGAGGCTGATGCCTCGAGAGCCAGTGTTATAAAATCACCTTCTGGGAGGAGTCACATGGTCCCCATTCGGAAAGGGATGCATACGCTTCCTCCCTGGTTGTCCACAGATTTTTAGGGAAACCTGTTAGTGGATGGGGGTAGTTCAAGAAACCACCTTACTCAGTCATACTAATCTGTAACCATCAGAATGAACTTCTTTACACCAAGCTCTTCTCTACATCCTGAGAGGTGTCATGAAGAACATTCTGTTAAATGAGAAGGTTTTAGAATGTTTCTCCCCTCCTTTTGCCACTTTGTCCATTTATCCACTGTCTACCTCCTTCCCCTGCGCTGAGCAAAATCCTACCACTTTCACTGGGAGAGTATCCACAGGTCATGTCAGGATGTTAGATGATTGGCTGATGGGACACATTGAGGAGGGAATATGTGTGGCAGTGTGGGAATAGGGACCCAAAAGAAAAAGTAATTTTTCATAGAGTTGCTACCTCTCTCATTCTAAATATAAGGCAGAGTTTTGACTTAGCCTGCAAAATGGCATTGCTGGTATCTGTCATTAATTATGCCTGGTCTGGCAAACCTTTCTTAAATAATAACTTGCACTACAGCAGCAATACCTTTACATGGGTGATGGAATCATTATAAAAGCAGGAAACGGCCACATCTGTGATACTGGTTGCTCGGTGTTGACAAGTTTACTAGTTTTTTGCCACCTAATCACATTTCATGTTATGTACTGACACCTTCAAGATGTTAAAGTAGGTTACTAAGGCCTCAGTTGAATCCAAATAGCCAATAAAGAGAAAAATCTAATAAAGTTGTAATAGGTTGTTTATATTTTGTGTTTAATATTTTATAGCTTAGGACAATTAGTATTTGTACTTGTGTCACTTTGGTCGATGTTGATGTTTTCTAATTGTCTCCCAGGATGCTTTCAGAGACTCTGAAAATATTCTTAAACCTCATCCCGCAACTTAAAATAACTCTCCTCCCTCCCTCCCTCCCCCCACACCCCCACTGGACTATCTTCTAGATGCTATTTGGAAGGCTAGAGAAAAGCAGACTTCTTCTGTAAAATATATGATAGGAAATAACATAGCATGTCTTTACTCTGAGCACTCAGTAACTTAAAACATTTTTTATGGTAGAGCTTGAAAGTTATCAATAAATATAAGTTAGGAATCAACATAATAATTATAGGTTACTTATGCCTTCAGATGGGACCAGTAGCTGTACACAGAAGACTTAAGGGTACAAGTTACCAGTGAATGCTGGGGGGCCTTTAATTTAAAGATGAGAAACAGGCTCTTGGAAGGTGCTGGATTCTCTGGAGATGAGGCAACATTGGAGTGTCCATGGAGACTTCCTGTAACTGGGCTTGCCTAATGGTATGTCATTTGAGACTAATTTAAAGCAAGGTTTCCTCCCAAAACTAACTGATGTCAGTGCAAGAAATGCTGCAGATTAACTTAGATACTTTCAGGTTTTTTAGACACTTTAAAATTCTTGACCAACTGGTATGGCTCAGTAGTTGAGAGTCAACCCATGAACCAAAAGGTCACAGGTTCAGTTCCTGGTCAGGGCACATGTCCAGGTTGTGGGCTTGATTCCCAGTAGGAGGCATGCAGGAGGCAGCCACTCAATGATTGTCTCTCATTGTTGATATTTCTATCCCTCTCCCTTCCTCTAAAAAAGACAAATATGGGTGGGGAAAAAAAAAGGTTACTCTTCAGAGAAGGGAGCAGGTAAGGGGAAATACAGAGAATAGTTTATGCAGTGGTACTTCTGCTTTATTAGCTTCTCCTATATGTAGCATTTCCAGTGAAGTTGGCCCTATTAATGACCACAGAAAGTAATGGTTAATATTTTGAGTTCAAAAAGAAAGGTATAAACATTGTTTCCCTTGTTCTAAAGATGTTACTCTCCCATTTGAGGCAAAAAGCCACTTCAAAATAAATGTTCCAATGAAGCTGAAGTAGCCAGCTGTTTTTATTGCCCGGAATAAAAATACTCCATGCCTCTACATGTGCACGTAGCTAGGAGCGCCCTCTGATAAGCCCGTCGGGTTCTTTCAAGCATGAAGATGAGTCCTAATACTGTGCACATCTTGGTCCCTTTAAAAGGCCTCTTAAGTCAGCCGGTTTATAATTAATATTCTCAAAAGCACTGACATTCACACTGATGATGGGCTGTGGTATTCCTGTTGTCTGAATGTAGTTAGGAAAACAGTTCATGAGACAGACAGAATATGAACACCGATTTTCTAATTTTGTGAGTTTCCTGGAGCAACAAAGAAGTGAAGGTTTAAAAATTCAACAAAATCTTGCAGATCTTAAGACACTCCCACTTTAATCTTCATATAACCTTTGAAAACTTGAATACAAGATAACATGTTTTTTAACTTTTCCTATTTTTTCTGCTTAACACTTCATTTTTTTTTTTTTATGTTCACTATCAGGTTTTTCTCCTACTTCTGAAAATTGCTTGTCAGCATCATTGATGTTGCAGAAACATTGACAACCCTGTGCAAAACTCACACAGCCTATTTTGTCCTTATTTTCTACTCACAGTCCTTACTCTTTTTGCATCTGCTCCAATGCTTGACTATATGGTATTTTCATGTTGTCCAGAGAGCATGACTTGTGCCCATCTTGATCAGTTGAGTTATGAAGATGCTGTTAATTATCCATCAGGCACCTTGGAGCATGCCAAGTCATTATGATAGATTCTGATCTTAAAAAGTTCTTGCTCTAAAACTAACATCTGAAACACCGGTGATCTAAGAAGATAATGTTACTAGGGGGCATGTTATAGAGAAGTGTGTGGTGACTCAAGTTCTACCTTGCAGATAGGTAGTAAATGAACAAAGTGCCAAGCACTAGGTGATCACAGTTACCGTGACCAATGGTAGAATGAGCCATGTCTCTGGAAAGCAGAGAGCAACGCAGCACCATCTCTGAGATGTTCCTGTCAAGAGTGCATGGCCTGAGTCAGCAAACATCAGAGGGACCCACGTCGAGGGTCCTCCTGCAGAATGAAAGTCTGTACACTCAAAACTGTCCAGGAAAGGGAAAGACTTAAAAATTGTTCCAGAGTCTGAAAACACATGACAACTGAAGGCAATATATATTCTGGATAGTATCCTGGACCAAATGGGGAAAACTGACCTTGTTGGGGCAGGTGGTGAGATTAGAATAGAATCTATAAATGGGCCAGCAGTGGTGTGCCTTGGTTGATTTCTTGATGGCAGTTACGCAGGGTAGTGCCCTTGTGTTATATTGTGATTAGTAAATAATATATTTGGTTGTTTCTGGCACAGAATTTCTGAAACCCTTGGAATTTCCTAAGTGCTAAGAGGAATAAACGTGTCTCATTATTCATAGCAAGTCCCTTTCAACTATAACAGTTTATGCTAATGAGGTGATTTTTGGAAAGTCCCTAAGTATGGGGGCTGGTTGCCTAGAGAACCAACCTTGTGATTAGAAGGATGGAACATTCAGCCCCAACCCTGACCTCCAGGGAGGGAAGGACTGGAGATGGACTTCAATCATCAATGACCAGTGATCTAATCAATCATGCCTACATAATGAAGCCTCCATAAAACAACACAAGGACCAGGTTCAGAGAGCTTCCACAACACGTCCCAGTGCCTACAGGGTGATGCACCCCAAACTTAAGGCACAGAAGCTCCTGTGTTTAGGACCCTTTCAGACCTTTCTTCATGTGGCTGTTCATTCATATATATAATATCCTTTGTAATAAATCACAAATCTAGTAAGTAAATTGGTTTCCTTAGTACTGTGAGCTGTTCTAGCAAATTAATCAAATTAATCAAGGAAGGGGTCATGGGAACCTTTGAGTTACAGTCACTCAGTCAAAAGCACAGGTAACCACCTGGACTTGGATTGGTGTCTGAAGTCTTCTGGGACTGAGCCCTTTACCTGTGGGATCGGAGGCTATCTCTAGATCAGTGGTGTCAGAATTAAGTTAAATTGGACACCCAGCCAGTGGCCACTAAAAATTTAAGAAGTGCTTGGTGGTATTGGAAGAACACATGTCAGTCCTTGTTTGGAAGAAATGAGTGGCTCACTCATGTTTAAAGATTCAGAAAACAACTGATGATAATTAGTACTTAATTATTCAGAGTGGGCAAATGCGGTAAGGTAAAGTATAAACAGGGAATGTGGGTGAATGGGGGTGTGGGAGTTCTCCGTACGGCTCTGATAACTTTAAGTTTGAAATAATTTAAAAATTAACTTACAAATAATGATTTTTTAGAAGGATAATCTCCTACACAAAGTATTTATGGTAGGTCATTTGCCAGCAGGCCACCGCAGTTTTCTCCTATCCTGGGTTCCTCTGCAAGGTGGCTTTCCCCCATCAAGAGGTGGACCCTTCCGTCTCAGTCTGCACTGGCCTTGTGACTTGCTTTGACCAAAAGAATGCAGACCCTCCAACGGCCTAGCAGCCTCCATTCTTTCCCTCTTGCTGCTCTGAGATTGGTACTGAAAGAAGCCCAGACCTCCTTGGGGACACAGGACCATAAAAAGAGAGACCATCTTAGGCCATCCAGCAATTCTATTTCTCTGATAATAAATCATGGCTGTTGTAAGTTTTGGAGTGGCTCATTACACAAATTAGAAAACCTACTATATTACTGTTTCATTATACATAAGAATGTAATCAACATTAACTGCTGAACAGGAGTTTTCCTCATATCAATACAGTGGTTATATTTCTCTGCAAAGCTATCCCTGTCTTCCATTAGAGAATTGCTTTGCACATGGGTTAATAGTGATAGAACTTTCTAGTTGATGGAGATCTTACACCTATGTGGCCTCGTTCCACCTTTACTGTAAGCCTGTGAGATGGAATAGGTGTTACTACCCTGAATTCTACTGATGAAGAAATAAGTTCAGAGAAGTCATGTCACTTGTCCAAGGAAACACATCCAGGAAGTACTGAGGTCAGGACTGGAATCTTGGAATCTAGATCCTTTCTACTTTGTCAAGGTATAGCTGAAGTCGTGGGCTTTCTGTAAGAACACTTCCTCTCCCTCACATGTCAAACCAGAATTATATCAGGAAGTGCTCTCATGTTCCAAATCAACCTTGATTCCTGTGCAGCTAAATGGGTGTTGGGGGTGTGGGGGTCCCCTTAAATAGCCAAGACCCCAAATGTACTTGATTCTACTTGTCCCTTGCTTTGTTTGTTTTGGTTTTTCCTAGGTGGGTATTGAGCTGTGAGTCTTCAAATAGGCTGTTAGGATTGAAAGTGATGTAGTCATTTGAATCTGCAAAGGACTACTTGAGAACAGTGAAAGAAGAGATGGTGGTTGAAAATAAGGGTGAAAAGTAATTGAATTGCAGAAATCCTGGTTTTATTTTTCTTAGCCATGATCACCAACTGAAACATACATATTTATGCTTGTTTATTGACTCTTCCTCTTCCTAATATTAAGCTCCATGTAGGCAGTCAGTACGTGCTTGCTGATTGATGAATGGATGGATGGACAGATGGATGGATGAAGACCAACCAGACACAGTTTGCTACCACCTGTCTGTGTGATAAGTACTTCGCCTCTCTAAGCTGAATTCAGTCTCCTCATCTTTAAAATAGAAGTGATATATAATACCTACATCATAGGAATGTTGTGAAGATCAGATAAGAGTAGTACATTTAAGGCCCAGCCCGCCTTCTCATCGGTCCTCAGAAAATGTTAGCTAATGGGAAATTTCTGTCAATGGAGGTGTTTTAAGAGAGAACAGATACACTTCTGCCCTCTGTGGTTTAATCCTTCATTTCACTAAAACCCCCAGGGTTAAACCAGGTCATTTCCCAAGGCGCTTTCTGGTCCTATGACTCTGAGATAGGATTCCTTCCCCAGAGATTTCCACTGTCAGGGAAATGAGAAATGCCTTCAGAAGTGGCCCCTTCAAGGCTTGCTCTGTAGGCAAAAACCAGTTTGGAGAGTTTTCTCGTCTGACTGCACCTTCTGCAGCATCTGCGGTTTCGCTCTGGCCCTGGTTAATGACAGCAAGTAACCCAACATGAAAAGGCCGCTGACAGGTTTTCACAAAAGGACGCAGCTAAATAGCTACGAAAGGATTAAAAACCAATCTCACCACCCAGACAGCCTGGGCATCAAACACACACATAACTCAGCGATAATAATCAAAGAGCTGGAAATAGTTCTATGGTTTCATGGACCAATAAAGAAAATATAAAGCAACTTTAGGCCCTCTGCCCTCTCCCAGCAGCCGGTCGGTCCGCCTGATGGGATGAAAGGGTTGGCAATGGCTGATAGGGCCTAGGGGCAGAGCCTGCCTTTTTAGCAATCACTCTGCAGGGAAGGATTCCATCTCAGCCCACATTTCCATCAAAAGTCATTCCCAGCGTGACACGTGGGCTTGTTACCCATTTCTGCAGATGACAGTGATAACCTCGAGAGCTTTGAAGAAAACCTTTGTCTAGACAGAAACAGCTCAGAACGCTTTTGAAAATGCACCATCTGATACATCTTGGTTGGCGTGCTTATAGCTGAGTAACGCTGACTCATCCTGTGAAATGCCTTTCCAGCTTGATAGGACTTCGCTCTCAAATTCAAGTCAAGGCTTATAGCACCTGGAGTCAGAAGAATGACAGTTCAGCGCAATGGTCCAGGGATCAAGTTATGCTACTGACAGATCAGCAACTGCTGACCATAGAAGCAGACGATCCAGATGAATGAAGGATGCCTCAATTCCACTCTCCTCCAAGCACTATTCTTTCCTAGATTATCCTGTTCTTCCCTTGCCCCCAGAAATTTCACAAAGGGAAGAAAGTACTAAGGTACTATTTTCTTTCTCTCCAGCCCTTAATTCTTACTCTGCACTGGTTGCTCTGTTGAAGTTTTTCTATATGAGAAGAGGTTTTTTGTTTTGTTTGTTTTGTTTGTTTGTTTGTTTGTCTCAGAAGCCACACACAAAAGGAAATAAATTATTGAGCATCTATTATTTGCTGCCAGACTCTTGGGCAAGGTGTATTGCATATATTACCATTATCTCATACAATGAACACTGTAGAACTTTCCAGAGTTAGCTATTGTCATGAAACTATAAACTATAAAATATAAATGAGTCAAATTTAAAATTGTGTCATCACAAAGGAGACTTGTGCCAACTTTTTAACCAAGTCATTAAAAACTGTTAATACTTGTGAAACCAGACATTACCTAAGGGACAATACTAAACCCATAGAGTCATACTTTTCATACAACCCTCTTCTCACTTTTTTCCTTCATCCATTTTTTAATCAGTTTGTTTTTTGTAGTTCTTTTTTAAATTTTTTTTTCAATTACATGCCTGGCCAGTACATGCCTGGCCTGTGGTTGAACATCAACCTGTGAACCAGGAGGTCGAGGTTCAATTTGTGAGCTTTATCCCCAGTAGGGATCATACAACCCATTGATGATTCTTTCTCATCATTGATGTTTCTATCTCTCTCTTCCTCTCCCTTCCACTCTCTGAAATCAATAAAAACATTTTTTTAAAAAAAAATTTTTTCAATTACAGGTGAAAAGGGTGGAGGGATTGAGAAGTATAGATTGGTAGTTACAAAAGAGTCATGAAGATGTAAAAAGTACCGCATAGGGAATAAAGTCATAATACTGTAGTAACTATGTATGTATGTATGTACTAACCTGGCAAGGTGGGTACTGGAAATATCAGGAGAATACTTTATAAAGTATATGATTATCTGACGACTATACCATATACCTGAAACTAATACAAAATGATATGGAATATAACCTGCAAGTGACAAACCATGCTCATCTTCCTGATTTAAACACCTGCCTCAGTCTTTACCTGAACCTGTTATCTTCCCAGTTCCTAGGACCTTCACCTCCACTGGACTTCAGACTCCTTGAAGCCTCATCATCTATGAGTCTCTGAATCAACTAGAACTTTCACCTAAGACCTCAGGCTCAGAACTGTCTTTGATATACCATCCTTTTCTCCAACTGGTTTCCCTTTGCATCAGCCCAGCTCTCTTTATTCACTGTGAAGCATCTCAAAAGAGCAGTCTTCACCTTACCTCTGCCTTCTCACCCCACCCCTATTATGCTCTGACAAATGTCTCTAGTCATCTACACTAATAAAAGAGAAAAATGGTAATTGGCGTACGACGCTACCCTTTTCATTGGCTAATCAGGGCTATATGCAAATTAACTGCCAACTAAGATTGGCAGTTAACTGCCAACAAGATGGCGGTTAATTTGCATATGTAGGCACAATGCAGGGAGGCGAAAGGGAAAGCAGGAAGAAGCCCCCTGCCACTGACAGTGATCGGAAACCCAAGGGGGAGCTAAGAGCTGGGGAGCAGGGCAAAGGCGGCCCTGGGGCCGCCTTTGCCCTGCCCCCCAGCCATGATCGGAGAATCAGGCGCCTTTGCCGCCCTGGCCAGTGAGAGCAGGAAGTAGGGGTGGAGCCAGCGATGGGAGCTGGGCCTGGTCGAAGCTGGCAGTCCCAGGAGCTAGGGGTCCCTTGCCTGGGCCTAAAGCGAAGCCCACGATCGCGGGGCCGCTGCAGCTGTGGGTCCCCGCTGCCCGGGCCGGACGCCTCAGCCAGAGGCGTCCTGAAGGGGCAGGGGCGGAGCCTGAGCGATCGCGGCGCCCCCCGCTGCCACTGCGGGTCCCCACTGCCCGGGCTGGACGCCTAGGCCAGAGGCGTTAGGCCTGGGCAGGGGTGGAGCCTGTAACCGCGGGGAGCTGGGGGTCCCCTGCCCAGGCCTGACACCTCTGCCAGAGGCATCAGGCCTGGGTGGGGGGCGGAGCCGGGGATTGGGGGGATATGATGGTCCCCTTGCCCAGGCCTGAAGCCTGGGTCAGAGGCGTCAGGCTTGGGCCGGGGGTGGAGCAAGCGATCAGAGGGAGATGGGAGTCCCCTGCCCAGGCATGATTCCTGGGCCAGAGGCCTCAGGCCTGGGCGGGGGCCAGAGCCAGTGATGGGGGGAGATGGGGGTCCCCTGTCCAAGCCTGACACCTCTGGCGGTGGCGTCAGGCCTGGGCAAGGGGCCGATCAGGTGATCAGAGGGTGATGGGGGTCTACGCCTCTGGCCGAGGCATCAGGCCTGGGCAAGGGGCAGAGCCAGCAATCGGAGGGGTCTGGGGGTCCTCTGCCCAGGCCTGATGCCTGGGCCAGAGGCATCAGGCCTGGGCTGGGGGCAGAACCAGTGATGGGGGGAAATGAGGGTCCCCTGCCCAGGCCTGACGCCTCTGTCAGAGGCGTCAGGCCTGGGCAAGGGGCTGATCCTGCGATTGGAGGGTGATGGGGGTCAACGCCTGAGGGCTCCCAGTATGTGAGAGGGGGCAGGCTGGGCTAAGTGTCCACTCCCCGCCCCCCACCCAGTGCACGAATTTTGTGCACCGGGCCCCTAGTGTATATATATATATACTAGAAGCCTGGTGCACAAAAATTTGTGCACTGGCGGGGGGGGGGGCATCTCTCAGCCCAACCTGTGCCCTCTCACAGTCTGGGACCCCTTGGGAGATAACCACCTGCTGGCTTAGGCCCGCTCCCCCGGTGGCAGATGGCACGCCCAATCCTGCGGTTCCTGCCCCATCTCCCCCAGTTGCACACGGCAGGCCCGGATCCCGCGCAGGGTGGCACAGCGGGAGCAAATTTTTTTTTTTTTAATTAAATCTTTATTGTTCATATTATTACATTTGTTCCTTTTTTTTCCCCCCCATAACTCCCCTCCTCCCAGTTCCCGCCCTACCCTCCGCCCTCACTCCCCACCCACTGTCCTCATCCATAGGTGCACGATTTTTGTCCAGTCTCTTCCCACATCTCCCACACCTCTTTCCCCCCCAAGAATAGTCAGTCCATTCCCTTTCTATGTCCCTGATTCTATTATAATCAACAGTTTATTCTGTTCATCAGATTATTTATTCACTTGATTCTTAGATTCACTTGTTGATAGATGCATATTTGTTGTTCATAATTTGTATCTTTACCTTTTTCTTCCTCTTCCTCTTCTTAAAGGATACCTTTCAGCATTTCATATAATCCTGGTTTGGTGGTGATGAACTCCTTTAGCTTTTCCTTATCTGTGAAGCTCTTTATCTGACCTTCAATTCTGAATGATAGCTTTGCTGGATAAAGTAATCTTGGTTGTAGGTTCTTGGTATTCATCACTTTGAATATTTCTTTCCACTCCCTTCTGGCCTGCAAAGTTTCTGTTGAGAAATCAGCTGACAGTCGTATGGGTATTCCCTTGTAGGTAACTGAGTTTCTTTCTCTTGCTGTTTTTAAGATTCTCTCTTTATCTTTTGCTCTTGGCATTTTAATTATGATGTGTCTTGGTGTGGTCCTCTTTAGATTCCTTTTGTTTGGGGTTCTCCGCGCTTCTTGGACCTGTAAGTCCATTTCTTTCACCAGGTGGGGGAAGTTTTCTGTCATTATTTCTTCAAATAGGTTTTCAATATCTTGCTCTCTCTCATCTTCTGGCACCCCTATAATTCTGATGTTGGTACGCTTGAAGCTGTCCCAGAGGCTCCTTACACTATCCTCGCATTTTTGGATTCTTTTTTCATTTTGCTTTTCCGGTTGGATGTTTTTTGCTTCCTCGCATTTCAAATCATTGACTTGATTCTTGCGCTCCTCTGGTCTGCTGTCGGGCGTCTGTATAATATTCGTTATTTCAGTCCGTGTGTGCTTAATTTCTAGTTGGTTCCCCAATATAAGATCGAGGGTCTTATTAGTTTTCGTGTAGAGCTCATTAAGTTTATCGGCAGCTTCTAAACAGTTCTTGAGAGACCTTAAAAGTGTGGTTCTGAACTCTATTTCTTCCATTGACAATTTTGTCCTGTTTCTTTGTCTCCGCATTTTGTTATGCTTCCTTGGTGCACCCCCTAGTGGTCTTTGTTCGCAGTCTTATAGATAAATCTTGATTGCTGTAGCTAATTCCAGGGAGGGTTTGACCTCCAGGCCAAGTGGCTATGAGATTCAGCTGTGTCAGCGGTGAGAGAACTTCTGTCCTCTGGGGAGGTGCTAATCTAGCCTTTGCCTGAGGCTATCTGGCAAATGCCTGTGTGCAGGGCTTGGGCGGGGCGGGTCGAACAGGATCAACAGGGTGGGCCAGAGAGAGCAGTTATGGCGGCTCTCAGTCCTATCCCAAGGGGCTCTGCCTCTCTGAGTCCCAGCACCCGCTGCAAAGCTCGGAGAGAAAGCTGCACTCGCTCTGACCGAAGCCAGACAGTCCCGCTTCTTCCGCCTGAGTCTGGGTCCCTAAAGACTCGCCCGGATCTGGAGCTCAGAGTCTGCGACTCCCTCCCGATTGAAAACAACAACCGCGCCCTCCGCCGCCAGCCTGCTCCGCGCACTCCGCACCTCA
The DNA here is from genome assembly GCF_963259705.1 of Myotis daubentonii. Taxonomy (NCBI): domain Eukaryota; kingdom Metazoa; phylum Chordata; class Mammalia; order Chiroptera; family Vespertilionidae; genus Myotis; species Myotis daubentonii. Next base: position 11,363,966 of record NC_081841.1, read on the forward strand.
GAATTTGACTTCAGCACTGCGCCTCCTCTGAGTGTCCGTATGCGTTTCTCTTTCCTCCTAGTTGTAGGACTTCCACTCAGCCAGCACCCCGGTGGTTCTGGGTGATGTCCCTTCCGTTTTTTGGTTTCACTTTTGAAGTAGTTGTTCAAAGCAGCAAACTCCGGCGTTAACCTATGCCGCCATCTTGGTTCTCAGCGGGAGCAAATTTAACGGCCATCTTTGTTGGGTTAATTTGCATACTCTTCTGATTGGCTGATGAGAGGAACAAAGGTATGGTCAATTAGCATCTTTGTCTTTTATTAGTGTAGATATATATAAAAAAATTTTTTCCCAGAGGAAGGGAGAGGGAGAGAGAGAGAAACATCAATGATGAGAGAGAATCATTGATCGGCTGCCTCCTGCATTCCCCTCACTGGAGATCAAGCCCACAACCTAGACATGTGCCCTTGACCAGAATCGAACCCGGGACCCTTCATTCCGCAGGCTGACGCTCTATCCACTGAGCCAAACCAGCTAGGGCTCTAGTGATTTTTTTTTTAATGGCTAAAACCAATGGGTTCCTGTATGCTGTCACCTATGACACCATAGGAAATTGTCAGTCACTCCCTCCTTATAAAATGACATCCACACTCAAGTGCCATGATCTCATACCAGCCAGATTCATCCTCTCCAAAGACATTTCTTCTGCACTCCTTCAGTGTGGGCCCACCCCCGTTTTCTTCTCTTGTCTTCATCAACATGGTCCCTGGGAGATCTCACCTGTTCCTATTCCTCTCTGTATGTGTGGCTCTCAAGTCTACAGCTGTTCTTGACTTCCCTCCTGACCTCAACATCAGTATTTCCAACTGTTTATGGACTGGAATAGTAACCTGTCAGTATTTCAAACCCAGCACCTCCAAAATAAGACTTGTACCTTTTTAATCTGCTTCTCTTCCTGTGCTCCCCATTTCATTGGATGGGGACTTAGTAGAGATGTCTTTAACTTACACCACTCCCCCCACCCTCCTCCCCATCTTTTGAGTTACCAAGACCTATCAATGCTATTCCCACATGGCCTCCCAGTCCATCTCCTCCTTCCCATTCCCACTGCCACTGCCACAGGCTCTCACTTCCTCTCTTAATTATTGCAATATCCTATTGGCCTGCTGCTTCCTGCCACTAGAGTGATCCTCAACCACAGTGCTAAACGGTTCACCCTCTTTCCAAACAAACAAAAAGTCGTTTTTTCAATAGTTCCCCATTGTCTAAAAAATAAAGTTCATGATTTTTTTAAAAACCTGGCTTTCAATGCCTTCTAGAACCTTGCCTTAGCCATCCTATTACTCACCACCCTATCTGCTTATCACCGTCTAGGCCAGCGGTTCTCAACCTGTGGGTCGCGAACCCTTTGTGAGTCAAACGACCCTTTCACAAGGGTCGCCTAAGACCATCGGAAAACACATATATAATTACATATTGTTTTTTGTGATTAATCACTATGCTTTAATTATGTTCAATTTGTAACAATGAAATTGGGGGTCACCACAACATGAGGAACTGTATTAAAGGGTCGCGGCATTAGGAAGGTTGAGAACCACTGGCCATTATGAGGCCTAGGTAAGATTTGTTTGTTTTTTGTTCTTCCTCACCAGAGGATATTTTTCCCATTACTTTTCAGAGAGAGTGGGAAGGAGGGAAAAAGGGGGAGAGATGGAGAGAGATGGAGAGAGACAGAGAGAAACATCGATGTGAAAGAGACACATCTTCATCCTCTGGTTGCTTCCTGCATGCACCACAACCAGGGCCCTTGACTGGGAATCAAACCTGAGACCCTTCTGTGGGTGAGCAGATGCTCTAAGCACTGAGCACACTGGCCAGGGCAAGAATTATATGTAATATAAAAATGGGAGTAACTGTGAAAACTTGTCAATGAAGAAATGAAACCAAACTGACAACTAGCTTAAGTACATTAAGTCCACTGAACACAGTTGATTCATCAATGCGGAAATGAAACCAAACAAACAAAAACCCAAACGGTCAACCAGTTATTTTATCTTTTATACAGCAAGATTGCCTTATGGTCAATTAGTCATGTGGGCAAAATGTTTGCAGCAAAAATGATTGTGGCACGAATACGATGGTGAAAGTACCTAGAACCAATTTTCTTCTTTTTGAGAATCAAATGGTTCTATGGTTAATGAAGCATTCATTCACAGGAAAGGGGGAGATTGAACATTTTAAAAGGTCTCATTCCTGGAATGGTGCTCCTCCTGTAAGCCATCAGGAAGGTTCCAGAAAAATGCCTGATTTTGTTTTTTCTTTAAAAATATGTATATAATTGAGCTGGGATTTTATTTTTTTCAAAAGGTTTCTCAAAATGATTGCCTTATTCTTAGTAGGCTTCAATCAAAACCACATTAAAAGTCTCTCAAGGCATTTTATCCAAAATAAAGTTCCCTTTTAAAACTGACCTGCCCTCTTTATAAGGCACTTATCTCATCAAAGGATATTTATTCACAGACTTTATACAACTATTTTAATGAATTAAGTAAAGAAAAAGTATTTTTTTCCCTGCAGTTAGAAAACAATCACATAGTCTGTGTAGATTAAACAAAATATACTCTTTTTTATTATTATTCCTACTTTTAAAACTTTTATTTATTGATTTGAGAGAGAGAAGCATTGATTTGTTGTTTCACTTATTGATTCTTGTCTGTGCCCTGACTGGGGATCCAACCTGGAAACTTGGCGTATCAGGATGATGCTCTAACCAACTGAGCCATCTGACCAGGTTATTATTCCTACTTTGGAAAAGAGAGTAGAATAAAGGAACGGACATTGTGATTACTGCCCCACTAGGACCCCTAGAAAAGTCTCTCAAGGTTTTTAACAACTTGGTTAATTAGCATTTCCTCTAAGTTACCTAGGAAGGCAGCATGAATGTTTTCCCTTTTCTTTTTTCCTAATTAGTAAATATACCTCAGGTAGGCTGGCTTCACTGAAGCCCCCCCGCCCCTGCCCTTATAGAATAACAACCTGCCTGAAGGCTAAAGTGGGTATGTTATGGGAGTGTGTGAGATTAGAGAAAATGGCTCATATATCCTTTGCTCCTTCAAACTCAAGAGCTCCACCACTGTTCTTGGGAAAAAAGAAAGCTTGGCTGTGAATCATTGCACAGCATTTGCCTGTGCGGCTGAAAACAAGAGAATACCATTATACTCATAGTTATAAATATTAGTAATTATACCGTCTCACATGGATTCAGCATTCCACAGGCCAAGCAACGTTAGCTGAGAGCAAGGGAAGGCATGATAAGGGAGACAGCAAGTTGGGCGTTGGGGTCAGACAGACGCAGGACTGGACCTCGGCTCCACGAATGGCAGCAACACTGGTCTGGGCCAGGCAGGCAATCTGCTTGAGCTTCTTTTTTTTTTATCACAAAATATGTGTAACACCCACCTCAGAGAGGTATGAAAATTAAATACAACAAAATGTAAAAAAAAGCACAGAGCATGGTTCCTGGCATGTGAAAGGTGTGCACTGGCTATTAGCTTCCCTCGGTTGACTCATCTGTAAAAAGGGGGTAATACAACCCACCCAATGAAGCCAGTGTGGGGGTCAAGTGAAACAGTTCCCTGAAGGGGCGCACCCTTGTCAGTTTCCTCTCCGTTTATTTCCTGGCCCCATTCCCCACCCCCACACCCCAGCTACTTAGGAGGAAAGGGCAATTCAGCATATTAGAACTTTTGAGAGAGGAAGTTTATCTTATATCAGTTTTTTTTTTTTTTACTTATCTATGGTTTTCTAATTGTTTCTCAGAGGAAAAAAAAAATAAATGACCAGAATTAAGTATTTTTAAGAAACTAGGAACAAGCTGGAGGCACTAGATCAGTGGTTCTCAACCTGTGGGTCGCGACCCCTTTGGGGGGTCGAACGACCCTTTCACAGGGGTCGCCTAAATACATCCTGCATATCAGATATTTACATTATGGTTCATAACAGTAGCAACATTACCGTTAAGAAGTAGCAACGAAAATAATTTTATAGTTGGGGTCACCACAACATGAGGAACTGTATTAAAGGGTCGCAGCATGAGGAAGGTGGAGAACCACTGCACTAGATAATTGGGAGCCCTCGTGATGAAAGTGTGAGAATGGACCAGCCCCAGCCCATCCCGTTCAACCATCTAAGCATTTACTTGAGACAAACAAAAAGGTCACAGTGTCACTTCAATTAAACCAACAGTTGAGTAAGAACTGCAAGGGGCGATGCAAAGAAAGGGAATAAAACACACACAACAACAACAACAGAGAGGAAAAGTAAGTTTTCACACAAATCTGAGCTCTCTTCCAAAAGGTTCATGGACGCTAACATGTTATCTGCTGACTCCTGTGGAGTTTCCAGAATCGCCACTTTCTGATGAGACGGGAAGTGTCGAGGAGACATGCCTTCGCCGGCGCCGCGGCCCACCCGCTCGGTCAACGGCACAGGCCGGCCCAGCAGCGCCGCGGGCACACGCGTCCTCGGGTGTCACCTTCACCGAGCAAGGCGCGGTGCCGCCCAATGTAATTCCTAAGGGGAGGGACGCAGGAAAACGTGCCTCTCGCCTTGAGAGCTGTCCTTTATTTATTTATTTTTGGGAAGTTCTTCTTTGGTTAAGGTTGGATTTATTTCGATATTTATGTACATGATTTACCCACACCGAGGACGGAGGGAAACTCCCACTGTCACTGCTCTTTGGGTTTCCAGGACGAGGTGCTCCGAATCTGGTACCGTTTGCATGTGAGAAGTCCAGAAGTTCCCTTAAGCAGGCACCTAATTAAGTTGGAGGCACAAAGCCAATAAAAGGGGGAGGAGGAAATCCAACCAGAATGTCGGAATATCTTTTTTCCTTTAAAGCACTAATTTCTTTTTTCTAAGATTTTTTTTCCCCCTCTGGAGGAGAAACCGGATTAAAAACGCAACCACCTTCGGAGAGAACCTTAGACCAGAGGGCAAAGGTGCGCGGTGCACGGGCGCCGGGGTCCAGGCCAGGGTCCCGGCGGGGGTCCCGGGCTCGCTAGCTGCCCCCTTCCTCGGGCTCGCTGCAGGGCGAAGGCGCGGACGAGGCCTTGGACTCGCCGTCGCTGTTGCAGTCGGACCTGCGCGGGGGGCCGGCCGGGCCGTCCTGGCCCCGCGCGTGGCGCTCCAGCAGCTCCTGGAGGTGCTTGATGTAGCCGATGGCGGCGCGGAGCGTCTCCACTTTGCTCAGCCGCTTGCCCGCCAGCTCCCGGGGCAGGTGGTCGCGGAGGCGCGCGTACCCCTCGTTCACGCAGCGCACCCGCTGCCGCTCGCGCTCGTTGCGCTTGCGGAGGAAGGCGGGCTCGAAGGCGCCGTCCAGCGGCAGGGGCAGGTAGGGCCGTCTCGGGGCGCAGCACGCGGCGTCCAGACGCAAGGAGACCCTGAAGGGGTCCCTCAGAGGGAGGCGGGGCAGGGTCTCGGGCAGGCTCAGGGGCCCCGGGTGGAGGGGGTACGGCAAGGTCAGCAGTCCGGCCGATTTCCGTGTCTCCATCGCTCGCCAAAAAACAAACAAACAAACAAAAAAGCCAACGAACAGATGAACCAAGAAGTTAATGTCTCGGCAGAAAACGAGGCTGCAAATCTTCAAAGCAGAGAGGATGGTCCATTCAGACTGCCTGGCACAGAAGGTCTGTGTGGGGAGACGTTTCTGAGCCCCGAAGCTCAGTTCCAGAACACGCTCCCGGGAAACTGTGCATGATTCCCTAAAGTCAGTGCACGCCTCCGTCTCCTTATAAAGTTCCAGACGGAGGTGCCAGGCCAAGATTTAGGACCCCTAATCCGCACTTCAAACCTCGTCTTCCTCTCTGATCTTCTTCTTTCAAAAAGGTAACAAAAGGGGTTCCTCTGCTCGGTCCCCCAGCCTGGAAATGTGAGCGCACACCAAACAGAGTAATCTTCCGAAGCCACCCGAGGTTTGCAATTACTGTAATCCACTGATCTGGGTCTTCAAGAGCCGAGGAATCCTCGCGGATTCAGGAGGGCTCCTCCCAGGAACCGACAGGCCTCCTGGCGGCGGAGCGAAAGTTTCCCGGAGGCTTTCTCCTTGAAAATCACAACTTGAACTGCCCTTTGTGGTTTCCGGCGTCCAGGGCTAATGGAAAGGGCTTTGAGACTGTTTGCAAACTTGCACTTGCTCTTTCATTTTGGGGGAGGTGGAGAGAAGACCTCATCAAAAGAAAAGACTGCTCCCTTGTGGTTATACAATGTGTCAAATCCAGGAGGACCCCGAAGGAAAGGCTTGACGGTTTTCTTCTCCAACACTAAGTCTTTAAAAATACCCCATTAGGCACTGTTTGAAGGGGACAGGAATTGGAATAATACTTGAGCAACACTCACCCATTAGGCTCCCCTATGGCGAACGCAGGGTGCTCTGGGTAGCTGTGGCACTTTCCAGGAGCACATCAAAAGCCCGAGCGGTAACAAACACTCTTCGCCAGAGTTACATCTCACAGTGCTTACTGTAAACACAGTTTAAACACTGCTTTCCGACCTCTTCTAATCCCACCCAGGATATAAGGACATCAGCTTTCCATAGTGTAAAGAGTATATTTCTATTGTATTCTTTTTGTCTTAAAAAGGAAAAAAAAAGAGGCAATTTATTGTCTCCCTTCGGGGCAGGAAAGCAACATTTGAAAGGTTGAAGAGCCCCAATTCCAAGGAGGAAAGGATGAAGGCTTTGAAGACTTTTTAACACACACCCAAAAAACGAATAATTAATCCACCCGTGATGGTGAAGGGCTTTGAAGATGAAAGTGTCATTAAAAATCCAACCGTCCGGGTTAATGTCAAAGAATGTGTTATCACACCGAAAAATCAGATTTCCTGTTCTGCACACCAGCACATTAAAGGCAGCTTCTGCTTTAAAAGTCCAACTTAAAAACAAGAGAAGCAAAAACCCCCTACATTTACCATCAGACTTTCTGCCTATTCCTTGGGAGCCAAGGTGTCGCCCTAACATGTTTTTTTTTTTTTTTTTGACAAGTCCTTCGTTTCCCTGTTTACTCTAAATGGTCTGCCCCAAGCAACTGGAAAAACACTTCCATCAAGGCACATAATATAGAAATAATTATTCCTTTCAGGCATAAGTTAGTCACATTTTAAAAAGCGTAACGCCCTATGAGGCTTGTTCCGGCAAACAAGCTAATATGTCATTTTAATTTCTCAGTAGAGTTCGACCTGGGGAAGGCCCTTTCTATTGGGAGAAACGCCCTCCTGAGAGGCAGGTAGACCATTAGACCACAAGGTGTTTTTTTTTTTTTTTTTTTTTTTTCATGTCAAAGATATTGGCCTTTATTCTAAGAATGACAAAATAAGTGGAGAATTTTGAGCAGGGAGGTGATGTAGTAAAATTTGTTTTTCAAAACGATCACTATCTGCAGAGTGGAGAATAGATTTGGGGGGTGGGGAGCAAAGGAGAGAACGGTTAAAGGTATTTTTCATCCTCAGATTGGCAGAAATGAAAAAGATTTCTAACATCCAGGGCAGGCAAAGATTTGGGGAAGGGGCAGAAGCATAAACTGCTACAAGCTTTTGGGAAAGTAAGTACTGAAATTAATAGTGCGCATCACATATTATTGACCCAGAGATCCCTACAATTTGTCCAAAAATAAATGCACCAATATGGATTTCTACGTACGTTAATACCTATTGCAATATTGTTGGTAGTGATTTTTAAAAAGAAAAAAGGAAACAGCCTGAATGTCCACCGATAGAAAAAGAGCTAATAGTTATTAGAATATTATGCTATTATTGAAAGTAATGAATTAGCCTAATTGGTTTGGCTCAATGGATAGAGCATCAACCTGCGGACTGAAAGGTTCCAGGTTCGATTCTGGTCAAGGGCATGTACCTTGGTTGCGGGCACATCCCCAGTAGGAGGTGTGCAGAAGGCAGCTGATCGATGTTTCTCTCTCATCAATGTTTCTAACTCTATTCCTTTCCCTTCCTCTCTGTAAAAAAATCAATAAAATATATTTTAAAAAACAAAATAAAATAAAAGTAATGAATTAGATCTATATGTGAGAACTTGTAGATGTGTCCATAATGTGTTGAGTGAAAAGAAGAAATTGCAGAGTAACATATCCAGCTTGAAGTCAAAACAAACTATTGTACATGACACATGTCTTTATATGTACTTGTGTAAGCACAGAAAATTAAGTGGAAAGACAAACACTGAATTTTTAAAAGGGTGGCACTGGGGATAGAGTGTTTATTTTTCTTTATGAATCTCTCTACTGTTTAACTCATCACCAAAGAACACATTACTTTTGTATTTTTTAATCTAATGAAGTTTAAAATAAGAGAATGTAAAGAAAACTTAAAGGACACCCTATCTGACCCAAATCAGCAGGTTTATTATGACAATTTAAAGCTCTCGGACCAGGTTTTCCAGCTCTACAAATTTGTTTCTGAAGAATAAATACCTATAGGACTAAGGTCCACCTCTCCCCTACTACCCCACTAATACTATATTCTAAAACTGTCAGGTCCTGCCCTAGCCAGTTTGGCTCAATGGATAGAGCATCGGCCTGCGGACTGAAGGGTCCTGGGTTCGATTCTGGCCAAGGGCACATGCCCGGGTTGCAGGCTCAATCCCCAGTCGGGGGCATGCAGGAGGCAGACAATCAATGATTCTCTCTCATCATTGATGTTTCTATCTCTCTCTCCCTCTTCCTTCCTCTCTGAAATCAATAAAGAAATATATTTTAAAAAAAATAAAATAAACTGTCAGGTACTGATCCTGTAGTGGTCTTTTATAGGGTCCAAGTGATGTTATGATGTATCTACACGGTCACAAAGAATGCTAATGGGAGTTTTTCTTATGCTTTTGAAGGCATAAATGAATTGGAAATAATGTATTTTCCCGTGAGGAGCATTGTTTTACTCACAAGATGTGAAGGTGGGGAGTGGGAGAGGCCTCCTTCCTCAAAACAAAAGAGACCGAAAGAGGAGGCTCTGACTCCCAATCACTCTCCAGTCAGTTTTGACCCAGACAGATGTTCTCTGCAACTTGAAAGATGTCTCCCACACTGGCCAGATGGAGTAACAGGTATGCTAACCCTCCAAGGACACTGGGACTAGGTTTGTGTAGCCCAGCGGTTCTCAACCTGGGGGTCGAACGACCCTTTCACAGGCGTCGCCTAAATACATCCTGCATATCAGATATTTACAATTCATAACAGTAGCAACATTACAGTTATGAAGTAGCAACGAAAATAATTTTATGGTTGGGGGGCACCACAACATGAGGAACTGTATTAAAGGGTCGCGGCATGAGGAAGGTTGAGAACCACTGGTGTAGCCCTATGTGGATCTACTTATAAAGGGGGATGCAAGTCACTAAAAATCAGGTTCAAAGCCCTGGCGGGGTAGTACATTGGTTAGAGTGTTGTCCAATACACAAAGGTTTCGGGTGTGATCTCTGGTCAGGGCACATACAAGAAACAGCCAATGAATCAATGAATGCATAAATAAGTGAAACAACAAATCGATCTCTTTCTCTCTCTCAATAATAATAATAATAATAATAATAATAATAATAATAATAAATAATCAGGTTCAGTAGCTTTAAAGGCATCTCTAAGGTCAAGGAAAACTTCCACCCCTAAAACTCAGACAGGTCCTTCGTCACTTGCTTGAAACATGTGAGGTGAGGTGAAGAGACTTTGCTCCACTCTTGTGAAATGCCTGATGCCAGTGTATAGATTTGGGCTTCCCAGGCTCATGACACAGAGGTGTACACATACTCTGCTGCCCCCATATTTGCAACTATCACAAGAGGGAACAGGGAAACACACAGTATTATGAACTCATGATAGAAATCAGATTCCTCACAGGTGTAGTTCACACTCAGATTGATTATCCCACGTGATTCTATCCAATCAGCCTTTTTGCTTATAGCTTTTTCCATATAATAAACTGTATCACCACATGCAACATCCACCAGGGGTCTTCTGTGGTACAACTCAACATCGAGATTTGCTAAGACTACCATGGGCCACATGGAGCACCGGATTCATTTGGAAGGAACGACTGCTTGGAGCACAGCAGAATTAGGTGTTCCGCCTCGCCGGGAGCGCTTGTAATCATCTACAAAGCGATCACACAGCCGCTCCCTCACCTGCCTGCCGCCACGTGACAGCTCAGGTGCAAGGAAAGAGGACTTACACCCGGTCCCCTTGGCAGCTGCCCTGACTTAGAAGGCGCACAGCCCTCAGGAGCCGGTCTTTCTTTTTTTTTTATTTATTATTTATTTATTTATTTATTTTTATTGCTTAAAGTATTACAAAGGGTATTGTCTTTCTTGTACCCACCTCACAGGCAGAGCTTCCGGGGGCCCACCAGGGCCAATTAAAGAGTTTTCACACTCAGGAAAGCCCAAAGCTATGCTCTCCCATCGGGGTAATTACAGCTTTGCCAGGCCAAACGCAATTTACCAATCAAGTAATTGCTCTAATATGAGTATGTTGCCTAACTGACATAGTTGACAAGTCTATTTTATCAGGTTTTAGAGGAACAGATAACAGAAAGTTAACAGAAGGTCGAACTGTCATGCAGAAGGGTAAAAGCTTTATTAATCCTTTACTCACACCACTACATTCTCTTTTAAAGATAATATAACTTACAGCCGGACTTAAAGAACCACAAATATTTAGGTACAATCTAGTACTATTTTTTTTCTTCTGTTCTCATCTCAAACGCTATTTGCATTTTAATCTTGTCTCTGCAGTCTTTTATCATATGGAAATGTAAAATTTTGATGTAGTCAAATACATGAATTCTTTCCTTATGGTTTTTGTCTTTTCTTTCTTATTTAGGCTACCTTTCCAACCACACGTTTACAAGGTCTTTTCTTGTCTATGTGGCACCTTGGTGTGAATCAGAAAAAGGCACCAAACTCAAGGCTCGGAGAATGGGTGGCTAACGACAATCCACCTGGAATAACTATTGAGCAAGGATGCCCAAATTTGGAAAAGAAGAGCAAAAAAGGTGACATGCTTTTTTTTGTATCCAGGACAAACAAACAAATAAACAAACACATTTTGAGATTGTAATTGGGATTGTGTTCAATATACAGATTAATTGAGAGAGAATTGACTTTTTAAAAAAATCCTCACCTTGAGGATATTTTTTCCCCCATTGAATTTTAGAGAGACTGGAAGGCGGGGGGGGGGGGGGGGGGGGAGGAGGGAGAAAAACATCCATGCAAGAGAGACCCATCCATTGGTTGCCTCCCACACTCGCCCCAACCTGGGCCAGGGATTGAGTCTACAAGCGAGGTACCCCTTGACTGGGAATCGAACTTGCAACCCTTTGGTCCAAGGGCTGATGCTCTAACCACTGAGAAAACCAGCCAGGGCAAGCATGGACTTTTTATAAAATATTGATGCTCTCTTATAGGAACATAGAACTCATTAATTCAGGGCTTCTTTTCTGCCCTTTAATAAAGTTCCACAGGTTTCTTCATGTAGATTTTACATATTTCTAGGTTTGGTTGCTGGTATGAATGGGATTTTTTTCTATTCTTCAAAGCTACTGATTTATTTCATGTTAATCTTTAATCCAGACATTGCAGTGATCTCTCTTATTAGTTCTAATGGTTTTTGAGGTAAAAATCTACATACAGTTAAATGCACATATATTAAATACACAATTTAATGAGTTTTGCTAAATGTATACAATTGTAAAGCATCATCCCACTCAAGATAGTTCTAATCATTATTTTCAAAAGATGATTTTGTAGGATTTTAACTATAATCATATTGTCTACTAGTAATCATAGTTTTGTTTCTTCCTTACTATAACTCATTTATTTTTCTTATTGAATTTCACTGCCCAAGATCTTCAATCCAATGCTAATTGTAGTAGGAATAGTTAGCTAGCATCCTTGTATTTTTTACAGGAAAGCTTCTAATGTTCCACCATGTAGAAGATATTCTTTATCAAACTGAGGAAATTTTTTTCTACTCTTAGTTTGCTAAGAGTATTATCAGGAATGGCTGTTAGATTTTATCAAATGCATATGTAAAGATAACCACGCATATTTTCTTCTTTATTAGTGCAGTAAACTACAATAATAGGTTTGCTAATGTCGAGCCTTTTTGCATTCCTGGGATTAAATCTTGTGGAGTCATAATTCTTTTAATACACTGCTGGATTCAATTTGTTAATATTTTACTGAGACTTTGTTCCCACAGTCCCACATTATATTGGCTCATAGTTTTATATTCTTGTGCTCTCCTTTTGTGAAGTTTCAGCATTAATTTAAACTTTAAAAAAAAGTTGAATAGCTTTCCATCTATTTCTACGCTGCGGAAGCATTTGTAAAAGGTGGACATGATCTATTCCTTGAAGATTTGGTAAACCACATCCTCATAACTACATGGAAGTTCTTTAGTACTACATTTTCAGTTACTTTTTAATTTCTTTTATCCTTACTGTTGGAATTTTAGGAGGCCGCTGGTGCTGCTCTTATCTTTCCCTTCTGAGTTGTCATCCTCCTTCATTGGCAACAACTACTCCTTTGTGATCAGCCTAGAATCACAGATGGGCAATTTAATTTTTATGCCTTAAAACCCTAAAACAGATCAGAGCAATATGTTAAATTAACCCCAAAGCCTGGTGGTCCCGAGGCCAAAACCTCATTCTCGATTCTTTCCCTATTTCTAATGGAGATCATTCCAATATAGCTGGCCAGAGGTTATGCAATCAAATAATTTATCAATTCAATAATACTCTAAATTTAAAATTACACACCCCCCCCATAATCGAATTGCTAGGGATAAATTAAAACCTAAAGTTTAAATAACCTTACCCTTATGGGTTACAATGTAAAGATATCAGCATCAACATTTCCTTGGTTAAACTCCACAGATTGTTCCCTCAATTTCTAATTCTCCTCGGTCTCAGCGAGTGGGGTACTCCCCAGCCTGACAGAGTCAGGGCTCCTTCGGCTGTTACAGCCTGGGCGGGCCTCTGCCGAAACGATTCTAGTTCCTTCAGATCTGAGAAATCAAGTGCAACACCAGGTGTGCTCCACTTTTTAAGTCCCAAGACGTAACAGAACACACAAGATTATCCCCGTTCCAGCCCCACATCCGCTCCATTGAAAAAAACGAGCCCTTTTGCAGCCATTAGAGGAGCTAGTTATACCAGGCACTGAGGACGTTAGCCCAAAAGAAATAATGTTCCAAATACCAATGCTCAATCTTCGATGCCCATGTGACAGCTTCCCAAGGTCAGAGCAGAGTCAGAGCCTATCCAAGAAAAGGCAGGCTGCCTCATCAGAATGGCCACCAAACAAACCACCTCAAGATGCAGTAGCTTAAGACAACAAGCATTTGTTTAGTTCATGAGCCGGAGGGACAATGACGTAGGCTGAGTTTGGCTGAGTTCTAGCAGGTCTGATATGGCAAACTCAGGATCAAAGGGCAGAAAAAAAGTTCCACTTCTTCCTAGGATGACTTGTAAAGTCACCTTGCAAAGGGCATGGTTACCAGGAAGAGTAAAGAACTGGGGCCATTAACACCGTCCTTGTCTTTTACTCTCTCACCCTAAGATAATCACACTCTTTGAGCCAGGCACATGTCAGGGCTCAGTAACCACATGTGGCTTGAGGCTACCATATTGGATAGTACAGTTCAGTGTTCCTGGCCTCCTTGCAATTCCTCAAACCTGCCAGCCATTCTCCTTCCCTGGCACCTTTTCACCTCTCTGTCCCTCTGCCAAAATGCTCTTCTTCTAGGTGTCCACATGGATGACTCCCTCACCTCCTTTAGCTCAAATGCCACCTTTCAATGGTGACATCTCTGTCTACCCTACTTAAAATTGCACCGCCCCCCCCCACCCCCCATCTCTGAGCACTTTCTAGCTATCCTCCCTGCCACATTTTTTTTTTCATGGTTATTTATTGCTATCTGGTATATTTTATATTTAATTATTTGTTTATTATCTGTCTTCTTCTACTATAATGTAAGCTCCACAAGGGCTGGTATTTTTTGCCTGATTAGTTCACTGCTGTGCCCCCAGTGCCTAGAGCAATGCCTGGCACATAGTAGGCACTCAACAAATATTTGTTGAACAAACTCTACTCTTTCCAAGTTTTCTGCAAAATATTAAAGAAATGAGTCTGTTAGAATCTGATAATTATAACTGAATCAGATAAATTATAACTGTATCAGGCTTATGGAGGAGAATCCCAAGTATGTCAAAGAACAACTTTACCTGCATGAGAAGTCCTGTTTCCAGACCCTCCTTCACATGAGCAATTGGAAGCAGGATTAGAAACCATACAGAGTCAACTGAAAGAAAGATATCCTGAGTAGCCCAATCCAGGCCGAAACGTACCCAATACTGTCCTTGTCTTAGGGCTAGAAGATAATGTTTAAAGGTAATTTGTTCTCTACATCCGTTTTTTCCACCCAGCAAAAATGTCAATGGTTGTTACCTGGTTAATCTTATATACAGTTATCTCCACGGTCTACCCTACATCGTTGTTTCCCAGTCTTTCTGATTCTTGGGTCACTAATACTAAAAGGGCAGGTCACCCTACACGAGCTCCTCAGGGAACCTTCGGACATCCATTTGCTGTACATCTCCAAATAAATAGACATGTGAGTTAATAAGCATAGCTTAGACCTATGCCAGTTTGGCTTGCATTTATTGAGCACCTCATGTGTGCTAGGTATTGTGCTATGTCATGCAGCATTTAAATAAGATAGACATGGGTCGTCTCCAAAACTAAAAATCTACTTGGCAAGCCAAAAAATTAAACAATGACTTACAATAAAGACAAGAACGATGCGAAGGGGAGGACGGGGGATTGTCAAGGGCGGGGGGGGGGGGGGGAAAGGACACATATGTAATACCCTTTGTAATACTTTAAGCAATAAAACTTAAAAAAAAAAAAAAAGAACGATGCGAGAGCATGGACCTAATCTAATCTGGGGAATGGGGTTAGGATGCTTCAATTTATGGATCCTGACATCACTTTTAAAAAATGGACTTTTTGAGGTATTTTTACATGTACTAAAACTCACGCATTTTAAGTGCACTATATATTTTGACAAATATATACAGTCATGTAACCACTACCACAATCAAGAAAATTTCAATCATTCCTAAGTTCCCTCAGCCCCTTTTCAGGCAGTCTCACCCTCTCCCAATCATTCCAAGTCCTGATAATCACTTATCTACTTTCTATTACTATAATTTTCTACAATTTCATATACATGACACACCTATTATGTAGTCTTTTGTGTATGGCTTCTTTCATTTAGCTTAATGCTTTTGCGATTCATTCATGCATCAATAGCTTGTTCCTTTTCATTGCTGTGTAGTATTCCAAAATGTATACTCTAATTTGTTTATTAATTCACCAGTATGGACATTTGGATTGTTTCCCATTTGTGGGTATTACAAACAAAGATTTTATAAACATCCTATATAATAAAGAGGTATTATGCAAATTAACTCTCACACCCTCACAAGATGGCTGCCTATGACCAGGCTGGCAGGGAGGTTACTGAGGGATGGCCAAATGGCTGAACAAGCAGGCTGCGTGGGGTGACCAGGCTGGCAGGGGGATGCAGTTGGGGGTGATCAGGCTGGAAGGGGGGACAGTAAGAGGCGACCAGGCCAGTGTGGGGGGGTGCAGTTGGGTGCAACTAGGCTGGCAGGGGGGGCAGTTGGGGGCAATTAGGCTGGCACGGGGGCAGGAAGGGGCAAGTAGGCCAACAGGGAGGGGGCAGTAGGAGGCAACAAGGCCAGCACGGGGTGGGGGCAGTTAGGGCAACCAGGCAGGTGAGCGATTAGGAGCCAGCGGTCCAGGATTGTGAGAGGGATGTCCCAGGGATTGGGCCTAAACCAGCAGTTGGAATCCCCCAAGGGGTCCCAGATTGGAGAGGGTGCAGGCTGGGCTGAGGGGGACCCTCCCCGTGCACGAATTTCATGCACCGGCCTCTAGTTTGTTTATAAGTCTTTGTACATATATTTTTATTTTCTCTTGGGTAACTACCTAGAAGTGTAATTACTGAATTGTAGTGTATAAGAAATTGCTAAGTTATTTTTTAAAATGGCTGTAGCATTTTGTGTTCCCATCAGCGCAGTATGAGAGTTCCAGTTGCTTTGTATCTGCACCAACACTTAGTCAGTCTTTTTAATTTTGGCCATTCTAATAGGTATGTAATGTTCTCTCATTGTGTTTTGATTTGCTTTTCCCTAATAACTAATGATGTTCCTTGACTTTTTGTGTGCTTAATTGTCATCTATACATCTTATTGGTGAAGTAGCTTTTCAAATATTTGGTCCATTTAAAAAATTGGGTTGTTTGCCTTCTTATTTTTTGAGTTTATAGGGTTCTTTATAGGTACCAGACTAAAGTGCTTTGTCAGATATTTGTTTTGCAAATATTTTCTCCCTGTCTATGGGCTTGATTTTTTATTTTGTTGACTGTGTCTTTCCAAGACCAAAAGTTTTAATTTTAATGAAGTTCAATTTGTTAAATTTTTTTGGTTCCTAATTTTTGTGTCCTATCATCAAGGTTATAAAGTGTTTCTTCTATATTTTTTGTCTATACATATTGTAGTTTTTAGCGCTTAGATTTATCTGACCTTATTTTTATATACACCTCTGATATTATTAAAATTGTTCAAAAAGAAAAGTCATGGAAAGCCAGAGTGAAGTCATTCAGCCTTTTATAAGACACATCATCATTCCCTTGGCTCTAGGTTTGAAGTGGCACTTTGGGGAATACCATCACTTATGGCATGTTGACTTTCTTGATTTCGATTTCTACGTGTTGTCAACAAGAAAGCAAAACCAATGTGACCTGCTAAGGTTCAGCGATTAGCTCCCTCAAGTGGAATGTGCTTTCTCTTTATGAGAAGTAAAGGAAGGAAAACGTTATGTAAGTTGACACCGTGCTCAGCTCTAGACCAAAAGGCTGGTGCCTCTGTCCTTTTACAGGAGACTGAATTTTCAAAACTCACCAGTCCCCACTAGACTGCAAGCTGTTGAAGGTCAAGATGTGTGTCTTATTTTGTATGAGATGTAACTCAATGTTTTCTGAATGAAAGGAAGAATTCCTCGGTCGCTTCTCTTCTGCAGGTGTATGGAAGCTACAAGGCATTGGGTTGTAGTTTCAATGTCCAATCCTCATGAACTCGGGACCATTTTCTTAGCCATCACGGTATCCCCAGGGCTTAGCACAGTGCCGGGCATGCAATAGGGAGCGAAGGGCAAAGAGAGAAGGGGAAGGAAATTTGTACCGAATCCCAAATACCGACATTTATGACTTGAAGCAGGGGAACTGGACAACCTTCAGGGGTAACATGTGGTGAAAAATATTGGGGATGCAATTCTAATTTCTCCTGGCGAACACTGCCATCTCTGGGCTAGGTCCCCTATTTCTTGTGGGCTTGCGTGGACTCACGCTTCCCTAGTAGGCGAATGCCTTGAAACCCGGAGTCTGGGCTACTTACGGGCATAGTTGAACCTACTTCCTGCGTAGACCTCAGCCCTGGTTGCCTAGCAACTGGGTCGATCGCTCGGCGCTCGACTCATCCGGCCAGACTGAAACGCGCCCCGCCCCGCCCCTCGGCACGTGCCAGCCTGCGCCTCGCGGTGCGCACGCGCGGCAGGGGCTCCGCTGGGGGAGGGGCGAGCCGGAGCGTGGTCGCCGCTCGCGGGCCCCGACGGGGAGGGGCGCACGCACGAGGGGCGGAGCGGCGGGCGCCGGGAGTGGCTGAGGATCCGGAAACGCGCCGAGGGTGCGGCCCCGGGGAGACTGCGGGCTGGGACGGGCTGGGTTGGGCCGGGTGGGAAACGTTAGGCGAGCGACCCCTGGGGCGCGGGGGGTCAAGCGGGCGGGGAGGGTCCCGAGGTGAGCTCGGCCCGGATGAGGAACAAAGCGGCGGGCAGGTGCGTGCCCCCCGCGCGGCCGGCAGGTGGGCAGCGCGCGGCCCCGGCCGGGAGGGGCGAGGGCGGCCTGCGGGCCTCTTGCCTTGGGGCGGGCGAGTTCGCCGCCTTTGGGAGGCGGTGTCCCCAGGCCCCGGTCTCGGGCGGCGAAGGGAGGAGACTGCAGTCTCCCGTGTTTTGGTGACCGCCCCGTCCTCTCCCACAGGTTGGGCAGCCCCCCTCCCGAAGCTTCGGGAGGAGAAGTCCCGAGTGCCCCCCGGCATGTCCCAGCTCACGACCGGGTGCGCGGCCGCCGGCCCTCGGGAGAAGTGGGGCGGCCCGGGGCGGCCCTGGCGGCGTGGGGCCGCGTGTGTGCAGCGGTTGTGAGCGAGATGCGGTAGCACGTGACCCCGGGACGCAAACCCCGATGCGGCTTCCCCGCCCCCCGTGTGCCCTTTTCGCTGGTACTTGGCCCCAAGCAGATGCATCCCAGGTGAGTCGTGAGGTGGGCTCAGGGCTGGCGACGTCTTCGGAAAACATCAGGCACGTGAGAGTTTTTGTTTTTTTTTTTTTTCAATTATATTTTATTAATTTTTTACAGAGAGGAAGGGAGAGGGATAGAGAGTTAGAAACATCGATGAGAGAGAAACATCGATCAGCTGCCTCCTGCACACTCCCTACTGGGGATGTGCCCGCAACCAAGGTACAAGCCCCTGAATCGAACCTGGGACCCTTCAGTCCGCAGGCCGATGCTCTATCCACTGAGCCAAACCGGTCAGGGCAACGTGAGAGTTTTGAGTGCCTTCGTTGTGGGTGCCACTGGGAAGGGTACAAGTGCGGTTTGCAAATACGGATTCGCGCCCTGGAGCAACCCGAACCCCAGAAACGGGGGTTGACTAGACTCTCGTTCAGCCTAACTTGACATGTGCACAGTTGCTCCAGATTAGCCATACGCCATCGTTGGCTCGTTGACACCTTTATCCTGTGCCTTCGACTTGTTTGAGCGTTTAATATTATTTTTGTCTGGGTTCCAAGGTGTGCGTTCGGCTCATCACCAGGCCTCACTTTGGATTTCCCTCGGTTCCTTGCCATCTGGCTGGTATAGTGGAGAAATTAAGTTCTTAACTCTAAAACCTTGATGCAGACGTTTAAAGTTAGGTACTTTTGGGTACCATGTCAGTACAGTACAGAAATAGTTCTAGATGCCTGGTCTTTTAGAGCCTTTTCATAGGCCTTATGCTTAGGATGCAGAAAACAAAGCCATTGAAATGACTCTATTGCATTTTGCAGAATGACTGCGTTTTCCTTAGTGTTAGTTGCTTATATGTCGTTCTAAGCAGTTCTCAACGTTCGGGTCGCGACCCCATTGGGGGTTGAACAACCCTTTCACAGGGGTCGCCTAAGACCATCAGAAAACATATATAATTACATATTGTTTTTGTGAATAATCACTATGCTTTAATTATGTTCAATTTGTAACAATGAAATTGGGGGTCACCACAACATGAAGAACTGTATTAAAAGGTTGCGGCATTAGGAAAGTTGAGAACCACTGTTCTAAGTTTTTGGGTTTTTTAAAAAAAATATTGATTTTTTTACAGAGAGGAAGGGAGGAGGTTAGAAACACCGATGAGAGAGAAGCATCAATCAGCTGCCTCCTACACACCCCCTACTGGGGATGTGCCTGCAACCAAGGTACATGCCCTTGACGGGAATCGAACCTGGGACCCTTCAGTCCGCAGGCTGACGCTCTAGCCACTGAGCCAAACCGGTTAGGGCTAAGTAAAGTTTTAAGATCCGCACCTGGCACATGGTTCATACATAGGTCAGTGGGAAGCAGGCAACGGTACAAGTGTGAAGGAAATGATTATGTAAGGAGCGAGGAGGGAATCCCTTTTGAGAAAGGTGGTTAGGGTAGAATTGCATTTTAGAATGAGTGTCCGGTGAGGGTCATATTGTAAATTCCCTTCATCTGCTGTCTCTCTGTGAAATACCAGCTACCTTTGGTTCATGGCTGCTGAGGTCATCACTTTTTGGTGACTCACAACAGCAGAAATCTGCTGAGCCTCTCACATTGAACTCTGGTTTAAACTGGTTTTAGAAGTCAACCTAGAGACACCATTTTGATTTTTATCTCAAGATTATCACACAGATTAGTGTTCAGGAATTTTCAGAATGGTATTCGAAGCTTCAGAGTTTTAATTGTACTTGAAAAAATCATTGTAACCAATTTGTTGTAGGTCATTGCTGCTACAGTGGTTGAGTTTTGACTAAAAACTCTAGGTATAACAGTTTCCGGGAAAAGTCTGTTTTAAAGTAACCCAAGCCGAGAAACTTTCAAAATTAAGGTTGCTGTGGTTTCTTTAGTCTATAAGGAATTTTTTTTTTACACTTTTTATAGCATAATTACTGTTATAAAGGTGCTTTCCTTTAATCAGGTGTCCCTCGTTTGTCATGTGCTTCTAGTTGTCTTTCTAGTAGGATGAGCATACACAGCTCCATCCAGTCTCCAGTATTTCAGAGTGCGCGCTTTGTACAAGGTAGTATACTCATTGGCCTAACGTACTTTATTAACACTAGAAAGACTGAAATTTAGTATATACCTATATTGCCCAAAAGCAGTCAAAATGACTGCATTGTGAAAGAATAATATCGGAGCACTCTTCACTTATGTTCCTTAGCTTTTCCAATAACTCACTTCTATTCGACATTTCTTTCATGAATTTAGGGCGCAAAAGAAATACAATAAACAACTTATTAGAACAAGTATCACTGCATAAAGATTCGAATAACAAGTACTAGTTTAGCTTATTGAGCCACTGCAACTTATCAAGTATCGACAATTTATCATGTACTTGTATGTTATCATGTGACAGTAATCGAAAAAAAATGAAAACTGTTATTTCAATACAGAGCCGAACTGGTCATATAAGAAATTTACTCAATTCAATAATAAGAGTTAAAATTTCCCAAGCAGTCAAAATGACTGCTTTTGGGCAATATAGGTATAACACATATATATATACCGGAAATGGAGGGGGAGGTAACTACAATTATTAATAAACGAATTTATATGTTGTACAAAAAGTCACAAAATTCTAAGACATTGTGTCCTTATATACATAATTGTTTTTCTAATTGAAATTAAAAAGCAGTCAAAATGACTTCCTTGGGCAATCTAGTGTTAATGTCTGGGAGCTTAGCTTTATGAGATACGTGGCCAGGGATAAGGTTGGAGCCTGTGAATATAGAAGAGTGCAGGAACAGGTCTGCGCAGGACTTGAAGCATGCCCCACTATATAAATACACAGATCTTAATCTATTGGGACTGTGTAAAAGGCAAAATGGTTCTTTTTTTAAAAAATATTTTTATTGATTTTTTTCGCAAAATGGTTCTTTTATTGTAACTGTCTTTCAATTTCAGTTAAGAGGTTTGTTGTATTAAATTAGGCGGACCTGGATTTAAATCTCAAGTCTGCCACTTGTTATGTAATCTGTGGTTAAGTTTCTTAGTGCCGCTGAGTCTGTTTCCTCATTTCTAAAATGGGATTAAGAATATTCCTTACCTCCCAGTAGTTACAAGGATTAGGTGAGATAATTACATGTAAATCACTAAACTCTGTGCCTAACACACATAGAACAAGAGTAATAAGTGTTAGCTTTTAATTATTTTCAGGTTGGTTGATAGCTGATCTGCCATTGTTCAGAATTAAAAAGCCTATTAGGTTTGTTTTCACGGCTAAGGAATATGTGGACACATTTGATTTCTCTTCCCCTTCACCCCTCCCATGTACAAAGGCACACGCAGAAGAACATGCATTACTGTGATACTATAAGGCTTGGAGGTCATTAGTGTCCCCCTTTGGATAACCTGTTGGCTAGCTTCTTAAAATATAGTATTTTTAATATGACAGACTGACATAGGAACTAATACTTATCGATAACAACCTCTAATAGTGTTTTGTTCTAATCAATGTTACTCTTATTCTAATGATGTTAATGGCAATACAACATGGATTGCATAGAAAATGTGATTCTTGCATTCTTCTGCCTGCCAAAAGTGTTCTGTAGATGAAAAGTTGGTGTATGGAAAAACTTTTTGGCATTATTTTGTAGCATAATCTGTGCTCTTCCATTTAATTGCTGTGTGATTTGGGGATTATGACAGGCCCTCTTTGAGACTCAGTTTCTTTACCTTATTTTGAAGAAGTGAGAGATAGGAAGTAATTTTTCAAAAAGTATCTGGTAAAGGTTACATAACAAACCTCAATATGTGGAGGATGTCATTAAGATAATTAATTAAATGTTGATACAGAATTTTAATAAAATGCTGATCCATGAGAATGTATGGTGCTTTTTTATACCATTAATACTTTAACTCAGATCCAGTATCATTTTAACTCCTGGTGAAAAGAATTAGCGAATATTCTTTGTGCAGGTTATAACAAACATCTGTAAAAGTCTTGGTTTAAAGTAATAAGCCAACTGAAGAAAACAGATCCTGTGAAAGAAAAAACTTGGGTGGTTTAAAAAAACAACCCAACCCTCATTGCCATTGTGCGCTAAGGATTGCAAACTTTGCTTTAGGTAGTGTGAATAGGGTTTGGAACAAGGCAGGCCTGATTGAAACAAGGTACAATCCTGTTTAAGATGTGAGCGTAAAAATGAAATAGTTGGTCAAGTTTTAGGTTCTTGAGTTCCTTAAGCAGACTCACTGACATTAATTGTTTGCATAACTGGTTACTGTGCTCTTTCTTAGGATGAATGAAATGAACCTGAGCCCAGTGGGGATGGAGCAGCTGACTTCATCCTCTGTGAGCAATGCCTTGCCAGTCTCAGGGAGTCACCTGGGGTTGGCTGCTTCACCCACTCACAATGCCATCCCTGCCCCAGGTGAGTGGTAAGGGACAGCAACTGCATATCAACACCTATTGCATTATCAATTCTAAATAGAGCCCAGATGGGGTCAGAGCCCCTTTAAGAGTGGAAGAGAGAAGCCAAGCAGGTCTGAGTGGCAGTTCCACGTGCAGTTGCACAGTGAAAGAAGACATCTTTGTAGAGTGTTGGAGTTCTGGTGGATAGGAATAGCAGTTTTTTCTGACAGTCCTCTTCTTCAGTTGGTGACCTTTTGTCTAGAGCTGTAATTGACTTGGTATTTTATCTAAGACTAGAGGCCCAGTGCATGAAATTTGTGCACTTGTTGGGGGGAGGGGGGGAGGGGGTCCCTCAGCCCAGCCTGCGCCCTCCCTCAGTCTGGGAGCCCTCAGGGGATGTCCAACTGACGGCTTAGGCCCAAGCCATCAGTTGGACAACCTTAGTGCTGCCGCAAAGGTGGGAGAGGTTCCTGCCACTGCCACTGCACTCACCAGCCTGTGAGCCCGGCTTCTGGCTGAGTGGCACTCCCCCTGTGGGAGCGCACTGCCCTCCAGGGGGCAGCTCCTGTGTTGAGCGTCTGCCCCCTGGTGGTCATTGTGTGTCACAGTGACCGGTTGTTCCACTGTTTGGTCAATTTGCATATTAGCCTTTTATTATATACAACTAGAGGCCTGGTGCATGAAATTCGTGCATAGATAGGGTCTCTAGGCCTGGCTAGCGATCAGGGCCGATCTGTGGGGTGACCAGCAGGGTGATCTGGGGGCCCCCGCTGGCTCCTGCCTTGGCTGGCCTGGGGGGCCTGCGAGCTGGGGGCAGCTCCTACATTGAGCGTCCGCCCCCTGGTGGTCAGTGCACGTCATAGCGACTGGTCATTTCACTGATTGTTCTGCTGTTCAGTTGATTTGCATATTAGGCTTTTATTATATAAGATTACCTATTTATCTTGGCATTTTGTCCCTGCTTGATAGGGGAGAATTAAAGTTACTCTACTAAATGTTCTTAAAGAGCACGAGAAATTGAGCTTTACTTTCTACATCTGAAGTTGGCAACTGCAAATATGCCAGGCCTAGAATTATGGGGAAAGAGGAAGCACCAGAGATGGAGCTCAATATTCAGAGAGAATAAGAGTACAGGAGAAGCTCATTTTCCACCAACATTATTCTTTTAAGACCTTTTTATCTGCCTAGTTCAATTTTCTTTTTCTCTTGAAACAAGTAAGCTAGTGATTTCCTAAGGACCTACAGCATTGTAATGTATTGGGCCTTCTTGATCAAAATAGGAGTTAATGTTTTAAGAGTATTTGAATCTGTCCTAGCTGGTTTGCTCAGTGGATAGAGCATCGGCTCTCAAATTGAAGGGTCATGGATTCAATTCCTGCCAAGGGCATGTACCATGGTCTCGGACCCAGGTTGTGGAGTGTGCAGGAGGCAACCAATCAGTGTTTTTCTGTCTCTCCTCCTCACTTCCACTCTCTAAAAATCAATGGAAAAAATGTCCTCAGGTAAGCATTAACAACAACAACAAAAAAGAGTATTTGAATCTGTAGGGTGTCCCCCCAAAGATGTATACACACACTTTGAATAATTATAAAGGCAGTGTTTATTAAAATACTTTTCATTTTCAAAATTGAGCTATCAGCTGTTAAAGTATACATTTTTTGGGGGGGACACCTTGTATAAATTGTTTAAATAAGTTACTGCTTCATTACTAAAACGCAGAGTTAAATAAGTTTCATCATAACGAGGGCTCTTTACATTCCTTTACGTATCCAAAAAATGTTTTAAAAATTTGTTGTTAATTCATTTGATTATCTCTTAGGCATTCCTTTTAGAGTACACTTGTTTAGGAGGAAAAGCCTATTAAAAAATAATTGCCACTGGCAAAAAATAATGCAGATCAGCATTGGCTGTGTTGGTGAGTATTCATTATGATACTTAGGCACAGTAAGAGGTAAGAGTCACTTCAACACTTTGCAGATAGGTATACTTCCAGGTAGAGACAATCTAAGGGTTATATTCTTTTAATCATGAAGTACAGCATATATACAAAAGACTATGAAACTATTTATATACAATTTCACGTCTAACTTTAAATTAGATTTTCCAAGTAGGAGCATATCTATGAACTTTCAGAAGTGAAATGTTCTCACTGAATGAAATGGAAACTATTATAAAGTAAAAATAGGTTTAAAAAACAACAGCCCTGTAATAGCACTATTCAGAGATCATTCCTATGAACTCTGGTATATTTCTTCCCATTTTTGTATCTCTATATAATTTGATTTCTTAAATCCTATTTAAATTAGGTTTTTAGTTGCAATTAAATGTTTGGTACTAAAGAGCAATATAGACAATTGGAGGATCAGTTTGGTATTTTAAAACGAACTTGAAAACTAACTTTGTGACAGTCTGTGGATGTACCTATCTAGGATATAAAAGGCTACTCAGTGAGATTTTTGCTCACATGCAACAACCTTTCTAAGTTTAGTTAGTGATTGTACAGAGAATTTTTAAGTACTTTTATTTTTCAATTATAGTTTGCATTCAGTATTATTTTGTATTACTCTCAGGTATACAACAAAGTGTTAAAGTACTTAAACATTTTTTTCTTTTTTTGTAGGCCTGCCAGTGGCAATTCCAAACCTGGGTCCCTCCCTGAGCTCTCTGCCATCGGCTTTGTCTCTGATGCTGCCAATGGGTATTGGCGATCGAGGGGTGATGTGCGGGTTACCCGAAAGAAACTACACCCTACCTCCACCACCTTACCCCCACCTGGAGAGCAGTTACTTCAGGACCATTTTACCTGGTAAGTATGATAGTTCTTTGGGAGGTTAGAAGAAAGAATAGGGCTGACTCGACCTCAGTGCATGAAGAACTGAATAATGCTTTTTTGTTTGTCACAATGAGATATTAATATCTTGGTCAGGAAAACTGTCTGTTTATAGTTACGTACTTTTCCTTTTAGAATATACAGATAACATATCCTATATAATAAAAGCCTAATATGCTAAATGTCCAATCATTTGTCCGACCATTCAGCCAGTCACTATGATGCGCACTGACCACCAGGGGGCAGATGCTCCAGTCAGTAGGTTAGCTTGCTGCTGGGGTCCTGCCAATCGGGACTGGGCAAGATGGGCCGGACACGCCCTGGAGCCCTCCTATGGCCCCTCTCCGCCCCCGATTGTGCACTGGTGGGGTTCCTCGGCTTGGCCTGCGCCCTCTTGTGATCCAGGACCCCTTGGGTGATGTCGGAGAGCCAGCATTGGCCCGATCCCTGCAGGCCAGGACGAGGGACCCAGCCAGTGCACGAATCTGTGCACCAGGCCTCTAGTCTAATCTAATAAAAGAGAAACATGTTAATTGGCGTACGACCGCTACCCTTCCCATTGGCTAATCAGGGAGATATGCAAATTAACTGCCAGCCAAGATGGTGGCCGGCAGCCAGGCAGCTTGAAACTAACATGAGGCTTGCTTGCTTCAGTGACGGAGGACTCCAACGTTCCCCGCCTGCCGCTGCAGGCCTCTGAGCCTGCAGTTTCAAACATTGTAACAAATATAGACGCTAAAAAAAACCCCAGAAACCAGCTTTCAGCCGGCTGGGATCTCAGAGCTGGAGTTGATACAGAGTTTCGATGATAGAACCTAAACAAACCAGATACCTGCTTTCAGGAGCGGAGGCCTAAGAGCTGGAGCCTCAGAGCTAAAGCTGGCCCAGAATAAAAAAAAAAGAAAAAAAGGAGCAGTTGGGAGCTTCAGTCCCAGCCGGAAAACAGCCCTCAGCCCCTCACCCAGACTGACCAGGCACCCCAGTGGGGACCCGCACCCTGAAGGGTGTGTGACCAGCTGCAAACAGCCATCATCCCCTCATCCAGGCTGGCCAGGCACCCCAGTGGAGACCCCCACCCTGATCCAGGACACCCTTCAGGGCAAACCAGCCAGCCCCCACCCATGCACCAGGCCTCTATTCTATATAGTAAAAGAGTAATATGCCTCCCAGCACTGGGATCAGCGGAGCTGAGAGGCCTCCCGGCACCGGGATCAGCATGACAGGGGGCAGCGCCCAAACCCCCTGATCGCCCTGTGGCTCTGTGTGTGACAGGGGGCGGGGCCACAACCTCTCTATCCGCCCTGCTCTGTTCATGACAGGTGAAGGCGCCCCAACCCCCTGATCAGCCCTGCTCTGTGCCTGATAGGGTGGAGCTCCCCAAACCACTGATTACCTTGCGGCTCTGTGTGTGACAGGGTGCGGCGCCCCAACCCCCTCACCCCACGGGCCCTGCTCTGTGTGTGACGGGGTAGAGCCATAACCTCCCCATCAGCCCTGCCCTGAGTGTGAGAGTGGCGGCGCCCCAACCCCCTGATCGGCCCTGCTCTGTGGATGATAGAAGGCGGCGCCCCAACCCCCTGATCCGCCCTGCTCTGTGTGAGCCAGGGGGCGGTGTGCCAACTCCCCTATCGGCCCTACTCTGTGAGTGACGGGGGGAGCTCCTCAACCCCCTGATGGGCCCTGCTCTGTGCGTGACAGGGGGGAGCTCCCCAACCCTCTGATGGGCCCTGCTCTGTGCGTGACAGGGGGGAGCTCCCCAACCCTCTGATCGGCCCTGCTCTGTGCGTGACAGGGGGCAGCGCCCCAACCCCCTGATTGGCCCTGCTCTGTGCGTGATGGGGTGGCGCCACAACCTCCCCATCGACCTTGCCTTGAGTGTGACAGGGGGCGGTGCCACAACCCCCCAATCGGCCCTACCCTGAGCGTGACTGAGGGTGGCATCGCAACCTCCCAATCCGCTCTGCTCTGTGCATGACAGGGGGCGGCGCCCCAACTCCCCAATCGGCCCTGCTCTCAACCCAACCAGGGGCTGCACCTAGGGATTGGGCCTGCCCTCTGCCACCCAGGAGCAGGCCTAAGCCAGCAGGTTGTTATCTCCCAAGGGGTCCCAGACTGCGAGAGGGCACAGCCGGGCTGAGGGACACCCTTCCCCCCCAGTGCACAAATTTTTGTGCACCGGGCCTCTAGTTATAATTGTAGTTTGACTAAGCTTTATTTCCTAATGGCACATAGCAGTTTTTCTCCTTCTCTTCCAGCATCTCTTTGGTTCAGTTTTATAATCCTGCAATTGTAATTCCTGCCAACCACATGTTCTGCTACAGTGTCATTGTTTATTATAAAGTTTATTGACTTTTTTTTCAGAGATGAAGGGAGAAGGAGAGAGATAGAAATATCAATGATGAGAATCATTAATTGGCTGTCCCCTGTACGCCCCCTACTGGGGATCGAGCCTGCAACACAGACATGTGCCCTTGACCGGAATCAAACCCAGGACCCTTCAGTCCTTTGGCCAATGGTCTATCCATTGAGCCAAACCAGCCAGGGCTTTATTGAACTTTTATTCTGTTACAAAAGTTATTAAATGCTTATTTTAGATAACTTAGCAAATAGGGAAACCATTCATAGTCCCATCATCCTTCCTGTCTTTTATTTTGGTGTATAGATTTTACTGTTTTTTTTGTAATTATGATTATATATTTTATACAATTGTGTATCCTTACTTTTTTCACTTAATATTTTTCTCTATTTTTACATAGTTATTTTCCTCAACTACTACCTGGTTTTCATAATATCCTTTTTGTTGTTGTTAATCCTCACCCAATAATATTTTTCCATTGATTTTTAGAGAGGGTGGAAGGGAGAGGGAGAGATAGAGAGAGAAACATCAATGTGAGAGAGAGATTTCAATTGGTTGCCTCTCACATGTGCCCCAACCAGGGCTAGGGATTGAGCCTGCAATCAAGGTACTTGCCCTTAACTGGAATCGAACCCAGGACCCTCAGTCTGTAGGTGGATGCTCTAGCCACTGAGCCAAACCAGCTAGGGCTCATAATATCTTTTTTAATGATGCATTACATTCTACTGAATGAGTATTTCATGGTTTATTATATCAGTCTTTCTTTTTTGACAGTTTTGTTTTTCCATTTTTTAATTACCATTATATGAACATCTTTGTGTATAATATTTACAAAATGCATTTAAGAAATTTCTTACGCAAGACGGTATGGATGTTTTTGAGATTCTTAATATGTATCCTTTCCAAAGAGGTTTTGGTAATTACACTCCTACCGGCAATGCAGCAAGTACCATTTCTCTACATCTTCATAAGCACGAGTGTTTAAATATCTTTTTCTGTTTCAATAAAGCAGGTACAATTATGACTTGTTTTGAATAGTGCCTAGTGGTTCTCAACCTTCTGGCCCTTTAAATATAGTTCCTCATGTTGTGACCCAACCATAAAATTATTTTCGTTGCTACTTCATAACTGTAATGTTGCTACTGTTATGAATCGTAATGTAAATATCTGATACGCAGGATGCTCTTAGGTGACCTTTGTGAAAGGGTCATTCGACCACCAAAGGGGTCGCTACCCATAGGTTGAGAACCGCTGGTAGTGTATTATGATATTTTAATAAGTTATATTAAATTTTATTTTTTCACATGGAAGATATAGTTTTAAATCATTTTACGTTTTAATTCTTATAGAGCAAATTTTAGCATCTTAGGACTCAGGAATTCCCACCATGTATAAAAGGCAACATTTAAATGATTAACTTCTAGGGACGTCAAAGGAACACAGTTAATTTTTTATGATTTCTGAGTTTCATAGGAAAAACTGAATTATGTTATATGTATGTTGCTATTTATAAAGTATATGTATATGGATTAAACCAAAGAAGTAGATAGAGATTATTTTAATTTAGTTATATTTGTAGCTCTAGCATTTGGAATTTTTTATTTTAACAATGTACTAAAAAATCTGTTATCTTCCTTTTCTCAGGCATTTTATCTTATTTAGCTGACAGACCACCTCCTCAGTACATCCACCCCAACTCCATAAATGTTGATGGTAATACAGCATTATCTATTGCCAACAACCCTTCGGCACTAGATCCCTACCAGTCCAATGGGAATGTTGGATTAGAACAAGGCATTGTTTCAATAGACTCCCGCTCTGTGAACACCCACGGTGCCCAAAGTCTTCATCCCAGTGATGGCCATGAGGTGGCCTTGGACACAACAATCACTATGGAGAACGTCTCTAGGGTTACTAGCCCCATCTCTACTGATGGAATGGCAGAAGAGCTTACAATGGATGGTGTTGCAGGCGAGCATTCTCAACTCCCAAATGGCTCCAGAAGTCATGAACCTCTGTCTGTGGATTCTGTGAGCAACAACCTTGCAGCAGACACTGTAGGGCATGGTGGTGTGATACCCATTCATGGGAACGGCCTGGAGCTCCCTGTGGTCATGGAGACAGACCACATTGCAAGTCGGGTCAACGGGATGGCTGACAGTGCCCTCAGTGACTCTATTCACACCGTGGCCATGAGCACCAACTCTGTAAGCGTGGCACTCTCTACCTCACACAACCTCGCCTCCCTAGAATCTGTTTCCCTCCATGAAGTTGGCCTAAGCCTAGAACCTGTGGCTGTCTCCTCCATCACCCAGGAGGTTGCTATGGGAACAGGTCATGTAGATGTATCTTCAGACAGTCTTTCTTTTGTACCACCTTCACTGCAAATGGAAGATTCCAATTCAAACAAAGAAAATATGGCAACCTTGTTTACAATTTGTGAGTGTGCTTAGCCTTTTTTGTTTTGGAAATATTGGTGGAAAGGGCCATCATTCCTAACAGGCTTAGTCACAAAGTCAGGTGTTAAAGAAATTTAGAAAGTAACTAGGCTTTGTAATTTTTCTTTGCTTAGTAGTGTCCTTTATATTAATGTGGTGCCTTTTCTTCAGGTTAGTCAAATGATACATAGACATTTCATTGGTTCTTACAACATCCTCCTGAAGTAAGGAAACAGAGTCATTTCTGTAATTTACAGATAAGCTTAGCCCCAAAATACATAAGGTATTTCCCAAGGTTTCACAAATAGTTAATTACAGGAATAAACTTTAGTAAGGTAGTCTGTGTGACATGCCTTATGCTCTTCAACAAAACATTTATTGTGCACTTTTTTTTAATCCCAATGGAGAAATATAGGTGGATACAATTTTGTTTTTGCTCAGAATGTATATAAATTACCATAGTTGTTCATGTAAAAGTTCTTTTTATAGGGCAACAAAAAAAAGTAGTATAAAAACAATTTGTTGGTGTCACCACATACTTCATTTATGCAGGAAACATGTTGATTGCTTATTATATGCCAGCCTCTGCTGGAAGCTGGGGAGAAAACAGTTGATAAGAGCCCAGCATATGCCTTTAAGGAGCTTGTAGTCTGATGGGAGGCATAGGCAAGTAAACAGGCTATTGCGTACGGTATGATAAGTGCGAAGATGGGATTAAGTGCAAGGTGCTAAAGGGGCCTAAGGAGGGGGAGCACCTAACCAGGGCATGGAAGAGGCAGGGGAAACTTACCAGGGGAGGCTAGTTAAAGGCAAGTAGGTAAAGAAGATGATGCCGTAAAGGTGATTTTCTAACGGAGTAGAAGTAAAGGTTGAGGAAAAGTGCAGGATGTTTACAAGAACTAAGTAAAACTTGTTGAGTGGATGAAGTTAGGGGAAGGAAGGGTTATGGAAGAAAACCCTGGTTTTTGGCAAGGAAAACTGGTGGATAGTAGTAACACTTAGGATAATGATTGGTGGAGGAGGAGTAGATGAATTTTTTTGAGGAGTGATGGTGAAGCCAATTTTAGACATGCTGATTTTAGTGTCCATAAGATGCGTAGTAGAAATGTCTAATGAGAAGTCGAATCTGGAGCTCAGAGATCTGTCTGTCTGGAAATATGTAGGGATCTTCAGCATTAAAGTATTAATCATGGCCATGGAAGGGGGGTGAAATCATCTAGTAAGAGTGGAATGTCAAAAGGGCTGGAATATTAAGATACAGCAGCAAAGAGCTTCCAGAGTAGACTGAACAGGAGGTGAGAAAAATAGAATGAATCTTCTGGTGTTGCAGAAGCCAAGCAATGGGGAGACATTTCCTATTAACCTTTTCAGTCTCAAATTTACAATTAAAAAAATTTTTTTTTAAACATATTTTATTGATTTTTTACAGAGAGGAAGGGAGAGAGATAGAGAGTTAGAAACATCGATCAGCTGCCTCCTGCACACCTCCCACTGGGAATGTGCCCACAACCAAGGTACATGCCCCCGACCAGAATCGAACCTGGGACCTTTCAGTCCGCAGGCCGACGCTCCATCCACTGAGCCAAACCAGTTTCGGCAACAATTAAAATTTTTTTTAAAAAATCCTCACCTGAGAATATTTTTTCCATTGATTTTTAGAGAGCATGGAGGAGAGAGGGAAAGACAGAAATACCAATGTGAGAGAAACACATTGATTGATTGTCTCCTGCACAAGCCCTGACCAGGGCCTGGGCCAGGAAGGAGCTTGTAATCAAGCTACATGCCCTTGGCGGGAATTGAACCCCGGACCCTGTGGTCCACAGGCCAACACTATCCACTGAACCAAACCAGCTAGGGTCAAAGTGTTTCATTAATTTAGCCTGTTGATCCTTTTTTAAAAAGTGGGATCCTCTTCTAAATGTGTTTTCAAAAAGTGAGATATAAAAAAAAAAAAAAAAAAAAGTGAGATATAATTCACATTTTAAAGTGTACAATTCAGTGATTTTTAGTATATTGACAAGGTTGTGTAACCATTACTACTGTCTAATTCCAAAACATTTTTATCACCCCATAAAGAAACCCCATCAGCAGTCACTCATCATCGCCCCATCCCATGGTCAGGTCTATTTCCATGGATTTGCCTATTCTTGACATTTCATATAAATATGTAGCTTCCTGTGTCTGGCTTTGTTCCCTTAGTATAATGTTGTCATGGCTCATCTGTATTTTGGCAGGCATCGGTACTTCATTCTTTTTTTATGAGAGAGTAATCATTGTGTGCGTATTCCACATCTTGTTTATCATTTATGGACATTTGTGTTTCTCCTTTCTGGCTATTATGAGTAATGCTGCTAGGAACATTTATATAAAGGGGGGGCAAAAGTAGGTTTGAAGTTGTTTGTATGGAGAATAATACAATAATTAATAAATAATAATACAAGAATAAACTAACTGGTTCACATACTTATAACTGTAAACCTACTTTGCCCCAACCCATACAAGTTTTTGAATGAACATGTTTTAAATTTTCTTGGATATGCAGGATGGGACAAAAGTAGCTTTACAGTTTTTCATATGGAAAAGAATACAATAATAAAACAAGAATAAACTCAGTTTCGTGTACTCACAACTGTAAACCTACTTTTGCCTCATTGTAAGAATGGAAAATTGCTTTATGTTTAACTTTTTTTAGGGAATTGCCAGAGGGGCTGCAGCAATTTATATTTCCAGTATCAGTATATCAGGCTTCCAGTTTTTCCACATCTTTGCCAGCACTTTCTTTCTGTTTTATTATAACCATCTTTTAGGGTGTGAAGTGACATCTTATTGTCTAGTTTGCCTTTCCCTAATGAATAATGATGTTGAGTCCCTTTACATGTACTTACTGGCCATTTGTATATCTTTGGAGAAACAGCTAAGCATTTTTTGTTGTATGAAATCTGAATCTCCTTTGTTTGGAGGTGATTCCCTTCTTGTTAATCAGTTCTCATCAAGGATGGGAGATCTCTAATTGGATATTCAAAGACTTTTTAACCAAGCAGTAGTTGAAGTAATATGTTATTACTCTTCGGCTAAATATGAAAACTTTGACACCTTATGCCATTTAAATAGATTTTCTAATGATTACTTAGGAGAAAAAGACACTTGGATGGCACTGGTTCTAAGGTTTATGGATTCCACTTATTTTGTGAACAGTTGGGAAAGTTTGAACTCAGTCATTGGCTAATAGAGGCATGAATTTATTTCCTTAACAGAGAGAAAGAAAAATAAAAGAATAGAGCAAAAGATTTATGGAGAGGGAGGACATTCATGAGCTTGTGAAAGTGAAGTTATAGTAAGCATAGACAACAGTATATACAAAGGTCATATGAACAGTGAGAAATTAAGAATTTTAAGCAGATGTGTCTGCAAGAATATATTCTGCCTGCTGACCCAAAGAGCAGGTTATAAATACTTTTTTGGCTTAAAAATCTGCCATCAAAATCTGGTTGGCCAGTTTGTTTATGGTGAAGCAAAAGAGAATAGAGGTGTGGCACGCTGGCTCTGTCATCTCTGCTTTGCATGACTGACAGCATTTCAGCCCAGTTTCCTCTTATAGTTCGTAGAATTGGAATCCAATTTCAGGCTGCAGAACATCATATTGTCTACTTAATGTAAGGAGTAGTGTACAGTCGGCCCTCTGTATCCACAGGCTCTGCATCTGCAGATTGAACCAACTGCAGATAGAGAAAAAATTACAGGAAGTTGATCCTTAAACAATTCAGTATAACAAGTACTTACATAGCATTTACATTGTATTAGGTATTATAAGTAACCTAGAGATAATTAAACAATATGAGAGGATGTGTCCAGGGATGACTGAGCTTGATTTTTTTTTAACTTGATTTTTGAAGTAAATGTAGTGTTATTTTTTTTAAAAATCAATCTTGCTCTTAGGTACTGAATAGGAAACTTGTCCTGTTAGATCAAAAGGAAAAAGTCACATCTTGCTGAAGAGAGAGATGAGTTGATATATATTTTAGTATAAGAGTAGTTCTTTGATTGAAGTATTTCTGCTAGAACCTTGCTTCTTACTGGTTACAGTTTAGTAATTAGTGTTTAACTAGAAGAGCAGGTGGTAATTTAGCCTGCTTGAGGTGAACTCATTTGTGTTTCTCAAATTTTCCACCTGCAGGGTGCACCCTCTGTGACCGAGCCTATCCCTCAGACTGCCCTGAGCACGGACCAGTGACTTTTGTTCCTGACACTCCAATAGAGAGCAGAGCCAGGCTTTCTCTCCCAAAGCAGCTTATTCTCCGCCAGTCAATTGTGGGAGCAGAAGTTGGTAAGAACCATAAAACCCCCTCAAGTGTCTTCTTTCTTTGTGAGGTAGAGTTGTAAAAGTGGGCGTGTATAATTTAGTGACTATTTGGTTGATCCAAAAGTCAATTTATGGCTTAGGATTTATCCTTTTAGGGAATATTTGTCTTGTCCAGTGGTGGTAGGAATAAATCAAGTTGAAAACTTTATTGGAAATGGTCTCCTTACTTAGAGTCAGTATTGAATAGAGGAGAGAATCCTGGCCTGAGTCTTTGAAGATTTCCCTTTTATTCTCACTGTAGCATCCACTAAGAATTACCATGACAAAACACTCCTTGAAACTTCTTTCTTTTATAGAAACATGCAAAATTCACCACTGATAACCATTTGTTACAAAAGATGTTGAAATTGAGTATAAGTTGTCTAATACTTTAGGGAAGAAGAATAAAGAACACTGCCAGAGTGTGCTTACCCATATTTGACTTTAACATGGTTTCTGCAGTATTGTGTCATTTCTTTGAAAATATGAATCAAAGTTCATTATTCTTTCAGCTGTAGCTTGATGTCAGTTGAAAGCATGAAACAGCTTAGATAATATAGAGCAGTGCTTTAAGCACAAACAATTTTAGAAGTTTAGCAGTTGCTTTATATTTTTATAATAGAATAATATTCTCTAGTCTTTTAATGTGATAACTCCAAAATAACGTATTTGGAGGGACATGGTTTGGTTCGTTGTGTATAAGACTGGGTTTAGAAATGTCTGATATTACTTCTTTGCATATTTCTTCTGAGCCCATTTTATCTATTCATTACATTTTCCATACTCATATGACTTAGCTACCTCTAAGGAGTCCTGGAATCCCAGTAGTTCTCAGGTTCCCTGAAAATCAGATTCTTTGCTTGGGTTAAGCTACTCACTCTCTGTGTCTGGAGATGTTTAAGGTAGTGATTGTATAGTTGGTGTCCTTCCACTGACAGGTGTATGGACGGGAGAAACCATTCCTGTGCGGACTTGCTTTGGGCCTCTCATTGGCCAGCAAAGTCACTCCATGGAAGTAGCAGAATGGACAGACAAGGCAGTTAACCATATCTGGAAGGTCAGTGTTTATGAAACTTATGCGTGACTTTTGATGTTTTTATTTTACAAGGTAGTTAAAAGTGATGTAAAGGTCAAAATTAGCCATGATGATACAGTGCCATTTGCCTGTCAGTTGTTTATTTAATATTCCATCCTTTCTGTTCTTGGTAGCCAAGTTCTGTATATTACATAGCAAAATACCAGCTATTGAATATAGACGGTAAACTGTTTTAGTTTCCATTTTGTTAGATAATCAAATAATTCTCCTTTTGAATTACTTGTGACAGCTGAGGCTGTGAGCTTTGTTTATATGATGAAAGTCTTATTTTATAATAAACTAAAACACTCCTCAAATATTTAGCCTGGGAAACGGTTCTAGAATTAGAAGGTAAGGTTGCTTCTCTAGTTTTCCAAAGGGAGGACTGAAAGCACAGGCTTTAACAACATATTCTTTAACAGTTTATATTGAATCCTAGTAGATTGGAAATGATGCTCTAAAATTGAAGTGAGGGGGAAGTGAGTCCTGGGACAGTTGGAAAGTAAGGTACCACTGGTATGGGGACTTTAATTTTGGTATCCAAAAGGGAACAGAGAAGAATGCTAGGTCCATTGGAGAAGAATGAGAAGAGATGGTTCTCTGACCTTAATGTCCATTCAGCTGTTCTGTGCCATGTGGTAGGTGATGAAAACAAGTAGACTGTCCGATTTTTGTGTGTGTATCTTTTCCAGTCAAGCCAAAATGTGAATAATCAAGAACACTGCCATTCTGTACACTGAACACCGACTGTAGGTCTCTGATGGTCTTTATTTGGTTGCTAGAAATAGGGGGACTGGTGAAATGACAGGCATGTGAGAAGGCAACTACGTATTTTTCACATTGACTAGGAAATGGCCTTAATTCAGTAGCATTTTGTATCGCTTGTCAGTTCATTTGATGTGTATATTTGCCTTCTCTTGGCAGATATACCACAACGGTGTCCTAGAATTTTGCATTGTTACAACTGACGAAAATGAATGTAATTGGATGATGTTTGTGCGCAAAGCCAGGTAAGAGTAGTTTTGGGTGAGAGGAACTATGATTCAGATGGTTTTCAATAGGAAGCTTTGTGTCAAATGCGGAAGAGCTGGAAAATGCAAATTACACTGATGTCTGCACATACTTTACGGTCTAAGGCTTTTCCCCTCCTTCACTCCAGAAGTTGTTGACTAGTGGTAACTATAAATTGAAAGCACAAGAAACTATCCTTTTAATGAACGGTTTACTCAAGTTACCAGTGCAATAAGGAATGATACTGTTACCATTAGATTTTCCAGTTGGGTACCTTCTCTTTATATTGACTGTTCGTTGTGGTTAATTCTCGTTCAGCTATCTATCTCTGTGTCTTTGTCATATTGTTTATGTAAAGATTAATTTATTTGCTTTCAGTAACAGACTGTAGTGTTTCTAACTGTAAAGGGCAATAAACTGATGTACTGAAGTAAGAATTTTGTTTCTGCACACATCCCTCACACTAGATAGGATAGGGAATTAGAAAAGTGACCCAGAAAAATTATATCTAAGTTTTCATAGAAGATTTTGCTCTAGGGATATGATGTGTTTAGTACATATTTCAAAAGTAATATGCTTGATCTATTAAATGTAATTTAGGAACCGGGAAGAGCAGAATTTGGTGGCGTATCCTCATGATGGAAAAATTTATTTCTACACTTCACAAGATATTCCTCCTGAAAACGAACTGCTCTTTTATTACAGCCGGGATTATGCTCAGCAGATTGGTAAGTTAATGTATGACTTGTTTGTTATGAATCTAGCGTCGTAAGAACACCAAGGACCAAAAGTAAAGGTTTAAATATCCGCTGAAACACATCAGCTAACCTTTGTGTATATAAAAGCAGACTATTACCTCTCTGTTGAAAGGTTAAACTCTCTGAGGTTCTTCACAAACTGAGTGTTATTGACAAGCGGTGTTTATATGAAATGAACTTTTGTTTTAGCCCTTTGACTTGGGGAATTTGAAGTTCCCCAGGCTGCTTTCTGAGCCAGTACCATTGCAATTGAAGTTCATAAAGGACGGCAGAACTCCTTGAGTGATTCAGCCTTCCTGGGCTTTTCTTTGCACTGTGTCATGATGACACACGATGACAAGTGATGTCTGAGTTTGTGTGTGCTACAGAATCTTACTTTTTCCCCCTAGGAAATATACCTTATAGTGCAGTATTTGTTAAGTGCTTCCTGTGTTTCTGGCACTGTTTGAGAGACTGGAAATAGAGCATTGAATAAGACATTTTACTTTTATAGGTAGTAGCAAGATGGACATTTGGGTAAAAGGGGAAAATTGTAAGCAAAAATTAATATCAAGAATACGCTTTAAAATGGAAGTATCAGGAGATATTAATTTTTTTCAAGGTGTTCCTGAACATCCAGATGTGCACCTCTGTAACTGTGGCAAGGAGTGCAATTCCTACACAGAATTCAAAGCCCACCTGACCAGCCACATCCATAGCCATCTTCCTGGCCAGGGCCACAGCAGCAGCCACAGGCCCGGCCACAGCAAAGAAAGGAAGTGGAAGTGCTCCATGTGCCCCCAAGCTTTTATCTCTCCTTCCAAACTTCATGTCCACTTTATGGGGCACATAGGTATGAAGCCCCACAAGTGTGATTTCTGTAGCAAGGCTTTTAGTGATCCCAGCAACCTGCGGACCCACCTCAAGATACATACAGGTACGTTGTATTGGACCACCAGTGTGGAATTTTGCAACAGTTAGAAATTGCAGTAGTAAAGGCTTTGCAGGGACGTAGTCTTGCAGGTCGAGTTGAGGTAAGGTGTTAGAGAAGGAATCCCGCTGGCAGGCAGCAGGACTTCATTGGATGGTAAATCTTTGTGGGATAACTAATTCCTCAGAGGGAGTTTCTTCCAGCAGTTAAGATGCTCCACTTTCTTGGCACCCAGACTGGGGAAATGCAGTTAATAATCAGGAAGTTGATTCATTTGTTTGAACTTAAAGCAAAAGAAATTCTGTGAAAATAGCCTGAGCCCCCTTTTAGAGCTCAGTCTGGGTCACTAGCCAGAGCCAGCGTTTCTCCTTTGAATATTGCTCAGTAAACATTGTTAAAACTTTGTTTTTTGAGTTTAAACCAACTGCTTTCATTGAACACTTACATTTTTCATATATACTATAAAATAACTGATGAGGTTTTCATTCTTTTTGGCTGGGTCATTTGTTCTTCAAATCTTTGAACGTAAAATTCTTCCTCATCTTTTTGCATTAAGACTGCGTAGTCACAGAGACTGCATGGCCCATAAGACTTAAAATACTGACTAGTTTGAGAAAGGTTTGCCAACCCCTGACCTAGTGTAATCTGATTTCTGCATTCTTAGAAGAATTTTATTCCATCCCTGGTTTATGAAGTCATATGATATGTTTAAAAAAAGAGAGAGCCCTAGCTGGTTTGGCTCAGAGGATGGAGCAGCCGTGGGCAAACTACGGCCCGTTTGAAATGAATAATCAACTATTGAAAAAAAAGACCGCACTCTTTTATGTAATGATGTTTACTTTGAATTTATATTAGTTCACACAAACACTCCATGCTTTTGTTCCGGCCCTCCGGTCCAGTTTAAGAACCCATTATGGCCCTCGAGTCAAAAAGTTTGCCCACCCCTGGGCTAGAGCATCAGCCTGTGGACTGAAGGGGCCCAGGTTCGATTCCGGTCAAGGGCATGTACCTGGGTTGCAGGCACATCCCCAGTAGGAGGTGTGCAGGAGGCAGCTGGTCGATGTTTCTCTCTCATCGATGTTTCTAACTCTCCATCTCTCTTCCTTCCTCTCTGTAAAAAATCAATAAAATGTATTTAAAAAAAAAAAAGAGAGAGAAAACTATACATATAGGTTGTTAAAATATATTTACCTATAGACTGGGCCCTAGGATGATGTGACTTTTTTTTTCATATTTTATAGCATGTCTGCTATAAACATTAAAAATATATATACATTTAAGCAGTCCCGGATGGAGGTCAGATTTATTAGCTTCACCAGCACTAGTTGATGAATGTCAATTCAGTGTCTCTGGGTGGTTCTAGGAAGATGGCCCTAGAAAGTGAAGTTCCAACTACCAGACAGTTCTGTTTACTCCTGCCTCTGCCACACACTCATACGGGGTCTGTTCATCTTGAGAGGCTGGTGGTGGTTTCAGTCACAGTGTGATCCTTTGGGTTAATGTGCAGGTCAGAAGAACTACAGGTGTACTTTGTGTGACAAGTCTTTCACCCAGAAGGCTCACCTGGAGTCGCACATGGTGATCCATACGGGCGAGAAGAATCTCAAGTGTGATTACTGTGACAAGTTGTTTATGCGGAGGCAGGACCTCAAGCAGCATGTGCTCATCCACACACAGTAAGTTACACCACACCTGGGTGCTCCTCGGGTAATGAGATTCATATGAGGTCATGAGGTGGGACCCACCATTGATAGAATTAGTGTCCTTCTAAGAGGAAGAGAAACTAGAGTGGGCTCACTCTGCCCGCTCTGTGAGGACAAGCCAGGAAGAGGGCCCTCAGCAGAAGCTGACCTTCCTGCTTCTGCCCGTCTTCCTCCCTCTCTTCCTTCAGGTCTCTGATCAAATGTCTTCAGGAATGGCCCTCCGTGACCATCTTACCTAAAATAGGATTCCATTTACCTGGCTTCATTTTTGTCACAGTACTCATTACTACCTGCTATCATGCCATATATTTTTATTTGTTTATGGTGTAACTCCTCCACTAGGACATAAGCTCCATAAAGGCCAGGGCTTAGTTTTCCACATTCTGTGGCTCACAAGATCCTCCTGCTGGGAGGGAGAAGGCAGTAGAAACGCTAAGAGTGGCTAGGCTTCAGAGCCTCCCACTGCACCTTACCGCTCCTTGTAACCCCTTTTATCTGTTTCACATACTGGGCTTTCCACTGCTCAAAAAAGTTTAAAAATTCCTGGTCTGTATAATCTCTATGGTTCTTTTCAGCTCTCAAACCTTGGCACTGACATTTTGAGCTGGGTAAATTTTTGTTGTAGGGGTTACCATTGACACCATATTGAGATACAGCTAAGGACTGGCCAATTGGCAAACATTTAAACATTTTCAAATTTGAGTCTCCACTTGTTGGTGAGAATGTAGGCCACAGGAACTCTGAAATGGTTGTTGATGGACATGTATGTAGATAAAACGAAATTGTAAAAACGGTTTAGCTTCATCTAGTAGAGTTGAAGATGTGCATATGTTTTGATCCAGCTACACTACTCCTGAGTATGTATATGTGCAAGCCAACATACAGGTATAGGAATGTTGGTAGCAGTCTTGCCTGTGATGATAAATATTGGAACCACCAAAATACCTTAACAAAAGGTAAATTGTGTATTTGTAAGTAGTTTACCGCAATGTAAAGGAACAGACTACTGATACCCGCAGCCACTTGAATGAATTTCACAAATATCATATTGAGTGCAAGAAGCAGACAGAAAAGATACATCCAGAGTGATCCCATTTACCTAGGATGCCAGAATAGGCAAAGTCAGTCTATGCTGTTTAAACGATACAGATGTTTTATGACTTGTCTATGTGCTACATCTCATATAGAATGTCTGATTCTAGACGGGCAGAGCTGCTCTGACAAGGGCCTGCAGTGGTGAAGGACAAGTGTGGGCCTCCGTTGTCACTTGTAATCCAACCAAATGTTTTTCTTGTGTTCCTCTTAGAGAACGCCAGATCAAGTGTCCCAAATGTGACAAGCCGTTCTTGAGAACAAATCATTTAAAGAAACATCTCAATTCACATGAAGGAAAGCGGGATTATGTCTGTGAAAAATGTACAAAAGCTTATTTAACCAAATATCATCTCACCCGTCACCTGAAAACCTGCAAAGGGCCCACCTCCAGTTCTTCAGCACAAGAGGAGGAAGAAGAGGACGACTCAGAGGAGGAAGAGCTGGCAGACGCTGTGGGGGCAGAAGACTGTCGGATGAACAGTGCTGTGTATTCAGCAGATGAGTCTCTGCCGGCACATAAATAAAGGAGATGCCAAATGTTTTGGATGGAAAACGCAAAGGGAAAAACATAACCGGTTATTCACTACAATGGTTTTTATATGAAAAGGTTTCTGATTTTCCTTCCAGCAAACAGTCAAAACAGACTGGAAATGGATAAAGCACTTATGGGAAATAGCCTAATGCAAACACTAAAACAGGTTGGGAAAAGAGAGCATGTGTCCTATTTTCAAGTGATGTGTGGGAAGGAAAGTCAACTTTTGAGGTCTGTATTTACATGATAATCTGGTCATATTTATGCCCTTGTCAAAGCTGCCTTCTACCTAAACAAGTAAGATTTATTTCAAATTATTTCATTGTTCACTTTTCTTCCCATAACTAGGATTTCGTAGTACATACTCTAAACTTGATCCCTGCCTCATAGTCATCCCAATTGCTGATTGTGGTTCTAGTGTTGTATTTCATATGGACTATTGTGACTATTTGTCCCAGAACAGACGAATACAGCAGTAAGCTGAAAACTTGTAAGCTCCTTTGCAGCTAACAAGTTTAAAGCCCCACCCGCCTTAATCTCTACTTGGGAGTTTAGAGTAGATCTTGCTTCCCAAAGTTTCAGCAGGTGCCTGGAGGGCAGACAAGAAAGGAGCAGCCATGCAATAGGCCATGATGGAGAGAAGAAAAGGAGAGATGGCGGGGCCACTTCCCAAGAAACTAGCTTTTATGGGTCAGGCACCTGGTTATTGTTCTATAGACATCTGTGTAGGTTTAGACCTATCTCTGTCTCAATAAAGCATCCGGCCCCTAGCCAAAGGGGACCTGGAGGTGTAGATCTAAGTAATGCCTGTTGGATTAACTCCCAGCCATAAGCACACGTAGACTCAGCGGGCAAAGGGGCACCTCGGCCCAAGGAAGGAAGGAAGGAATGATCCTTGATATCTGGTTTACCCTCTGAAAAGGATCAAGACATCATTAAACTGTTGCCAACTCAAAGACAAATGACTCCAAATACATTGGGGCATTTGCAAGGCTAGGCCTGCCCAGTTTTCTGGTGAAGAACTTCACTGGTTAAACACGGTGAATACCAAAGGATTTGGAAGGGTCCCAGCTTAGTTCTTCCATCCGTCTGGTCTTTCCCCTGGTTTCACATGCTTTCAGCAAAAAGCAGACATCCTTAAGTTGACGGTTGATAGAACACGCTCTCCTGCGCTGAGGCACATCCTCTGGGTTGGAGTAGCAAGGACTCTGGTGGGAAGGTTTTGCTGCTAATGTATTTATAGAATGAATATTGCATTCAAATCTGTATTCCTCTAGGAAGGATTAAAATAAAAACTTTTTAAAAAATACAGGATTTTCTTATCTCATTTTGGGGAAGAAGGAGAAGAATGAGCCTTTGGGAGAAAATCAGGTATAACTTGAGTTTTTTAAAGGTTAGAAATGGAGAGAGGATTTCTTAAGTACGGTGGCTTAGGGATTGTGTTGAAATGTGTGTCTGCATAACTGCTTAAACTGCTGCCTGTGTTTCCAGCTTGTATCCTGCTGCTCCCTAACGTAGTGCATTTACTCTGCTGCCTCCTTGCAGAGCTGTGGTTAATCTACAGTGAGGGAGGGGGGTGAGGTGTTGCCTCTATCAGGGCAGGTCAACTCTAGTGCAACTGGAGCAGCTCCAAGTTCAGCCTTATGCCAAAGGCAGGCCACCCATGTTCCCAGGAAACCATGAGTGCTGGAACTATAAGCTTCCTTTCTCCCTTTATCTCAGTAGCTCATGCTGGTTAAATTCCTTCACTGCCTAATGCTGGTTGAAATGCTGCCCAAGATGGTTAAGCCTAATGTAAAAACAAAAACAATAGAGGAAAACAGTTTTAAGTGAGAATGTAACTTTTACTGCTTATTTACCGCCATCTTTCATTTTTTACCTCTTAGACTTAAAATGTACAAAGTCCTTCTCATGAGATGAATACATTAGTAACTGGCCTTTGACAAGATTTTGCTCTGAGCCTTCTCCGCCTGTTGCAGGGGGCCGCCTCTGCTGCTGTGTCGGGGACATGGTCATGTCGAGAAGCAGGATATGAGAGCGCTAGAGCCGACTGAACATTCTCCAACCTGGGCTTGGCTGCATGATGGTCTGTAACCTTAGCCAAGTTATGTGACCTCTCCATGCCTCTGTTTACTGTAAGTAGAGAATAAGGTTTCCCGTTTGATAATACTGTTTGATGTTAAGTTAGTTAACATGCGTAAAGGGCCTTCACAGTGTTGATGTACAGTAAACAGTCCAGTTTTAGGTTAGCACAGGTTTCTATTGTAAAATACATGGCTATAGATGGCCCAAGAAGCCCTAGATTTTATTCATACAAAGTAAAACAGCATAATTTGAGTTTTCAAGGCCAAAGCCTAGAAACTAGTTTGCTTTCTTGTAGGTCAGTGTGTGTGTGTGTTGCTCCCTTCCTTGAAGGAGAGCTGCTGATTACCTTGCAGGTGTGCTGAGCTGAGGCCCTCGACACATCAGAGGGCAAAGGGGTGGCAGGAACTAGCCTCCTTCGCCGTTCCAGCCTGTTGACTTGTACACACACTTCCTCGTTAACACGTTTAACTGTCAGCCCATCATCATCGTCAACTTACAGTATCTGATCACCCAGCTACATCTTAGTCACTCAAAAATGACATATCTTCAGGTGTACAAGTGGTTACTGCCTGTTATGGGTTAGATGGTCCCTCCCCCCCTTCGTATTTTGAAGTTCAACCCCCAGTTCCTGAGAATGTGACCTTATTTGTAGATAAGGTCTTCGGAGAAGTGATTAAGGTAGAGATGAGTTTCTTAGGACATCCCTTAATCCAATAATGACTGGTGTCCTACTAAGGAAGTTTCCAGACAAGCACAGAGGGGAGACCAGGTGAAGACACGGAGAAGATTGCTATCTACAAGCCGAGGAGAGACGGCTCGGAAGAAACAGCTCTGCTCTGCTGACACGGACCTCTGGTCTCTGGAATTGTGAAACAATTCTGTAGTTGGCACTCAGTTGCACAGCTAG
The DNA here is from genome assembly GCF_963259705.1 of Myotis daubentonii. Classification (NCBI taxonomy): domain Eukaryota; kingdom Metazoa; phylum Chordata; class Mammalia; order Chiroptera; family Vespertilionidae; genus Myotis; species Myotis daubentonii. The sequence continues at coordinate 11,408,813 of NC_081841.1, forward strand.
GAATGGTAGCCTATGCCTACCCCACCAAGCTTTATTGATTCTTTAGAAGTGGCTTGGCTAAAATTGGGATCTCACCAGGGCTACAAGTCTTTTAAAGATCACACAGAAAATCTATTCCCTTTAGACAACGTATTTATTTATATACGTGGTCTAGGGAGCTCATGGAAAGCATGCCTTGGTCTTTGTTTTCTGCCCTGCTGTACCTGCCTCCCCTCCCCCCAACACACACCTTTTGTGCTGCTACAGATGTGCTGAGGCACAGGCTGGAGATGAGCTTTGGGATAGGATTAAAATCAAGCTCCATTATGGTCAGAATTGAGCAAAAATCACTTAAAGAGAAAGATACTGGTTTTGGGAAAGTTTACTTTTATTATTTTTTTATTTTATTGATTTCAGAGAAGGAGGTGGGGGGGAGAGAAAGAGAGAGAGAGAGAGAGAGAGAGAAACATCAATGATGATAGAGAATCATTGATCAGTTGCCTCTTGCATGCCCCCCCACCCCCCATTGGGGATCGAGCCCGCAACCTGGGCATGTGCCTTTGATCGAAATTGAACTTGGGACCCTTCAGTCTGCAGGCTGACGTTCTATCCACTGAACCAAACCAGCCAGGGCAAGTTTGTTTCTTGAATGATCTACCATTGGGTAATACATAACTTCCTGTCCTTCTTAGCTAACATGGTCTAAGCCTTGTTAGCTAAGGGCATGTGTGACATTTATATTTGTAACAGCACTAGTGTATTTTAGTTTAACATTTATTTAGTCCTCAGAATATTATAATAGTAGGTTTTACCCTTTTTTATAGATGTTGAAATTAAGTTCAAAAATTTAAGATTTCTTCCCTTTCGTGTTCAGTGATTTGCTGCCTTGCTGTACTTGTTAAAATGTATATATTTCTCCTCCAGCGTTCTCTTCCATGCTAATCTACATGCTGCTATTCTGACACCTCATTTCAGGTGCACCACACTGCTACCTATAGTAGTTGCACATTTGCACTAAGGTTGTGAAATGCACTTTTATAAGCAGAAAACCCCTTTGTGGGGGCCCTTGTTTTTAATTGGACAACTGGCACTTGTCTATGAAAAAAGAATTATTCAAAAGTGTGAGATGACATAATATTCTGTTAGGGACTTTTTCAAAATGCCTGATCCAGATAATGCAGTAACTGAAAGAGAGTGTACCAGGCTCCTTAGCATCTGAAATTCCCAAAATGCAAATAGTGTTTCATGGCAAGGGAAAAGCAGGATGATCCATTCATTGAGCATATATTGTCTTTGGAAAAAGACGTTCGATTTTAACACTAGATTGCCCAAGGAAGTCATTTTGACTGCTTTTTAATTTCAATTAGAAAAACAATTATGTATATAAGGACACAATGTCTTAGAATTTTGTGACTTTTTGTACAACATATAAATGCGTTTATTAATAATTGTAGTTACCTCCCCCCTCCTTCATTTCCGGTATATATATATATATATATATATATATATATATATATATATATATTACCTATATTGCCCAAAAGCAGTCATTTTGACTGCTTGGGAAATTTTAAATAATCAAATGACTCTTATTGAATTGAGTAAATTTCTTATATGACCAGTTCGGCTCTGTATTGAAATAACAGTTTTCATTTTTTTTCGGTTACCGTCACATGATAACATACAAGTACATGATAAATTGTCGATACTTGATAAGTTGCAGCTGCTCAATAAGCTAAACTAGTACTTGTTATTCGAATCTTTATGCAGTGATACTTGTTCTAATAAGTTATTTCTTTTGCACCCTAAATTCATGAAAGAAATGTCGAATAGAAGTGAGTTATTGGAAAAGCTAAGGAACATAAGTGAAGAGTGCTCCGATATTATTCTTTCACAATGCAGTCATTTTGACTGCTTTTGGGCAATATAGGTATATACTAAATTTCAGTCTTTCTAGTGTTAAGTGGGTGGAGTAGGGACACACATAAAGAACAATGGCTTGTGACCAGGGAATCTAATATGAAGTCCAGAAGCACACACATATTTTAAAAAAAGGGGGGCGGGGAGGTGTTACTCCTTTCTTGCAGGTGTGGTAAGGATGTGATTTTAACACTGAAGATGGAAAAAACCTTTGTCCTCCAGAAGAAAATGATGAATTATGGCACATCTATATTAAATAATACAATGCTGTCAAAAAGGACAAGGTAATTTGTTACATGGAAATATCTCCAAGACATCTTAAGTGAAAAAGCCTGTTATCTGCTCATGTTGTCTATATGTATATATTAACAGGAATTATACAAAGAAGCTACTCGAGATGGCCAATCCCTTTTAATCATGCTTTCCTGTGCTGTAGAATCTGGAAAGTTAAAAACCACTTCCCAGGCTCCTTTAGAGCTAAGATTCCAAGCAAAACCAACGTTCCTCTGATCTGGTGTCCCTGGGTGAGAGTTTGATTCAGAAATGAGTTACGTGGGGAGACAAACAGGGCCTGGGGCTTCTATTATGCAGGCTTGGATCTCACCAAGGGTGATGTCGTTTTGGAGCTGATGGCTGTGGCGGGTGTTTTCTGATGTGGCAGGTAGCTTCCTGATCATAGCAGCGGCAGCAGCAGCTGTACATTGCAAGCTCACTTCTGTGGTATAGGATTGGGAGTCATTCCTAGAATTCAGCCTGGACTCCATTTCAAGCCTTTAGCTTGAGGAGATTCTGTCATTTGATCGAGTTATCTCAATTAGTTACCTTACCCTGGCTGGGTTTCAAGGCAGTGAGATTCTAGCTACTGCTAGTGAGATGAATTAAGTGTGACATTTTAACAATAGTAATTCTTCCAATCCATGAGTATGTGATTTCTTTCCATTTGTTTTTTAAAACCATGTCTTATAGTTTTCATTGTACAGGTCTTTCACCTCATTGGTTAACTTTATTCTTGGGTATTTTATTTGGTGCAATTATAAATGGAATTGTTTTAAATTTCTCTGGTAATTATTGTATAGAAATGCAACAGATTTCTGATTTTATATCCTACAACTAGTAAATTTGTTTTAGTCCTAACAGGTTTTTGGTGGAATCTTTAGGGTTTTCTATATTTCACCTATGAATAGTAACAGTTTTTGGATGCTTTTGCCCCCCCCCCCCCCTCCCCGCTAGTTGCTCTGACTAGAGCTTCCAATAATGTGCTGAATAAACTGCAAGAGTCAGTATCCTTATAACATCAGAGAAGCAAACCTTTGAGCTTTTCACCAGTATGTTAGTGATAAGCTTGCCATGTACAAAAGTGGGCAAGAGTAGGTGTATAGTTGTTCATATGGAAAATACAATGAAGACTAGAATAAACTTTCACCTACTCACAACTGTAAAGCTACTTTTGCCAACCCCTGTATATAACTTTTATTATGTTGAGGTATATTCCCTCTGTACCCACTTTGTTGAAAGTTTATGTAGTAAACGGACATTGAACTTTGTAATTTCCTGCATCTTTTGAAATAGTCCTATTTTTAAAAATATATTTTATTGATTTTTTTACAGAGAGGGAGAGGGAGTTAGAAATATCAATGAGAGAAACATCGATCAGCTGCCTCCTGCACGCCCCCTACTGGGCATGTGCCAGCAACCAAGGTACATGCCCTTGACCAGAATCGAACCTGGGACCCCTTCAGTCCCATGCTCTATCCACTGAGCCAAACTGGTTAGGGCTGAAATAGTCCTATTTTTATCCTTCATTTTGTTAATGTGATGTTATCACTTTGACTTAACAGATGTTGAACCATCCTTGCATCCCTGGAATAAATCTCACTTGATCATAGTTTATGATCCTTTTAACATATTTTTGATTTGCTAATATTTCATTGAGGATTTATACATTTATGTTCATCAGGTATATTGGCCTGTAATTTTCTTTTGTCTTTTTCTGACTTTGCCACAATTTGGGGTAATAATGCTGGCCTCATAAAATGAGTGTGAAAGTATCCCCTCTATTTTTTCAGAAGAGTTTGAGGATTGGTATTGGTTCTTATTTAAATGTTTGGTAGAATTAACCAGTGAAGACATATGGTCCTGCACTTTTGTTGGGAGATTTTTTTATTCCTGATTCAATCTCTCTAGTACTAATCAGTCTATGAAATTTTCTTTCTTCTAGGTTGGCCAACTTGTTGGGATATAATTTGTTCATAGTCTTTTATGCTCTTTTGTATTTCTGTGGCATCACTTTCCTATTTTTGAGACTTCTAGGTCTAAAGATTGGTCAATTTTATCTTTTTAAAAACCCAGCTCTTGGTTTCATTGGTCTTTATAGTCTCTATTTTTTTTCTTTTCTTCCTTGATCCATTGGTTGTTTGGTACATGTTGTTTAATCTCCATATATCGTTGTGAATTTTCCACTTTTCTTGTAATTGATTTCTAGTTTCATGCTATTGTGATTGGAGATGTTTGATATGATTTCAATCTTTAATTTATTAAGCGTGACAGCTGTTAGAGGAGAGATAGCTGGGGGGTTGGGTGAAGGTATTAAAAAAAAAAAAGAAAACCCTCATAGGCAACAGTGATTACTGGAAGGGAAAAACTAAAATAAGTAAAAATTTATTGAGACACATTTTGTGATATAACAATCTCCTGTAGAATTTTTCCTTGTTTGTTTGAGAAGAATCTGTATTGTTTTTTGGATGGAATGTTCTGTAATGTCATGTCTACTTGGTCTAACAAGTTGTTTAAGGACACTGTGTATTGATTTTTCTGTCTGAAGTATCTAGCCATTGGTGAAAGTGGAATATTAAAGGCCCCTACTATTACTGTATTTATCCGGTCCTATGTTGGGGTGCATAAAATTTATGAATGTTATATCCTCTTGCTGAATTGAACCTTTATCATTATATGATGTCTCTCCTTTGAGAACACTTCTAAGTCATGAGCATTAACTGCAGAACAGTTTGGAAAGTGCACTACTCTGTGGCCTACTGTGCAATGTCGGCCAAACCACAACTCTTCCTGACCTGGGGTTACCCATCTATTAAGATCATATAATTTTTAAAAAGAGCAAAATCCTGTAAATTACTAGCTACTTTACAAACTTAGATTACCTGTGACAGATAAGGAATCATTTTTTAAAACCTTTTTTATTACCCTTTCCAAGGAGATCTGCAACGGGAGCTTTATACACTGCAGACTGGAACAGCAAGCACTCTGAGCAGCCTTGTTGAGCTACCACTAAAGGAATGTCAGGTAGTTGGAAATCAATTTTGCTTCTGTCACCACACATGGAACATACATTTTTAGGCCAGCTTTTAAAACTGAGTTAAGGTAAACAGGGAAATTGCATGATCCTCATTAAGATTCCATTGGTGTGTCTGAGCTCCTGCTTCCAAAAGGGCCATTAATTGATGAATTTCTTGTATTACCAAGAGCAAGCCTCTCTCGTCTTCCAAATGCTTCATTTACTAGAACACAAAGAGTTAAGCAATTACCAGATCAGAAAACTAAAATACTCTTATATAAAAAGAGAAAAATATGAGCAGTAACTTTTTCTACTCTAAGGTAGCTCCAGGAAGGGAGGGGCCCTTTGAGCAGAGCAGATTTATTCATCCTGGGAGGGTCATTCTTTGGGGCCATGCTACATTTCCTTCCAGTTTTCCCATTAAGATCTTTCAAATTTAAAATTCAAGTTTTGGCATATAAAGATAACAGATATTTTTAAATGGCCTACATTTTAAAGTCTAAAGACAAAATTATTTGTGAACATAAACATTTCTAAATTACATTTAACCCTATTCCTAAGCAGACTATACTATAGGATGACCACAGGGTCTACCTTTGCTGCTTATTTACAGAACTCATTCAGGAAAGGCAGGAAATTAAGATTCTTACCTGAAGACACTGTGCTTATATCCCAGACCCGAAGCCCTTCTTTCTGTCCTCCAAAGGCATAAATAAATGGCAAATCAGGGCAACAGGCAGAACAGAAGAGAACTCCCTGGGGAGAAGAGAATAAGTCAGTGATTTCAAATGTAGTTCAGTCAAGTTGGAAAGAAATTATAATAGGAAGCCAGACAAGTTCTGCATGATGGACATTCTGTGAGGATGTATGTATGCTTGGGATGACCACTCAGGTCTCTTACCTCCATTATCATTCTGTCTATTACGGATTTCCTATTACAGCTAATCTGCTAAGCACTTCTAATTCTTTTTTAAGGAATGATGATGATACCAGAGGTCACTACTAAATCATCTTCAAATTTTTTAAATGTTTTCATTTGTTACATTTTTGTTACTGATAACACGTGTATCATAGAAAACAACAAAAAGTATAAAAACGACGTGGTAAGATAATCACTGTTCATATTTTGGGATAGGGTCTTCTAGATTTAAAAATACTCATTCAAGCACTTAAAACATTTAAATATAAGCATGGATGGCACTATAAAAATTGCTTCTGTTACCTGCCTTTCCACAAATATTTACACACACATATTCACTTTTAAACAGTTACAGTGTTCTGTGTCTGCAACTTAATTTATATAACTCAGTGCCTGGCACACAGTAAGTATGCAATAAATATTTGCTGAATGAATGAATTCATTATTTCTAATTTTTTTGCCACTACATAATTTTATTAGTGTAGTCAGAATTAGTTATGCAAAGAAGTGATAAACTGATCACTATGGTGCCATAAAGGTTCAAGATTTCCAGGGACAGTATTGATTTAAGGTAAAATGTGGTTTTAGGGTAAAAAATAGTCATTGATTTCACCTTAAACTATCCTACATCATAAATCTCACCAAATTTGGCTAAGCTCAAAATGAACTTCCCCAATAAATCCGTATTTAATGCAATGGCCCCTGGAGAATGACAAACAATAGAGGTCAGAGACAGAAAACAGCCTTACCATTTTCATGTCCCTGGAGTGAACCAGACTTGGCCTATCTCCTAATACGTCCCAGATCTTCACATATTTGTCTGCTGATGCAGTCACAAGGCAACCCTTGATTTGACTGCTGAGATCAAGACCTAAAGGAAGATTAGTTCACAGACTCTAATGACTTTGAGATACACATTTACTTCATCCTAATTGAAGAGAAATGAAATACTAGTTTTGCTTACCAGAGATTTCATCATTGTGTGCATTAAGTGTAAAAATTGGCTTATCTGAACGTGCATCCAAATTATATACAAAGCCGTCATCTGTACTGGCCTGGAAAGAGTAGAAGATGAGCAAGATCATGCTATATGACAATAAAATTTAACAATGGGTAACAGTATAAATTATAGTGAAAGTCAGGCATATACCCGACTTACCTGAGGGATTATTAAACATTAACATGGACAGAAAGAATTTACTTGTAGATAAGCTGAGTTTGCTCTTACATGGACTAATTCAGCTGATACGTTCATTACACAGCTGGGTGTAAGTGGGAACCTATGGGAGTGGTATGGACTAGGTCACAGTGATGGCGAACCTTTTGAGCTCGGCGTGTCAGCATTTTGAAAAACTCTAACTTAACTCTGGTGCCATGTCACATATAGACATTTTTTGATATTTGCAACCATAATAAAACAAAGACATATCTTTGATATTTATTTTATATATTTAAATGCCATTTAACAAAGAAAAATCAACCAAAAAAATGAGTTCACGTGTCACCTCTGACACGCATGTCATAGGTTCACCATCACTGGACTAGGATTACAAAGGTGAAAGCACAGAGGTGGTAGGCACATTCATGAGAACAGGGGACACGCCCTTGGAATGTAGAATTAAAAGACCAGTGTGTTGGGGGTGGGGAAGGAGATGGAAGAGGGCAGAGGGGATAAATGGTGATGGAAAATGATAATAAAGACCAGTGTGTTGAGAACAGACGCATAGAAAGTACGGTCACTTAAAGCACAGGGTGGGGAGGAGCTCACAGAGGAATTAAGAGGGAGAAGGGAATAACAAAGAATGTCAGGGGAGCCAAGGAAATAGGGCTTCTGAAGAAAGGCAAGATGAATGCTGTCAATATTTTGGTGGGGAGAGTCAATCATATAAGGACTGAAAGGCAGATTACAGCCCTAGCTGGTTTCGCTCAGTGGATAGAGCATTGGCCTACCGACTGAAGGGTCTTGGGTTTGATTCTGGTCAAGGGCACATGCCCGGGTTGTGTGCTCGATCCCCAGTGGGGGATGTGCAAGAGGCAGCCAGTCAATGATTCTCTCATCATTGATGTTTCTCTCTTTCTTCCTTTCTCTCTGAAATCAATAAAAATGTATATTAAAAAAAAAAAGGGCAGATTACAGTGGGTTGTTACACTTTCATGTTAGGGAGAAGAAACAAAGGAATTAAGAAACAGACCTAGTCAAGGATGGGAGAGAGACTTGAGCCAAGACCAACAGCCAGTAGAGGAGAAAGAGAAAGGATAATTGATATAGTCTTCAAGACTGGGCTGTGGATGGGGATAAAAACAAGGGAAGGAGGTCTCATCATTTGAGACTAAACCATTTTATTTTGATCACTTCCCATTTCCTTAAATGTGATTTGAGGACCGATGACCATTTGCTAGCAAATAACCTAAGGAATGCATGTGCTTGACTGTTGACAGCGAACATACAACTGGGACTTCACTCCTGATCCAGCTCAGGGTAGCTCAGCTGGGAGCGCTATTATTAAAACTTGTCCACATATTTTATCAACACTGTTTTATAAAGACCTCTATCCCTCACTTACAAAGCCCTACATATTTCCTTTAGGAAAATTAGGAAATATATGGGCGCAGAATTCTTTAATTACTCTTCCCTTCTGGATGAAAGCTGGGCTTTCGTTTTCCATGGATTGAAATGTCAATGGAATCTTTGGATGCTACATAGAAAACTGTCATCCTACAGACATTGAGGGTATTTAGAGAAACATCTTATACTTTTTCCTATCTGGGAGACAGTGCTATAGTCATTAAAAGAATATTAACCATGTCAAGTATTTTAAAAAACACAATAAAATGATCAAATTACAACTTGGCACACTTTGGAATGGTTGGAAATTAGCAAAATTATTTACATTTACTATTTTTTTGTGGCCGACTCATTAATCTCTCTCCAAATCACAATAATACAGAAAAGCTTTTCAGAGAGCCTCTCTATAATAGAATTACAGAAAATAAGTATAGTAACCAGGATAAGCAAAACAGTACTATGCATGATCTTACCAAGAAATGACAAGGTGAAAAATGATTCCAAGTCACTCTCTCAATCTGCCCGCTGAATCGCCACATTCGATGGCTGTCATCTGGACTTCGGCAATCATACAAAGCCACTGACCTGTACACATAAAGGCAAAGGTAGGGTTTTCAGAGTTCCAGTTCTCCTATACATTTTAAGTTTATTATTTATTTTTTTTTAAAAAATATATTTTATTGATATTTTACAGAGAGGAAGGGAGAGGGATACAAAGTTAGAAACATCGATGAGAGAGAAACATCGATCAGCTGCCTCCTGCATGCCTCCTACTGGGGATGTGCCCGCAACCAAGGTACATGCCCTTGACCGGAATCGAACCTGGGACCTTTCAGCCTGCAGGCCTATGCTCCATCCACTGAACCAAACCGGCCAGGGCTTAAGTTTATTTTTAATGACATGGTAATTAAACACTGTGAAGTCAGGATCCAATTAAAGCCTGCTTTGAGGTTCCAAAATAAAGTAGAAAAAAATGAGTTGCTAGTCACTGATTGGTGGACTCTGTCACTTGAAGGGACTGGTGGCTCTGGATGTCAGTGACCATGACCTTCTCCAGGTCAAATCCTCCACGTACAAAATGAGTTATCTGTATTTTTTTTATTTTTTTTTTGTATTGCTTAAAGTATTACAAAGAGTATTACATATGTCTCCTTTTCCCCCCTCCTTGACATTTCCCTGGCCTTCCTGAGTTATCTGTATTTCTGAAAGACCAGGACAGTTTCTAACTTTCCCTTCCCCAGTTGTGCTCAAAGCCAGATCACCCCTGTTCTAGTCGCACTTACTCTGTTCAAGAAGGTTACTTTGTTGGGGGAACCTATGGATACTTCTCTAATTTTGCATGAATCCCAACTAATAAATGTAAACATAACACTCTTCAAAAGGAAGCACATGGAATGAAAATAAAGACTGAGATTTCTGTTTCTATGCGCTATCCATCCCATCTCCAGACCCAATCTGAGAGAAGCAGCACACATATGACTGGGAGCTCCCCTGTAGTAATTAGTGGGCCCAATTCTTCACCTCTTCCTACAGCCATGCCCTCTGTCAGTGATGTGGGAATTCTTTCCATAAAGGCAGAGTTCATTTCTCATACCACGTGATCTGTTTTGGCCAAGAGACTAAGACATAAGTGTACTAGCTGTGAGTCTAAGTCTCAAGTGGTCTTGACATCTCTGCTTGAGCTTTTGACCTCACCATAACCTAGCCCGCTGGTCCCAGGAGGTGAAACACCATGGGGGAGCCAAGTCACCATGGCCCAGAAGAGCTACGACTGAATACAGAATAGATTAGCTCAGTCTTACAGAGGCATATGAAAAAAATGGTTATTGTTTTATGTCACTGAATTTTGGGATGGCTGGTTTCATAAGCAATGGGTAACTCCTAAACCCTCTAAAAATCAAAGTAGTTGCTACTTAGGAACTACATTGTCATGAAACACCACATTCCCTTGCAGGTTGAAATGACTAAAGTTGAAAAGGACAAAGAAGTATTATTAATAATTTAAACACATAGTGCCTCAGCAGTGATGCTTTCTGAGTTAGTTGATGGGGATAAAAACAGTAGTGATAACTCCTGAAATGCAATGCTTTCTTACTTATCATATGATCCAGAAATCAGAGTCTGTGCTTCAAATGGATGAAACTGCAGAGTCTGGACCTAAAAGGAAAAAACAAATGAATAAATCTGCTTGTTTGGTTTTGGTAAAACTGCCTAATACTTGGTGAGAATCAGTTTGGCAATATTTTTTTTTTAATAAATTTCCCCTGAAATTTAGCCCTATTTAAAGAAACATAAATGTACTGCAAGATCAAAAGGACAATTTCCAAATAAAGGTTGACACTTAAGACATACAACAGCATTCCCCAACTTGCGTTTGGCTTAATATATATCCTTCAAGTGTTAAAATATACTCAGGAGAAAAAGGAGTGTGGTCAAACATCTGGGCAACTCTACATGCTGTGGAGGCCCCCACAGTGTGCATTTTAGGAGTCTCTGCCAACATGTTACAAAGCACGAATGTTCCTAGTCACTGCACCTTTCTGCACCTGTGGTTGCATCGCAGCTGGGTAACTAGAACTATCACACAGGCCTTCGGGAAGATCCACTGAGACAGCATGTCAAAGCACTGATTCACAAAAAGCCACTTATAAATATTTGGGATTATTTGTAGCCAATATTTGTCTCAGGTTTTTAAGAATCCCTTTGACCCACTAAATCATCATACCTTGTCTGTGTGCACAGCAAGGCTAGCTGCTGGTTTTCCCAAGGACATATCCCACAGAATCACAGTGTTGTCAGCTGATGCACTTGCCAGCACATTTCTGAGAAAGGGAGGAAACAAGTCAGGTAATCTTTTAAAGATCAAGAGCATTAAGTGTAAGAATTTCATTTACAGCCGAAACCGGTTTGGCTCAGTGGATAGAGCGTCGGCTTGCGGACTGAAGGGTCCCAGGTTCGATTCCGGTCAAGGGCATGTACCTGGGTTGTGGGCACATCCCCGGTGGGAGATGTGCAGGAGGCAGCTGATCGATGTTTCTCTCTCATCGATGTTTCTAACTCTCTATCTCTCTCCCTTCCTCTCTGTAAAAAATCAATAAAATATATTAAAAAAAAAATTTCATTTACAATAGCATCAAAGAAGAAAATACTTAGGAATAAATTTAATAAAAGAAATTCAAGACATATGTATTGAAAACTATAAAAGATAATTCAAAGAAAGAATATCCAAATTAACAGAAAGATATTCCATGTTCATGGACTGGAAGACTTAATGTTAAAATAGAAATACCGTCTGCCATCTACAGATTGACCTACAGATTAAACCAATCCCTTTCAAAATCCCAGCTGACATTTTTGCAGAAAACTGACAAAAGCTGGATTTAAACTTTATTTGGAAATGCTAGGAATCCCAAATAATCTTAAAAAGGAAGAGCAAAGTTGAATAAAATGAGATTCTGATTTCAAAACTGACTGAAAAGCTACATTAATCACAACTATGTGGTGCTGGCATCAGATTAACAGAGTAGAACGAAGAGTCCAGAAATAAACCCTAATTTACGGTCAAGGGTGCTAACATTATCCACTGTTCAATGGGGAAAAGAACAGTATTTTCAACAAAGGGATAGCCGCCTGCCAAAGAATGATGCTAGAGCCCTGGTCCAGTAGCTCAGTTGGCTAGAGCAGTGGTCGGCAAACTCATTAGTCAACAGAGCCAAATATCAACAGGACAACGATTGAAATTTCTTTGGAGAGCCAAATTTTTTAAACTTAAACTATATAGGTAGGTACATTGTTATTAATTAGGGTACTCCTAAGGCTTAGGAAAAGCCACACTCCAGGGGCCAAATAGCCGCATGTGGCTTGCGAGCCACAGTTTGCCGACCACTGGGCTAGAGCATCCTGATATGTCAATGTTGCAGGTTAGATGCCCAGTCAAGGCCATACAAGAAATCAGCCAATGAATGTATAAGCGGAACTGATGTTTTTTTTTTTTTTTTTCTCTCTCCCTTCCTTTCTCCCTCTAAAATAAAATTAAAAAAAAAAAATGACATTAGAGGCTAGCTGGTTTGGCTCAGTGGATAGCACATTCACCTGTGGACTGAAAGGTCCTAGGTTTGATTCCATTCAAGGGCGCATGCCCAAGTAGTAGGCTCGATCCCCAGTTGGGGGCGTGTGGGGGGCAGCCAATCAATGATTTTCTCTCATCACTGATGTTTCTCTCTCTTCCTCTCTGAAATCAATAAAACATATATATACTAGCGGCCCTGATCGTGCACGGGTGGGGTACCTCAGCCTGGCCTGCACCCTCTCGCAATCCAGGGCTTCAGGGTGTGTCCAGCCTGTCTCACCCAGACCCCAGCAGCAAGCTAACCTACCAGTCAGAGCATCTGCCCCCTGGTGGTCAGTGCCTGTCATAGCTACTGGTCGAACGGCCGCTTAGGCTTTTATATAGATTTAAAAAGTGACATTAGACCCCTATCTCATACTATACAAAAAGTAATTCAAAACAGATCACAGACCTAAGTCAATAGCCGAAACTATAAAGCTCTCAAGAAAATAGGTTTAAATCTTCATGACCTTGGGTTAAGCAATGGTTTCTTAGATACGACACCAAAAGTGCAAACACTAAAAGAAATGAACTGGACATCAGGTACATGCAAAACTTTGTGCTGCAAATGACACCATCTCTAGAGAGTGAGAAGACAACCCTCGGAATGTAAGTCTGCTTACCTGATCAGCTTATTCCAAGAAAGGTCCAGGACAGCATCAGTATGCCCCTCTGCGGAGGAACTCTGTAATTATTAATTACTTTTTGTATCAAGGTCTCCCCCAAATAAAACTAATTTGAAAGATTCTTTAAATCTTAAGATTATTGTTCTGATCTTAAGACTAAGAAACGGAAGCACCTTGTCTCCCTGTTACTTTATAGGGCCATGATAAAGAATCTTTAGAGGAGAAACTACAGTAGTTCTTAATATACATGATGTAATTCTACAAATACCAGCTCCCCTCCCCAAAACTTAACAGAGTAAAAGTAAAAGCTACAGGAATTAATACATGGATATTTAGAATTCAAAATACTGAAGGCTAAATGGAAATTTTTTGAAGTTCAAAACTAGCATATTAGTGTGAATCATTACTATAAAGGAAATCACGAATAAAGTGCTAACAGGTTTTATGTAGATATCAATTTTTCCTTTGATGAGCTTTTTGAAACTAGAAGCTACTGTAACTTTATAACTACCTGGCCTGTTTCACCGAAAAGTGTCTAATTGAAAAAGAGTAGGATCCTGTCCCTCCTTCCCCAGCTCCAGTAAACTTAAGTTTGTCATTAGTTTAAATATCTGTTAACTTGCTTACCTTCTTTCCCTTCTTTTTCTTCTTTTTTGACAGCTTACTTCCAAGTGTGAAGACTGGCTCTAAAGAGTCCACTATATCCAGGTCCCACACTTCAATAACGGGGGTCATGTTTCCCACAGCAATATAATTTCCTGCAGGAGGAAATGTAATTATGACTTAAAAATGACTTCCTTCTGGCACCAGAGCCTTGTACGTAGTATGTGATCTGTAGGTATTTGGTTAAGGACAAGTCAAAGACAGGACAAGAAAATTACTCCTAACAAAATACACAACACCGTAGAGCAGCGGTTCTCAACCTGTGGGTCGCAACCCCTTTGGGGGTCGAACAACCTTTTCACAGAGGTCGCCTAAAACCATCGGGAAACACATATATAATTAGATATTGTTTACAGTAGCAAAATTACAGTTATGAAGTAGCAACGAAAATAATTTTATGGTTGGGGGGCACCACAACATGAAGAACTGTATTAAAGGGTTGCAACAGTAGGAAGGTTGAGAACCACTGCGGTAGAGTAATTGAGCAGTGGGTGAGAGCAGCTGCTCTAACTTTCATTTGCATACACACCACAGTGCATGTAGTAAAATGCAGATTCTATTCAGGAGGTCTTGGGTGGGGCCCCACCCCTGCATTTCTAACCAGCTCCGAGACTATGCCAATGCTATGCTGCTAGGTTCTTGGGTCACAAGGGCTCAGTAACAAGGCTCCGTCTCTTGGCTCTAGGTCAGCCGTGGGCAAACTACGGCCCGCGGGCCGGATCCGGCCCGTTTGAAATGAATAAAACTAAAAAAAAAAAAAAAAAAGACCGTCCCCTTTTATGTAATGATGTTTACTTTGAATTTATATTAGTTCACACAAACACTCCATCCATGCTTTTGTTCTGGCCCTCCGGTCCAGTTTAAGAACCCATTGTGGCTCTCGAGTCAAAAAGTTTGCCCACCCCTACTCTAGGTCCTCACTTAGCTAATAACAATAAAACCCCAACCTTCCAACCTTCACGGGACGTTGTGAGGATAAGGATCTGATTAGATCAGGAATGTGTACAGTTTTATAAATGAGATGTCAGGTTATGGTATGACTTTACCCTGGTTAAGAACAAACAGGATAGGGCAGTGATGGCGAACCTTTTGAGCTCGGCGTGTCAGCATTTTGAAAAACCCTAACTTAACTCTGGTGCCGTGTCACATATAGAAATTTTTTGATATTTGCAACCATAGTAAAACAAAGACTTATATTTTTGATATTTATTTTACATATTTATATGCCATTTAACAAAGAAAAATCAACCAAAAAATGAGTTCCTGTGTCACCTCTGACACGCATGTCATAGGTTCGCCATCACTGGGATAGGGCAACCAGCAGTGTGAAGCTTTGGCTAAAAAGACTAACATGAGAGCCTTAGTCTCTCTTCACTTTATCTTATTTGGTGTTTTCTGAAAAGGGTCTTGTTCCTGAACTCTAGCTGATAACATCAGACACATTATGCCATTTTATACTGTTTTGTTGTTGCTGTTGTTATTCCTCACTCGAAGATATTTTTTCCACTGCTTTTTAGGGAGAGTGGGAAAGAGAGGAAAAGACAGAGAGAAACATTGATGTGAGAGAAACACATCGATTGGTTGCCTCCTGCACAGCCCTGACCAGCCTGGGCCAGGGAGGAGCTTGCAACCAAAGTACGTGCCCTTGACCGGAATTGAACCTGGGAGCCTTTGGTCCACAGGCCGACGCTCTATCTACTGACCCAAACCACCTAGGGCAGTGGTCGGCAAACTGCGGCTCCTTGAGTGTGGCTCTTCCACAAAATGCCACGTGTGGGCGTGAACGTACAGTGCGATTGAAACTTCGTGGCCACACTCAAGGGGCCAAAGAGCCGCATGTGGCTCATGAGCCGCAGTTTGCCGACCACTGAGCTAGGGCTACACTGGGTTTTTTATGAGACCATCATACAGTTCTGAAGCCCAAAATGCTTTCAGCCCCTGTTCTTCTGCCTATCTGAATTGTAGAGACATACAGACCCAAAACAATGACATGATTGTATTTTAAGAATTATATAACTAAAACTTCATAAAATAATATTAACTTCATAAAACATCAATTAATTCTGCAAACATTCATACAGAATACCTAACTTAAGGGGCTAGGAAAAACACACAGGACTAGGAACCACTGTGCAATCTTAAGTTTTCTAATTACCAGTAGAATCGTCTGGGCTAGGATCAAAATTCAGCCATTCCACACTCAGAGGGTATGCAGACAGCAGTATATCATGGTGTACATAAAAAGAATCTTCTTCTTGATTATAAACTGCAAAGATTGGAAAAGAAACTTTATTGTATCAGAATAAGAAATCACATCCCACTCAAAAGAACACTCTCTCCCTATTAAAGCTGCAGGTGCCACATGCGTAAAAGGAGACATAGTGGATGACATTAAAGGAGATGCCCAAGTTGTTACTGCTAGGTAAAATATCCGCATGTCTAATATACTGCCATCACCTGGTGTGCCCCAACTGGGGCCAAGAACACTGACAGAGGATTGACATCTGCCTGAATACACCATCTGCATGCTCACGGCTGCAATGGTCCTATCTTCTGGCTCACCCATTACAGAAAATAATCACTCATGAGGTCTCCGTAAGGAGCAGTCATGCACTGCGGAACAACGTTTCAGCCACCAATAGACCACATATTTGACAGCAGTCCCCTAAGATTATGATGAAACTGAGAAATTCCTATCGCCTAGTGACATCGTAGCTGTCATGACGTGCACTGCAATGTGTTACACGTCTGTGGTCATGCTGGTGTAAACAAATCTGCACTGCGAGTCATATAAAAGTACAACACATGCATTATATACAATACATAGTACTTCATAATGATAATAAACAATTATATTACTGGTTTATGTACTTACTATACTTATTATGTCAGCGTGTACTCTCGCTACTTATTAAAAAAAAATCCACAGTATGCCAGTTAATCTGGCAGCAGCCTCATAGAGCTCGTGTGGACTATCTTAATTGCATCATTTCCTCCTGGGCCTGACTTAATTTCATGTTGTTTTGTTCAGTAGAATGTTGTACATGTTACCTGCAGTCTAGGAGCAATAGGCTATCCCATGTGGCCCAGGTGTGTGGTAGGCTCTAGGTTTGTGAGTGAACTCTAATGTCTGCACAAGGACAAAACTGCCTAATTATGCATTTCTCAGAACTTATCCCCTCATTAAGCAGAGCATGACTGAAATTATTATTTTATCTTTTAAAGGTATATCTGGTTATAAGTCGAGAAAAACAAATGAAAAACGGGACTGAAGAGAAATAACTCATTTAGAAATCTAAATGCTTGGCAAAATTTCTTCATTAATACGGAAAAAAGTTTATGGTGGCCAATGATGTAAATAAAACTCCTGAGAACACTTTTTGGGAATATGGCAACTATAAGACTTAACTCCTTCATTAAGAGGAAAAACGCTGTTACACTCAATGACTAAGAAGTCTTTTAAAAACATTGATAAACTAGAGCCCCGATAGTCAGAAATTTCCCCCAAACATGCTTTTTTGTTAGCAGAGTTGTCAATACTGTAACCTAAGATTTTAATTCATCAGACCTCTGCTTCTGGGACAGATTTGCATCAGCCAATTCCACATACTGCTCTATCTTATCACTCAGGATGAGAACGCATGTTCAAAATGACTAGCTTGTGGTCCTATGAGAGCCTCAGCTTGGTCAATGTATTCAGCCTACATTTTAAATAAAAAGATGATGATGCTTTAAAACGATCTCCTAATTTTAACCATATTAGATCAACATTTAGATAGGCTTTAGAATGCAATTTTGCAAATATTCTTGAATAGAGATTGCTGGGTAATTTGGGGCGTTACACTAAATCCGAATAAAATATATAAGGAAGTAGGAATACAACTACTTTAAGTTCTCAACTCCTCTCTGATACTCACTAAATTAAAAGGAAATACCACAATAAGTTCTCACATGAGAATGTATAAAAATCAAGTGATGACAAACTGCAAGTTTTAATTGTTTAAAATTAAAAATTTCACCAACGTGGTTTTCACATGAAATACATTAAGAAGTTCGAAGATAATTAGAATAACTTCATGTTGAAATATCTGCAATTTAAAGCTCTTTTTATTTTATAAACTTGAGGCCCAGTGCATGGATTTGTGCACCAGTGGGGTCCCTCTGCCTGGGCTGCACCCTCTTGCAATCCGGGACCCCTTGGGGGATGTCAGATAGCCAGTTTTGGCCCGATCCTCACAGGCCCAATCCAGACAGGAGGGAG
Organism: Myotis daubentonii; assembly: GCF_963259705.1. Taxonomy (NCBI): domain Eukaryota; kingdom Metazoa; phylum Chordata; class Mammalia; order Chiroptera; family Vespertilionidae; genus Myotis; species Myotis daubentonii. The sequence goes on from NC_081841.1 coordinate 11,427,144, forward strand.
CCCAATCCCTGCAGGCCCTATCCAGACAGGAGGGAGCCTGATTCCCGCAGGCCCAATCCAGACAGGAGGGAGCCCGATTCCCGCAGGCCCAATCCAGACAGGAGGGAGCCCAATCCCTGCAGGCCCTAACCAGACAGGAGGGAGCCTGATCCTGTGCGTTTAGCATCTGTCCCCTGGTGATCAGTGGGTGTCATAGCGACTGTTAGTTCAGTCGCTTAGGCTTTTACATATAGAGATAGATCGCAATGGGCCATGGGATAAAAATAGCCTATTCAACAGACTTCCTGTAGGTAGCCTTAAAGATTGTGAAGAGTTACAGAAATTCAACATAATAAATAGAATGACAGTAACCTGGAAGATGCCAATAAACAATAAATTTAAAGGTTGTAATTTTCAAACTGTGCAACAGTGCTTAGCCTAACAATCTCATTGAAGCTTCAAAATTTAAGACAGATGACTAGAACAAAGTGGGGAAGGCGAGTATCTGGGCAGGGATGGACCTGTCTGAGGATGTGTGCAGAGAAACAAAAGGGCAAAGAAACACTCAATTAGTGTTTGTTGAGTAGTAAATATCAACATTAGAATTTGTGATTTAAAAAAAAAAAATTCAAATCACTGCCCACTTCAGAGTCACAGGAGGCATCTCTGGCTTAGACACAAGCATTCACTGAACTGGGAATGTGACCAAGATGTTTTGGTTCCTAAAGGGAAATGTAGATTTCTGTATAGGATTTTTATGAAGAAAAAAAATGCATCACAAAAGGGGCAATATTTGAAATGACTCTGGAAAAAAAAAAGCAGGATAAAAACCTGTCTGTTGAATATACTCTTTGCCATACAAAGAAAAAGCAGCCAGGAAGGAGATCGGAATAAAAAGCCAAGTGAACCAGTTACCTGTGGGTGATGGGATTATATTTTCCCTTGTGTTTCAGTATAGTTTTACATCCAGGTTTTCTCCAAAGGGGGGGAAACTAACAAAAATGTTTAAATGAAAGATTAAAAACCCTTGTTAGAACCTTCCAGGAGACCTATTTCCATAGATGACATAGATGACAGCTAGGCAACCAACCAATCTGTGGACTATTTAGGACTTAACCACGTAATAAACTTTAATGAGAGAAGACAGGCTCTGACGCCCAACCATTCATAACAGTAAGTATTATGGTTATTATTTTAACATCCCTAAGATAGACTAGGATCATTTGGTAGGGCGGCATTTCACTCACCGTGTACCTCTAAGTTGCACTGGTCCTGTTCAGCTCTGCCACAAACTATGAGATTGTCCCTGGGCTTAATCAAGAAATCGTCACGTTCATATTGCTCCTAAGTGGAGAGAAAAAAGTCATTGACTAGAAGCAGATATTCAGTGAGGTTTTTCAAACCTCAAGGAGCACAATTAGAAGAGCCATGTAAATATTTACCGTATCTTTCAGAGTAACATAAGGATCTTGATCATTACTCCCATAGACTGTAAGACCCAAGAGAGATTCACCAAGAGTTTCAGTATCTGTAAGAATTCATAAACGGAAATAAATACAACGGTCACAAAAGCATTTTTTCTAAGGCATTCTATCTTTAGACTTAGATTCCACTGTCTGTTTCATAGCTCTGGATCATCCATAGATGGGAAAGGAAATAGCAGATAATAAAAACAGGAATTTAAAAGCCATTTATATTTGACCTTGGAATGCATATCTGATAGTCTCGGAATTCATAATCTCCCAATAAAAGAATTACATCAAAATGTGAAACTCCCTCAGAAGATATCTGAATTCTGCTGATTCTCTAGCTTGCTCTTTGTAATCATTATTCAAAAGCGCTGCAGGGAGGCAGCCTGGAGGCCCTAGAAATGCAATTACCTTAAAACACTGGCATCAAGAGACATATGAAAACATGCTCAAAGTCACTAATCATCCGAGAGATGCAAATCAAAACAGCAATGAGGTACCATCTCACACCTGTCAGACTGGCTATCATCAACAAATCAACAAACGACAAGTGTTGGAGAGGATGTGGAGAAAAAGGAACACTTGTGCACTGCTGGTGGGAATGCAGACTGGTGCAGCCACTATGGAAGACAGTATGGAGTTTCCTTAAAAAACTGAAAATGGAACTCCCATTTGACCCTGTGATCCCACTTCTAGGAATATATCCCAAGAAACCAGAAACACCAATCAGAAAGGATATATGCACCCCTATGTTCATAGCAGCACAATTCACCATAGCTAAGATCTGGAAACAGCCTAAGTGCCCATCAGTAGATGAATGGATTAGAAAACTGTGGTACATCTACACGATGGAATACTATGCTGCTGTAAAAAGGAAGGAACTCTTACCATTTGCAACGTCATGGATGGAACTGGAGAGCATTATGCTAAGTGAAATAAGCCAGTCAATAAAGGAAAAGTACCACATGATCTCACTCATTCGTGGACAATAGAGACCATTATAAACTTTTGAACAATAATAGATACAGAGGCAGAGCTGCCTCAAACAGATTGTCGAGCTGCAGCGGGAAGGCCGGGGAGGGTTGGGGGGCAGGAGGTAGGGGGGTAAGAGATCAACGAAAGGACTTGTATGCATGCATATAAGCATAACCAATGGACATAAGACACTGGGTGATAGGGGAGGCTAGGGGACTGTCTAGGGCGGGGGGATAAAATGGATACATATGTAATACCCTTTGTAATACTTTAAGCAATAAAAAATAAATAAATAAATAAAAAAACAAAACAAAACAAAAAACAAAAAACAAAAAACACTGGCATCAACACAGAGTAAGGTTCCTGGTCAAACAGAGTTGAAAAATGATGGGTTTCAAAAGTTAAATGGGTTTCTTTATTGCAAGATTTCTCAGAACTTCGGATATGCTAATTTGCCTTATGAATCAGAAAGAGGGGTTATATGCCTTTTTTCACTAACCTTACCTCAAAATGGAATTCTTTTTTTTAAAAAAAAAAATTTTTATTGATTTTAGAGAGGAAGGAAGAGGGAGAGAGAGAGTCAGAAACATCAATGATGAGAGAGAATCACTGATCGGCTGCCTCCTGCACGCCCCCCACTGGGGATTGAGCCCGCAACCCGGCCATGTGCCCTTGACCATAATCGAACCTGGGACCCTTTAGTCTGCAGGCTGACGCTCCATCTATCAAGCCAAACCGGCTACGGCAAAATGGAATTCTTTTATGGCATATCTGCAAGTTGATCCCAAGTAACATAAAACTCAAGGAAGATACTCTTAATTGTCAGGGGAAACTACTTTAAGGAAGTAGCACTAGTAAAGTCTTAAACATCTGACAGGCAACAGACACAGGAATTTCTACTGAATGAGAAAGACGGAGACAATGACCTGCAGGGTGTGGAGAGTGGGAGGAGCATTTCCGAATTCGTCTTCTCAGGTTGGGTTCTCTTCCTCTCTGTATGCCCACTCTGTCCTCGTAGGACAGTAACAACCCGGAGTCCAATGGAAAAACTACCCTCTGCACCTACTGAAGTGAACAGGTGGTCCCCACTTCAGATGGTTTGACTCAATTTTTCAAATTTCTGATGGTGCAAAAGCAATATGCATTCACTGGAAACCAGCGAGGCTAAGCTGCAATGTTTGGTTGGTGTATTAAATGCTTTTTCAAGTTAAAGTATTGTCAACTTATGATGGCTTTATCAGGACATAGCCCTGTGGTAGGTTGAGGAGCACCTGTACTAAAAAGAATGAAGGCTTCAGAGACATATAATAGCACTAAAATTCACCAGCTGTGTGACACTGGCAAAGTTATTTCATCTTCGTAAGCCTCAGTTTTCTCTTCTGTAAAATGGAGTTAATAATCCCTCTTATTGCAGACACAGAAAAAATATGTTACAAGTGATTACATCCACTAGTTGCAATAAAATAAAATATACAATAGTATTTTTTTTTAGATCTGAGATTAGTGGGTTAGAGCTTAATTTCTAAACTAATTTAGGAAACAGGCTGTCTTCCTAAGTCTTGAGCCAGATTATGTGACTGACATAAAAAAACAACTGGAACACTAGAAGCATGATCGAACACAGTAATTTTCAACTGGTGTGCCTTGGCACACGGACACGCTGCAAGAATTTTTTAAAAACATGCAATATCTGACTATTTAGTTGGGGGCACTGACCTCTTTTCCCTTAGATTGCCAAATAAAGAAATGACAACAGCCAGAGAACCAAGATGGCGGCATAGGTTAACGCCGGAGTTTGCTGCTTTGAACAACTACTTCAAAAGTGAAACCAGAAAACGGAGGGGACATCACCCAGAACCACCGGAACGCTGGCTGAGTGGAAGTCCTACAACTAGGAGGAAAGACAAACGCACACGGACACTCAGAGGAGGCGCAGTGCTGAAGTCAAATTCTGAGGTGCGGAGTGCGCGGAGCGGGCTGGCGGCGGAGGGCGCGGTTGTTGTTTGCAATCGGGAGGGAGTCGCAGACTCTGAGCTCCAGATCCGGGCAAGTCTTTAGGGACCCAGACTCAAACGGGAGAAGCGGGACTGTCTGGCTTCGGTCAGCGCGAGTGCAGCTTTCTCTCCGAGCTTTGCAGCGGGTGCTGGGACTCAGAGAGGCAGAGCCCCTTGGGACAGGACTGAGAACCGCCATAACTGCTCTCTCCGGCCCACCCTGTTGATCCTGTGCGACCCGCCCCGCCCAAGCCCTGCACAGAGGCATTTGCCGGATAGCCTCAGGCAAAGGCTAGATTAGCACCTCTCTAGAGGACAGAAGTTCTCTCACCGCTGATACAGCTGATTCTCATAGCCACTTGGCCTGGAGGTCAAACCCTCCCTGGAATTAGCTACAACAATCAAGATTTAACTATAAGACTGCGGACAAAGACCACTAGGGGGTGCACCAAGGAAGCATAACAAAATGCGGAGACAAAGAAACAGGACAAAATTGTCAATGGAAGATATAGAGTTCAGAACCACACTTTTAAGGTCTCTCAAGAACTGTTTAGAAGCTGCCGATAAACTTAATGAGATCTACACGAAAACTAATAAGACCCTCAATCTTATATTGGGGAACCAACTAGAAATTAAGCATACACGGATACACGGACTGAAATAACGAATATTATACAGACGCCTGACAGCAGACCAGAGGAGCGCAAGAATCAAGTCAATGATTTGAAATGCGAGGAAGCAAAAAACATCCAACCGGAAAAGCAAAATGAAAAAAGAATCCAAAAATGCGAGGATAGTGTAAGGAGCCTCTGGGACAGCTTCAAGCGTACCAACATCAGAATTATAGGGGTGCCAGAAGATGAGAGAGAGCAAGATATTGAAAACCTATTTGAAGAAATAATGACAGAAAACTTCCCCCACCTGGTGAAAGAAATGGACTTACAGGTCCAAGAAGCGCGGAGAACCCCAAACAAAAGGAATCCAAAGAGGACCACACCAAGACACATCATAATTAAAATGCCAAGAGCAAAAGATAAAGAGAGAATCTTAAAAACAGCAAGAGAAAGGAACTCAGTTACCTACAAGGGAGTACCCATACGACTGTCAGCTGATTTCTCAACAGAAACTTTGCAGGCCAGAAGGGAGTGGCAAGAAATATTCAAAGTGATGAATACCAAGAACCTACAACCAAGATTACTTTATCCAGCAAAGCTATCATTCAGAATTGAAGGTCAGATAAAGAGCTTCACAGATAAGGAAAAGCTAAAGGAGTTCATCACCACCAAACCAGGATTATATGAAATGCTGAAAGGTATCCTTTAAGAAGAGGAAGAGGAAGAAAAAGGTAAAGATACAAATTATGAACAACAAATATGCATCTATCAACAAGTGAATCTAAGAATCAAGTGAATAAATAATCTGATGAACAGAATGAACTGTTGATTATAATAGAATCAGGGACATAGAAAGGGAATGGACTGACTATTCTTGGGGGGGAAAGGGGTGTGGGAGATGTGGGAAGAGACTGGACAAAAATCGTGCACCTATGGATGAGGACAGTGGGTGGGGAGTGAGGGCGGAGGGTGGGGCGGGAACTGGGAGGAGGGGAGTTATGGGGGGGGGGGAAAAAGAGGAACAAATGTAATAATCTGAACAATAAAGATTTAATTAAAAAAAAATAAAAAAAAAGAAATGACAACAGCCAACACAACGCAATAGCCATCTGATGTGAATAAATCAAAATTATACCTATATTTTTGTCAGATCAGCAACAAATGTATTTTTGGGTGTGCTGCAGAATTTTAGTAATCAGTTTACGTGTGCCACGAGATGAAAAAGGTTGAAAATCGCTGACCTGATGCATTGAGTTTGCGGTTAAATACCAGTATAAGCGAGTAGATTCTAACCTGGGTCGCCTTCCTCGTCATACCGATCGAGCTCGTACTCGGCCAGCTCATCATCATCCAGGGCCCTGTCGTCCTCTGGGTCGCCATCCTCCAGGGGCTCCCTGGGTCGTGCCTGGGTCCGTGCACTCTGCATGCCATCTCCTGAGGGCTCCCCCGTCACCTCTTCATCACTGCCGCCTTCTTCTCTATGGCAGTGAAAACGGAATCACCCAATGGCACCTTCAATAACTAGACCACCTTGTCATCGTCACTTAAGATTTACATTTCATCCGGACTTCACTACAAACATCAACATGCTTAAACTTACTGTAACTTTTCCTTTGCTTCAGCAATAAGACGTTTTACTTCTTCTTTACTAAGCTCTACCTACAAGAGAGCAAACATTTCATTATGATATAGTTAAAAACATTATAAGTCTTTGAAGTAAAAAGAAATTTGCAAACTAATATAAAATGTAACTTTAAGAGACATCAAGAATCAAACATCAATCTAGACCAGTAGCTCTCAACCTTGGCTGCACATTAGAACCACCTGGGAATCTTTTCAAAATCCTGATTTCTGGGCCTCACCCTCCGGAAATTCTGTTTCTTTGTTACTAATGTTGTGGCCTCACCCCATAACAAAGAAACAGAATTTCCGGAGGGTGAGGCCCAGACATCAGGATTTTAAAAAGATTCCCAGGTGATTCTAATGTGCAGCCAAGGTTGAGAACCACTGATCTAGACTCAAATTAACGTAACTGGAGTTTTCACAGGTTTGTAAAATTAAGATCCCTTCCCACCTGAAGCTGTTTAAAAGCCACATTCAGTCTACTCTGACTCTCTCCAGACTTTCCAAAAAAGACTGACTTGTATAAACTGACGTCTACGGCAGCCCACCTCACTTTCTTCTAACTACTCTGACTCCTTGGCCACTTCTCCCCATTTTCCCTGTGGAGAGTCCTAAATAAACCACCCCTGCCTTGGTCCTCTGCTCTTTTCTGTTCTCACCCACATGTATTCACTCATCATGCTGTAAGTTCCCTGCAAAGCTCATTCATTCCCAAGACTAAAACTACCACCGATGAACTGACTACTCTAAACCAGCGGTTCTCAACCTGTGGGTCACGACCCCTTTGCCGGTCGAACGACCCTTTCACAGGGGTCGCTTAAGACCATCCTGCATATCAGATATTTACATTACGATTCATAACAGCAACATTACAGTTAGGAAGTAACAACGAAAATAATTTTATGGTTGGGTCACAACACGAGGAACTGTATTTAAAGGGCCAGAAGGTTGAGAACCACAGCAAACCTTCCCTTCTCTAGCTCTAACTTCAGTTCCACTTCCCAACTGCCTGTAACACGCCCCACTTGGATATCCTGTTCAAAACGGAAGTCATTCTCTGCTTCGAAACTGCCACTCCTCCAATGCTCCAGTACCTTTAAAACACCCGTCACTGCTCAGCTGTAAGCTTCTGGAACACAGACACTGACTGGCCACTGTGCGCTTACTACTGAGCACACAGTTCAGTGCTCAGCCCCCTGCAGGGATGCCTGATGGCAGATGATGAATGAGTCGCCCAGTTTATACCAAAACACCTCTACTAACATGGAAATCCTCCTGAGGGGTGATGCCCCACCGCTGGACAGCTCCAGAAATGAAAGGTTCTTAAATTTAATGAAACAATACTTATTGTTCTAATTTCTCTTAAAGGTCTGAGTTTTCCTTTCTGGTATTTTGTAGAATAAATTCAATCTCTTCTTTCTAGAAACTCTTCAAGTAATGATTCCCAAACCTGCCTGCACATTAGAAACAGGTGAGGATCTTTTAATACATTCAGGCTGCCCTCCAGACCAATCAAGTCACAACACTTGGTAGTAGGGCACAGGCATCAGTATTTTCCAAAGCTCCCCAAGGGATTAGAACGTGCAGACGTTTGGAAATCACTGACTTCAAGTATCTAAAAAGGGTTATGTCCCCTTTAAAACAACTGTTAATTCCTTCAATAATTCTCTTAAATTTATGGATGAGAGAGAGAGAGAGAGAGAGAGAGAGAAACATTGATTTGTTGTTCCCCTTATTTGTGTATTGACTGGTTGATTCTTGTGTGTATCCTGACCGGGGATCAAACCTGCAATCGCCAGCTAAGCCATCCGGCCAGGGCTCCCGCAATCATTTTTAATGAGGTAATTTCCTGTCCCTATTCTGTATATTCTACATATATATGCATTGATTGTCTACTGTAAGCCACACACCAGAGAAACTGGTGAATAAAACAGTCTGTGCCCTGAGGCATGTACATCCATTGAGGCTATTACAACCCCTTATTGCTGTTAATTTCGCGTCCCAACCATTTACATTTCTATTACTTTTCTATCATCGTTGGCCCAATCACATTCCAACCGACTCCCGCCCCCCATTTCCTTGCCTCCTTTCCTTCACTGCACTCATTCCCATTTACACACACACACACACACACACACACACACACACACACGTCAGCTCCGTACGAGCAAGGACTTCTCGTCCTGTTCATGCCTATTCCAGGACCCCGGGCAGTGCCTGGCACGCAGAAAGCACCTGGTAATGACCCGTGGAATAGCTTCAGTCATCTTCACCCGCCTCTCTCTCACTCCTGCGGGCTTTCCCCTCCGGTGCCACGCCTGCCTCCCATCCCCACTGCCCTTCATCTCACCCGAATCTCTGCAAGAAACCCCTCACCTACCTCCTAGCCTCAGGGCTGCAGCCCCCACACCAGCCTTTCTACAGCGCAGCTCACCCCGTTTACCCCTCCGAACGCACAGCTCACCCCGTTTACCCCTCCGAACGCACAGCTGCACCCCGTTTACCCCTCCGAACGCACAGCTCACCCCGTTTACCCCTCCGAACGCACAGCTTCACCCCGTTTCCCCTCCGAACGCACAGCTTCACCCCGTTTACCCCTCCGAACGCACAGCTCACCCCGTTTACCCCTCCGAACGCACAGCTTCACCCCGTTTACCCCTCCGAACGCACAGCTTCACCCCGTTTACCCCTCCGAACGCACAGCTCACCCCGTTTACCCCTCCGAACGCACAGCTTCACCCCGTTTCCCCTCCGAACGCACAGCTCACCCCGTTTACCCCTCCGAACGCACAGCTCACCCCGTTTACCCCTCCGAACGCACAGCTCACCCCGTTTACCCCTCCGAACGCACAGCTCACCCCGTTTACCCCTCCGAACGCACAGCTCACCCCGTTTACCCCTCCGAACGCACAGCTCACCCCGTTTACCCCTCCGAACGCACAGCTCACCCCGTTTACCCCTCCGAACGCACAGCTGCACCCGTTTACCCCTCCGAACGCACAGCTTCACCCCGTTTCCCCTCCGACGCGGGCCCAGGAGCGGGAGGCGGAGCTCCACACGTGCGCCCGGTCCCCGTTACCCTGATTGGGGTGTGGCTGAAGCCGTGGTGCTGTCAACGGGCCCTTGGGGAAGGGGCGACTTCCGACCCAGAGGAACCACGGCCCCTTCCAGCCCGGGAGGCCCAGGTGTGCGCGAATCAGGGGGTTGGCCTTACCCGGGGGGACGGGGGGAGGAGGGGAGGGGGAGACGGTGGGGAGCCGCAGCCCCAGTCACGACCACCAGGCCCAAACCGACCCACCCCGCCCGGTCACACGGCGAGACCAGGGCCGCGAGCCCGGGCCCAGGTTCCCCAGCGACAGAGGAGCCTTAGGGGCAGCCCCCCTCCCCGGAGGCGGCCTCACCTTGTCCGGCGTCTCCTTGGCCACGCCGCAGCGGACCCAGGCCACGCACGTCACCTGGCGGCTGCGGTTCATGGTCCCCACTCAGGACACCTCACGGGGAGACGCGGTGCGGCGGGACCGGGACGCTCGCCACCCTCTGGCCCGCGCGCTCCGGGACCAGCTCCGGGAAGCCGCCCCCCGAGGAGCGCAGGCGCAGAACTGCTTCCGACGGCGGCGGCCGCTCTGACGTCATCGGGAGGCGCCGAATGGGAAAGGGGTGGGGCCAGGGCTGGAAGCGGAAGCCGCCGGGCGAGGGTCCCACGTGGGGTGCACTGGCTCTTTTGGGGGGGACGTGCGTGGGCCTTGCGGCACTGCCCGCCTCTGGCTGGGTCTGCGAGCTTCACGGAGGCGAGACGGGACATTGGGACTTCAGGAGTCGGCGGCACATGCCCACTAACATTTATTTTGCCTGTAGTTCCATAAACTTTATGATAGAGGTTTGTGGTTTTTTTTTTTTTTTTAACTTTATCCAAAATGAATTTGTCATTTCAAGGAGGTACTTCTGCCGTTACATTTCATTTCATGCTTGGATGCTACTTTTCCACCTTAAAACGTTTAGCATCTATTACATAGTAAGTGTGCAGGAGAGCTTTAGTAGCAAACGCCAAGTGCTTGTACTGTGCGAGGCACTTGTGCCTTAGGTGTTTACTAGAGGCCCAGTGGACGAAATTCGTGCACTGGGGGGTGGAGGTCCCTCAGCCCAGCCTGCCCCCTCTCACAGTCTGGGAGCCCTCAGGGGATGTCCTACTGATGGCTTAGGCCTGCTCCCCGTGGGGAGCACGCCTAAGCTGCAGTCTGGCTGAGGGGGCTTGGAGCAGGTGCTGTGTGTGTGTGTGTGTGTGTCCGTTGGGGGCCTGCCCCCAGCCGCACCACAGAGGCTCAGAGCAGGCGCCCCTCTGTGTTGATCTCTCAGGCTTGGGGCTGCGCCTGTCCCCTCCTCCTGAGCTGGTCCTGACAGTTACAGAGTCCTGACCTCATTTGCATATTACTTCTTTATATATATATTTTTTTCACTTAAAATTTTTATTCTATTATTTTTAATCCTCACCCGAGGATATGCATTGATTTTAGAGAGAGGAAGGAAGAGAGAGAAAAATATCAATGTGAGAGAGAAACATCGATTGGTTGCCTCCCATACGTGTCCAACTGGATTGAATCCACAGCTCCAACCAGTTGAGCCACGTGGGCCAGGGCTACGTGCCTTATTGGTTACTTCTTTTTTTAAAAAAAATATATTTTTTTATTGATTTCAGAGAAAGGAGAGGGAGAGAGAGATAGAAACATCAATGATGAAAGAGAATCATTGATCAGCTGCCTCCTGCATGCCCCACACTGGGGATCAAGCCTGCAACCCTGGCATGTGCCCTTGACCAGAATCGAACCTGGGACCCTTCAATCCACAGGCTGCCGCTCTATCCACTGAGCCAAACCAACAAGGGCAACTTGGTTACTTCTTACCCTGGTGTGAGAAGTCTTATTCCCATTTTAACACCAGGACACATTAATTGCTAATGAGTGTTGTAGCTAGAATCTAAACCAGGTACTGTGACTCCAGATGCTGGCTGTAATCTGTGTCATGCTTCTCAGCTGAAGTCAGAGTCCTCTATTAAAAATGTCAGTGGCTCATGGACTTTAGAATGGAAAGTCTGAGCATCCCAGAAAGATCTGGGTTTTGATCTCTTTGTCTGTGCAACCCGGTCCAGGTCATTTGCCCTCTCTGAGCTCCAGCTGGCTCTCCTACCTCTGAGACAGGCAAGGAAAACAGGAGAGTGGTTACTATGGGGAAAGAGTGGTGGCAACAACAACCTGGCAAGACATGGTCTTTCCCAGTTGTATTGCCAAAGAGGGCTGTCCACCTGTGGGGTCAATGTGTGGACATCTTTGCAACAAATTTGTCTTCACATACAATATTTCACTTGGTTCTCACAACAACACTGATGAACATGATCAAGAATTACCTCTGTTCTGTCGGCTGGGCTTAGTGGTTGAGCGTGGATCTAAGAACCAGGAGGTCACAGTTTGATTTCCGGGCAGGGCACATGCCAGGGGTGTGGCTTGATCCCCAATGTGGGGCGTGCAGGAGGCAACCCATCAAGGGTTCTCTCATCATTGATGTTTCTATCTTTCTCTCCCTCTCCCTTCCTCTCTCAAATAAATAATATATATATTTTTAAAAGAATTACCTCCCCTTTTAAGATGAGGAAGTTAAAGGTCCCAGTGGTGACCGCCTCAGATCACACACACACAGAAACTGAGAGAACTACAACTAAACACCAACTCTACACTCAGCCTAATGCGCCTGGCACCCTGCCAGCCTGAGGAGCCATCATCTCAGGAGTGAATTGCTAATCCTTTGGTAAAGAAGATTATGTTTATTAGGGCCTCTTCCCATGCTCTGTTTCTCTATACCAGAGGTTCTCAAACTTTTTAAACAGGGGGCCAGTTCACTGTCCCTCAGACATTCCACACATGCGCATGCGGGCCCGGGACAAGTCAGCTGCTAAGCAGGACACCCGGCGGGCCAGATAAATGTTTTCTTTTCGGCGGGCCGCATGTGGCTGGAGGACCGTAGTTTGAGGACCCCTGCTGATTTTGTGGTTTCTTTGCTTTGGGCCTGTTTAGAAAGGTGGTAGGCAGATTGCATTTTTCAGAAAAGGCTACAGTATCTTCACAATGTGATCTTGGTACTTCCCCATCAAAATACAGAGTCTAATTCTGCCCACCCCCTGGCCTTGAATCTAGGTAGGCTTATGACTAATTCGACCAATAGAGTTTGACGGAAATGACACTTCCAATGTCAGGTTACAAATGGGTTGCTCCCCTGGCCCCTGTTTTGTTTTCCTTACACACTCATATTTGGAGCTCTGAGCTGCTTTTTAAAAAGTTTGACTACCCTGAGGCCGCTATGCTGTGAGGAAGCCAAGCCATACGGAGGGGCCACATGTGGGGGCTCCAGTAGACAATCGTGGATGTTGAGTCAACCCAGACATGTAAATGGACGTGCCTTCAGATGACTGCAGTGCCCAGACACCAGTTCACACCAGCCTTCGCGTTTTCCTGAGGCCCAGACACCGTGGAGCAGAAATGAACCAATCCCATTGTGCCCTGCCCAAAGTTCTGACCCCCACCCAGAATCTATGAGTTTAGTCAAGTGGTTGTTTCAAACCATTATTATTTTTTATCCTTCCATAATTTTTATTATGATATATATATATATATACACACACACACTAGTATAACATAACATTTACCATTTTTTAAAAATATATTTTTATTGATCTCAGAGAGGAAGGAAGAGGGAGAGAGAGATAGAAACATCCATGATGAGAGAGAATCATGGATCAGCTGCCTCCTGCAAGCCCCCCACTGGGGATGGAGCCCGATACCTGGGCATGTGCCCTTGACCAGAATCGAACCTGGGACCCTTCAGTTCGCAGGCCGACGCTCTATCCACTGAGCCAAACCAGCCAGGGCAACATTTACCATTTTAATCATGTTTAAGTGTATAGGGCAGCGGCATTAAGTACCAAACCGCTAAGTTTTGAGGTCATTTTTTTAATGCAGTAATAATAAATGGAACAGGCAAGAACGCATGCTATATTTAGAATAGAGCACATTAGCTGAATTATTAGTGGAGGCTGGTTTAGTAACATCTGGCTGGGCTTAGCCAGGTGTGTGGGCCTGGTAGGCGGGAGTGGGCTTGTATTGAGAATTTGCCTCTGGATCTGTTTCCCCTTGAGCTGCTCCCTTATGAGCCAGCGGCTGTTCTACGATGGTGCCCAGTGCAGAGTGGGCAATTGACACAGATTTGTTGCCTGGATGAATAAATTAAATAACAGAAGGTGGAGTAGGACTCCGGTTGTTTAGGACCTGCTAAATTTACCTGCTGGGCCTGTAGCTGACACTGCCGCTTCAGCCCAAGCTGTGAATTCCCTTCAAAAGTGAAAACCCAACTGCAGTCGGCATTCTTAGTTCCTTGTAACGAGAATTGAAAGAGATGGGCTTAAAATCCATTTCTAAGCCTGATTCTTGGGAACACTGATGAGCATATTTGACTCAGAAAAGTCTCTTTGCCAGAGGCCAGAAAAAAACGTACCTGGTAGCATGTTGGCTATTCTTAGAGCTGAAGGTCCCGGAGGCTTGGACCCAGGCCCACCCCAGGCTGTTGTTTCATGTGTCATTAGGCTCATAAGCGTTATTTCTGACTGGCCTTGAGCGCCGGGAAGGAAGCGAAGCCTGTGATACCCCTCCCCTTATTATACTAGCTCTGTTTCTTTCCCCTCCACCAGTTACCCTATGATATTAGCAGATAAGGAGTTGAAGGACTCATAGCAGCTAGAGCTAGAGACTTGGACCACCCATTTTACAGTGATAAACACAGGTATATCCAAATGAACTTTACGTTTCTAGAACTGAACTTCATTTCCATTTTCATGAGAACAGGGACCATGAGGGTTTTGTTACCACAGTAGATCCAACGCCTAGCACGGTGTACAGCGCAATAAATGCCAATAAATATGTGTTGTGTAAGTGAATGATATCAGAGTTCTAAACTGAAGTCCCAAGACCGTGGGCAGTTCGCCCGTGTCAGAGAGTGAAGGGCAAGGTCCTGTCTGAGTCCTCGGACAGAACCTTCCCTGTGGCACAATGTTCAGGTAAAGTCGTTCATTCGTTTCTTCACCTGTCAGGGCTCTTTTGGATGCAGGTGATGGCTAACCCACCTCCAGTTGCCTTAGGCAAGGTATGGGATTCATATGCTTCGGTGACTCTAGACTCCAGTGACGTAAATGGCTGTCAGACAAGCTGGATCCAGGAGCTTAGCCATGTCATCAGGATTAGACCTCTCCCTTAGCACCTGCAGCCTAGAATGAAAGCATTTGCCTTTATCCTCCCTTCTCTCTGTCTCACCTGTTTCCTCGGTTCGGGATGGCCACTTGCCCGCTCCGGAGCCAGTCCCCATGGCCAGGAGAAAGGGATGTTTTCTTGGCTCGGTCTGGGCCACACGTGTCAGGCCTGGAGCCAGGGAGGGAGACAGTGCTTACATGGAGCACATGAGTGAGAACGGGGAAGGGAGGGCTCTCTAAAAGAGAATGGGGGGCTGCTCCCGGGAGTGGGCTGGCGAGAACTGTTACAACATTCATCAGACACTTTCTCTGCCGTCTTTGTGCAGAGCTCTGTTTGGGAAAGAGCTACAAAGATGAATATGGCACAGTCCTTCCCAGCCAGAGTTTATGCTGCAGTGGAGGCTCACAGGTGTGTAGTCAAGGGAAAAAGAAGATGTACAAACAAATGTGGATGCAGCAACCTGATCGGTGACTCACTCCCCCTGTCCACCTTCCAGTTGCCGGGTGACAGCTGAGGTTTCTGACCATTCGGCTTCCACCAGGAACTACATTTCCCAAACCCCCTCCTCCTTGACGCCACCACCATCACCACCTCTTAGGAAAACCCCTGTCCCAAGGGTCAAGGCGTAGCCTTCTGTCCCCACTCACTTCTGGGTAACGCTTCGGTGTTTATCTTACAGTAGAACTTCAGTAAGCTTTCCACCTCAAGTTCTTCCTTGATTTCCTGCTCCAATCTCCCTCCTGATGACCAGCTGTGTGGTACTGGGGTCACCATCCCAGACATGAGGCCGGAGCAGTGTGAACAAGGAGGAGACAGGCTGACGGGGAGCCAGGTGCTGCACAGTCTTGCAGGTCATGGGAGGGAGGCTGCCTGCACCAGGGGGTAGATGGCGGACAAGTGACCTGACCCAATTTGTGTTTTCCTGTCAGCTGATCTCCTGGGTGTAGAAGGCATGGTGGGGGGTGGGCAGAGTGAATGTGGGGGAAACCAGTTGGAGGCTGTTAGTGACATGGCTAATTGAGGGGGAGGATGAGGGGAATTGGACTAGAGGGTGGCTGACTGTGGGACTGAGGGAAGTGGGGAAAGTTGCCATCTGCTGGTGGGAGGGTCTGTAAAGGATTTGTGGCCACATTTGATCTGCCACAGATGAGAAGACTGAGGCCCAGGAAAAGGATGTGGCTGATCCATGACCACATATCATATAAGGGCCAAGAAGGAGGCCAGAGCCCAGGTCTTCTGACATCAGTCTTGTGTGGTCCTCCCTGCAGCCACACGCCTCTCTTGGGAAGGAAGGCAGAAATGCGTGCCCAGGGAAGAGTGAGGCTTTCGCCAAAGCCCCAGCTGTGATAAAGGCAGTCTCCTCCCTGCCGTCTCAAGCCCCAGCCTGGGGGCAGTACCAGGATCTCGGAAGGGAGAGGTACATGGGCCCAATTATTCACCAGAAGCAGAGAAAGGATGTGTGGGGCAAAGGTTTTGAGCACCCCCTTCAGGATGTCAATGGAGAAATGACTTGGCTTTCTTTTAAAGGATCCTAATGATGAGCTCTGGGTTCCTCCAACCAGCCTTTGCCAAACATCAGTCACCACGCAGGTCAGGCCGAATGCACACTAATCCCGTGTTTGTCTCCTCCATGAGACCACCTGATCCATCCTCGGGTTCCCAGAGCTCGGAGAACACATGCCAAGTCAATATTTGAGGAAGAAACAGAAGAGTGATGCCAGTAGACCCTTGTTAAGGATGGAGTGAAAAAAAGGGGGAAAGGAGGGAGTGAATGAATGATACAGTGGTTGCATGGCTGTGAGATCCATTACAGAAGCAGAGAAGTTTAACTCTAAGTGTGTTCTTAAGTACAGTGTTTATAATTGTATCACCATGCCCAGCCTAGAGGATGTGCTCAGTAAATACAGGGTGGACCAAAAAAATGTATACACCCTTTGAATAATTATAAAGGCAGTGGTTATTAAAATACTAGAGGCCTGGCGCACGACATTCGAGCACTGGGAGGTGGGGGTGCTCCCTCAACCCGGCCTGCGCCCTCTCCCAGTCCGGGACCCCTCGGGGGATGTTCACCTGCCAGCTTAGGCCCACTCCTGCCACTGCCGCTGTGCTCTCCAGCCATGAGCCTGGCTTCTGGCTGAGTGGCGCTCCCCCTGTGGGGGCGCAGACCACCAGGAGGCAGCTCCTGTGTTGAGTGTCTGCCCCCTGGTGGTCAGTACGCATCATAGTGACCCGTCATTCCTCTGTTCAGTCATTTTGCATATTAGCCTTTTATTATATAGGATATTTCATGTTTTTAAAAATTGAGCCCTCAGCTGTTAAAGTGTGTATACATTTTTTTGGGGGGACACCCTGTATTTATTGAATGAATGAATGAGTGAATGCCTGAATCTTCTCAATTCTTCCTTTGTAAGACAACTCATGTTCTTGTCTAGAAAGGGAACTGATGAATGCAGAGGTGTGGCTCCATCTAGTGGACACTACGGGAACTTGAACATTCCCTCCTTCCCCCATCACTTGCTTTGAACTGTAGCTGCACGAATTGCTTGTTCCCACTTCACCCAGTTTGGCACGGACCACTGAGTATGGCAGCATAGCCTTGGCAGGGGACTAAAACCTACCTGAAACCCTGGAATGGGAAATTTGGGAAGGAAGCTGGTAGGGGATAGAGGGGCCCCATACTGTATGGGAATAACTTAGAGCAGCTGGTGTGCAAAGAACACTGGACCAGGTGCCACAAGTATGCTGTGTGGCCTTGGGCAACCTAGTTGCTCTCTCTGAGCTTGAGTTGTATCATTACACTGCTGTGTATCCTTTGTACCCCAGGCTAATGCTCAGATCCCAACACAGCCTCACTGGACACCTGGGGACCACCGTGCCCATGGTACAGCTGAGGAAACGGGCTTTAGATTAAGTAAGGAGCCCAAGACCTCACAGCTAGTAAGGATCAGGCCAGGATTTGAATGCCGCTCTGTCTGACCCAGAGCCTAGCACCTGTCCTGCTGACACTGCACTGGACCGCCTCTTCAGATATCCTCTAGAGCCATTCTACGGTTCTGCACCTCTTCTCCAACCTGCCTCTTTCCTTTTGAGAGGCTGTACATCAATAGGTTCTTGGGACTGTGGTGAAATGACATATAGTGAAATCAACTCCACCATAGGCTAATGGATATAATTGATCTGCATTTACTAGCTTGTTAGCCTTACTGTCTGCACCTCAGTTTTCCTGTCCATAAAATGGGAATACAAATCCTTACCACGTAGGATTCACAGTGAGGACTGGGGCCATGCATTGAAAGCACTTGGTTCGATGTCTGCCACAGAGTAAACACTGGATAGACGTTAGATCTCGCCATCATGGCCGAGTCAGAGCGGTGTTGGGTTTTCCTGGTTTTCATATGTGTGCGCATTGCAGCGAGTGGGTCGTATGGCATGGAGCTCTGGGGAGCATCTGACAATAAGTCATTCTCTAAAACTGGCCCTGCCAACTTCTGCCCGCAAAGATGTAAACAGAGGAGCAAAATAAGGGTGGAGAACACATCGCTGTCCCGTGCACTGAAAATACTTCAGTCCCGTAGAACTCTCTCTTATCCCCTCACAGAGGCACGCAGGTCAGGCACTGGACGAAACAGGACAATCAGCTGACAGCCACCGAGCAAAATTCCCTGCCTAGGAGCTCAGAGCAGATGAACAAAATGCTGGGGTCCCTGGAGCTCTATGAAGCAACACTGCCAAGAGAGGGTCACGAATCACACTGAAGCCCAGTGGATGATGCCTCATACCCAACAGTGTAGGAGGTTGGGCTGCCCCCGGGGCTGGGTGGCTGAGAGCCTCTGGGGACCTGAGGCTGTGGGTGAGGTGGATTCAGCCAATCAGCAATAAGATTGGTAAGATCGGAGGCAGCCTGGTTCCCCCTTCTTCCTCCCTGCTTGCTGGGCCTGGTTTTCTGCATCTGGACAGAGCACCCCCTCCGACCATGGCTGCAAGAATGCCTCTCTTTCACCTGCGGTGTTCGGTGTTCGTGCAGAGACGTTCCCATTCTGTAGGTGGGAAGACTGAGGCTGACGGGGGAACTCACTCACCAGGCGCTTGTGGCCATGCTGATGCACGACTCCGGGTTTTTCTCCGTGGAGTCTGGTTTGAAAAATGTGTAAGAGATGCGATGTTGACACGTGCAATTTCACATACCTGGATTTCATTCCACTCTCAGAAACGGCCCTTCCCTAACTTGATTGCTTTACTGAAATACATTTTTCCCCCTCTTTATAAAAAGGAATTTCATTTTTCAGTGACTGAATTGCTTCTGGCCACTTTTTCTCTTCCCAGCTGTCAAGGTTTTGTAGACCATTTCTCTTCCTTCTGTATTAGATAAGTAAGAATAATGAATTGACGTGCTGCCTCACTAACTTGATGAGGATAAATAGGGTTCCAGGCTTTAATAAAATGCAGCACTGGCAAAAATGAAGGCTGGGAGGCCATTATAAATTCCGCATAGGATATATCAAGACTGGTCTGTTTTCTGAGGCTAAGTAGATGATTAATTTTAGAAGGAGAGAACTAATAATGACAAAATCCCTGAGTTATAAGCAACATTGAAATCCTCCCTTTATTGCTTGAATCGCCTTCAAGTGGTTGCTTTCCTTGAATGCTGCCCGTGATGGGGAACTCACTACCCTCTGAGACAGCTCATTCTCTCTTTAGAAGGCTCTGCTCTGACTTTTAACATTTATTTTTTAAAAAATATTTTTATTGATTTTAGAGAGGAAGGGGAAGATGGAAACAACAGTGATGAGAGAGAACCATTGATCGGCTGCCTCTTGTATGCCCCACACTGTGGATCAAGCCCACAACCCGGGCGTGTGCCCTGACCGGGAATTGAACTGTGACCTCCTGGTTCATAGGTTGAGAGTCAACCATTGAGCCACGCTGGCCGGGCAACATTCCTTATTTATACTCAGGTGAAATCTGACCCGGTCACTGGAACAGGTTTAATCCCTGGGGCTGTACTGAAGGAGGCTAGTTCCTCTCATCTTTGCTGCTATTTGAAGGCAGCCATGATGGCCACCCAAGTCTTCTCCTCTATGGGCCAAATATCCCCGTTCCCTCAGCTGCTCTTTCACCTGGCTACTTCCTTCTACGAGGCTGCAGTTTCTCTGTGACCTTCACTAAGTGTAGGGGGCATCTGTCACGTGCATGCCTACCCATCATCTTTCTGTACTTGCAGAAATCCCTTCTGTCCCTACTCCCTCGTAGGTAGTGAGAACTGACACTCCCAGTCTCCCCTGCAGCCGGGACCAGTCATGTGACCCAGGTCCTTCATAGTGCAGGCGGAGAAAAAGGCATTGAGCTTTTTGGGGGCAGGGTGAGTTCTGGATGCAAGATGATGGCAGCTGTAGCAGTCATGGAAATGGATCTCCTGGGAGCTGTGGAACCGCCATTGTTGATTTCTGCCTTTGTGGTGGCAGCAATGACCTCACCAGGGCTTTCTTTGAATAGATCTACTTTCTTCTTAAATTAGCCAGAGTTGCTCTCTGGTAAGAACTCTGACTCATACAGACACAACTCAGCAGGGATCTCTCAGGGCAGATGTGGAACCATCACCTCCTCACCCAGCGACCATGCTTCTGTCAATGCAGCCTCTACCTAAACGCCCTCTTCTAAGCGACTATATCACACAGCCGGCTTACATTAAACCAAAACCCTCACATATCAGGGATTCATTCCCTGGCCTAAGGAATTTTTTAGAAAAACAGACTTCATGTACTTTCTTGTTACGTGTTCAACAGAAAACAATGTCTGAACTCCCCCGACATCCCCCATGTATGAGAGGGATGCTTTGAAGTGCTGAACATGCAGCCATTCCCTTGACAAGGAAAGAAAATAATGAGGGATTGTAGAAACAATCCTGCCACTCCTTCTCTGTCCCCATGGCACAGGGCCATTATGGACCAGATGTTTCATGCATTCCTCTTCACTATCAGGGTATTGTGAAGTGAGCATTAAGCAATGGCTGTCTTTGATTGTTCCCTCCTGGGTGTCCCTACCACTCTCAGGGGGCTCTGTGCATGCAGAAAGACACCTCATTAAAGTCTTAAGATAAACAGAAACGCCCTGCTTTCCTCCTACTGCCAACCCTGAACAATACAAAGGGGAGAGGTTGAGGACTCAATGCCACAGCAGAGAGGCCCAGGGAAAAGGGGAGGTAGCATGGGGTTGTGCGTGAACAAACCCTTAGGCTTCATTCAGACGGGTTGAACCCTCCACCCAGAACAATACTATTTCAGATGGTTTCCTCAGATGTCTTGCTAAGAGGTCTTCATGGTCTGGGTCGGAAGGAAAAGCTCATAGTCCAGCCATGGGCAAACTACGGCCTGCGGGCCGGATCCGGCCCGTTTGAAATGAATAAAACTAAAAACAAAAAGACCGTACCCTTTTATGTAATGATGTTTACTTTGAATTTATATTAGTTCACACAAACACTCCGTCCATGCTTTCGTTCCAGGCCTCCGGTCCAGTTTAAGAACCCACTGTGGCCCTCGAGTCAAAAAGTTTGCCCACCCCTGTCATAGTCCTTCACCAGGCCAGGGGACGGG
The DNA here is from genome assembly GCF_963259705.1 of Myotis daubentonii. Classification (NCBI taxonomy): domain Eukaryota; kingdom Metazoa; phylum Chordata; class Mammalia; order Chiroptera; family Vespertilionidae; genus Myotis; species Myotis daubentonii. The sequence goes on from NC_081841.1 coordinate 11,448,673, forward strand.
ACAAAAGTCGTAGGTTGGTCTGGCAGCAGAAGGGGTTTGAGGTGAATCCGACCTCCATCCTCTACACCTTCGCTTCACAAAGAGTGGTCCCTGGACCAGCAGCAGCAGCCTCACCTGGATGCTTGTCAGAAATGCTGACTCCCGAGCCTGACCCAGCCCCAACCAGACCTGCCTCAAAAGGAGGCCCCAGAGCTGTGCCTACAGAGTGAGTCCGAGGAGCACTTCCCCACACCATCAGCGAGTCGTCTGGAAACCGGTCAACCACAGAAGGACCTTGTTGCAGAAATGAAGGGCCATTTAGCCCAGGTGGGAGCAGTGGACCTCAGGGAGCCATCACCAACACCCAGCTGTGGGCCTAACATCATGGGACAGTCTCAGTTCTGTGATGGACAGGACAGGGAAGTCACGTCTGGCTCTCAGGAGACACACTTGTTCTCTGGAGCTACGACCAGAGAGTCAGCTGCCAGAACCAAGCTGCCTCACCACCAAGCTTCCTGACATGCTCACATATTTGGTCCAAAGGAGATGGGACCCTGGGGAGTACTACTCAGCAACGAAAAAGGGACAGATTCTTAATACATGCAACATCTGTGGGTGGGTCTCAAGGTCATTGTGTTGAGTAAGGCCATCTACTCTATGCTTCCACTTATATAACACTAGAGGCACTGTGCATGAATTTGTGCACCAGTGGGGTCCCTCGGCCTGGCCTGCGGGATCAGGCCAAAACCAGCTCTCCGACATCCCCCAAGGGGTCCTGGATTGCAAGAGGGCGCAAGCCAGGCTGAGGGACCCCACCAGTGCACGATCGGGGCTGGGGAGGGACACGGGAGGTTGGCCAGCTGGGGAGGGACCGTGGGAGGGCTCTAGGGCATGTCTGGCCTGTCTTGTTCAGTCCCGATCAGCCGGACCCCAGCAGCAAGCTAACCTACCGGTTGGAGCGTCCGCCCCCTGGTAGTCAGTGCACGTCATAGCGAGCAGTTGAGCGGCCTTAGCATATCATTAGCATAGTACTCTTTGATTGGTTGAACGGATGACCAGATGACTGGGCACTTAGCATATTAGGCTTTTATTATATAGGAGTCTCAAAATGCCTAAATGCCAGGGGATAGGGCAAGTGTGTGTGGAAGGGGCTAGGAGAGGCTATAAAGGGGCAGCATGAGGGAGGTCTTTGTGATGGGACAGTGATTGTGGTGGTTAAACGCATCTCCACATGTCATCCAATGGCCGAGAACTAGACGCATGCATCGCACCAACATCATGTTCCTGGTTTTGATATTGCACTGGACTGCACACTGGGGGGAACTGGGTGCAGAGCACACGGGACCTCTCCATACTATCTTTGCAGCTTCCTGTGAATCTACAGTTATTTAAAAACAAAACAACAAGACAAAACAAAAAGGAGATGGTAGTCACGAGGCCATCATCTGGGGAGACGCATCCTCATAAAAAAACATCCTTGGAGCCTGTTTTAAGGCTTTCATTTGAATTCCTGCCTGTTTTACTGAAAACACTGCACACAGAGGTCCGCTTTCCTAAGCCCTCCTGAATGTCCTATCACACGAATGGCGTTACCACAGCGTTCTCACACACGGATGTAGTCCAGGCACACAGAATATCAGCCAGAAAACTCGCATTCTGAGTGGAGAAAACAGGTCCAGAATGGAGGCGAGGCCTGGCCACGGCCACCCAAGTAGCCGACGCAGCCACAGGGCCCGGGGTGAGACCTGGTCCCCGCCCAGAGCCCCTCTACCCAGAGCCACCCGCCTCCTCCCCGGGCAGCCCTCCGTCCCAGAGGTTTGAGATGGCATTGAGATTCTACACTCATCCGAAAGAAAGTTCAGTCTAAAAAACAACATCTGAAGAGCATACCAATGATACCAGGACATCTCTCTTTTAATTGCCTATTCACGCAGACAGATTGTCTTTTTATATTCAGAGCTAAACTCGGAGATGTGTCCTTTCGCGGGGCCCTCGCTATCTGGCTGCTTCATCAGGAAGGGGAGCTCGTGTGCAATGTGATTGCTGAGCGCCAGTTCTATTTTTTTCCTACCAAGAGGAAGTTTAAAATCTGCTGGGTTATTTATTTTATTTTTTTCCCCCTGCTGGGTTATTTTTAAAGAGGGTGAAAAAATAGGCATGATATTGACTTCTGGCTTCTGCAGTGGCCCTGGCCGGAGGCATGTGCTGTTGGGTTCAAGGCCTTGGCCAGCTGCGGGGAGGGGACCAGAGGTGACGGGATGTTTCACCGGGGCGGGGTGGGGAGTGAGTGTCACACAGTCAAGTGACAGAGAAGGTCACGGGCCTGGCCGTGGACCTGAGGACAGCGAGCCTGGGTTTCTCTGGAGTTGATCTAGCAGTTGGTTTCATTGGGGGATGTGTGACGACTCCCCTCCTTTCCAAAGGGCCATGGTCCCCAGTCCTGGACTGAAAGTTGGGGCTCCACTGGGTCTGGGACCTGCTCAGTCCTTTGTGGGGCTTTGAGCTTTAGACTCAAGTCATAAGCGTCACAAATGTATCTCACATTTCTGAGTGGATGAGGTGCTTGGGAAAGTGACTACTTGCAACTGTAATTTAGGAAACATTAGGGAAATGCAAATTAAAACCATGAAGAGCTACCACCTAAAACCAGCCAGAATGGCTATTACAAAAAGGTCAACAAATAACACGTTGGCGGGAATGTGGAGAAAGAGGACCCTGTGCCCTGTGGGAGGGGCTGCAGGTTGGTGCAGCCACCATGGGAAACACTGTGGCGATTCCTCGAAAAACTAAAAACAGATCAACCATTTGACCCAGTAATTCCACTTCTGGGTATTTTTTCTGAAGAAAACAAAAACACGAATTGGAAAAGAATTTTGCACCCCCATGTTCATTGCAGCGTTATTCATAACAGCCAAAATATGGAAGCAACAGATCAATGGCTTAGGAAGACAGCACACACGCACATGCACATGCACACAGGAACATTCACAGCAAGAAAAAAAGAATGAAATCTTGCCATTGGTAACAACCTGGGTGGACCTAGGACAGTGGTAGGCAAACTGCGGCTCGCGAGCCACATGCGGCTCTTTGGCCCCTTGAGTGTGGCCACGAAGTTTCAATCGCACTGTACGTGCGCGCCCACACATGTTATTTTGTGGAAGAGCCGCACTCAAGGGGCCGCAGTTTGCCGACCACTGACCTAGGAGACATTATGCTAAGTGAAATAAGTCAGGCAAAGACAAATACCATATGGTTTCACTTATATGTGGAATCTTAAACAAACAAACAAAACAAAACACTCATAGAAACAGAGGCCAGAATGGGGGTTTGGGGGTGAAAAAGGTGAAGGGGAATGTAGTCGGTAATAATGTGATAAGGTTACACGGTGACAGATGATCAGTAGGATTAGTGGGTGATCACATCGTAAGGTATAAAAATGTTGAATCACTATGTTTACACCTGAAACTAATATAACCAATATAAGGATGTATGCCGACTATATGTTTAAAAAAAAATTAAAAAGAAGAGCTCACGTGTCTATACCAAGGATGCACGGTTTGGGAAAATCATTTCTTTTAATGACAGAGAAAGCACACCAAACTAGAACAGAAGCCCGTCAGGAGCTGCCACTGTACCAGTCAACGCCCAGAGGCCCCGACAGCATTAGCCAGTCACAGGGGAGTCCATCGCGGATGAGGGAACATCCACGCAGCATCTCTGAGGACACGCAGGAGGCAGGAGATGGTCACGGGTCACACATGTGCTGTGTGTTTGTCACCGGGACCCCTCTGCAGTACCGTTTCCTTCCTCATGGATGGTTGTAGGGCCTGAGGAGGTTGGCAAATGACCAGGTGGAAGAGAGGCCTTGCGTACGGGCATCACAGAAGAACCAACACCGAAGACGGACGTGGCCCGGCTTCTCCATGGTCACCCCATGGAACGGAGCATGGCGCTGGTCCTCTGAACAGCGGCTCAGGGAGCAGGTACGATGGACGAACAGCAGCTCCTTTGAAATTCAGGGTCTGCGCACGGCTTCCCAAAGGCATGCTAGGAAATAGGTTTGTCAACGCAACTTGGCCATCCCAAGGGGGTAAAGTCATTCTCCTAGTTTTCACTGCATGTAGCTAGGTTTCAAATGAAAGGTCAAGAACAAAGGCAGCAACTCAAAAATTATTTGGAATATTGTGGCACTTCACCCATCTCTGTTGCTTAGAATATATGGCAGAGCAAATGGAACCCTGTTGATATAAACTTTCATTATAGATAACCCTATACTGTACACTCTCCAAATACAGAAAGAAGCCATCCTATCATATAGGTTTCATCTTGAAAAATAATCTAACATAGTCATAGGCTCTGGCTAGTAACAAACTATTAACATCTTCTGAGAATACAGAGAAAACTCTAGAATTACTAGTAAATTCTCTGACGTGCTCTCCCCCTCCCCCCATTCAGCATCATCTATGAACACATGTCTGCAAAAGCATCCCAGAATCATTCATAATTAGGAAAAGAAATGGACATGTCATTTCATCCAATGGACTTTTAGCAGGAAGTGATGGAATATTTGTTGTTTTTTTTTAACCTTGGCAAAAATGAAGCACAAACATAACATTTCACAGGTGCGGCCCATGCAAATGCATGTTTTCTTATGCGGGGCTATTTCAATCTCACCCCGAAACCACAACTAGCATGCAGGCTGTTTTCGACTACTGAGTGAGAGAGAGCTATTGGCAGTGCACCTCTTCCGTGTCACCGTGATCACTAAGGCAGGAGTATGATTTAACCTTGGATAGAATATCAGCAAGATCTTGTCAGATGCAGGCTTATACAGTGTGGACCTGTGTCTTACTGTTGTTGTTGTTTTTTTAAAGAAAAAAAAATCTCAAAACACAGATCCCTAAACACAATTCAGTTGAAAATGAACTGTTATGCTTTTAGAAATATATTTTAAACTACAGGCTGCCCTGTGTGTGTGTGCGTGTGTGTGTGCATATGTGTGTGTGTGTGTGTTTTAATGAACATTTTAAAAAGTCCCCACCCCTAAAAATTTGTCAAATTATTTCTTCGCTATTGGTAACAGTCTCACCAATCTGCGATCAGGGTTGACTCTTGCTCAGCTGTGGCTGCTGCGGTCCTCGGTGGGTAACACAACTCTCTGCAGTTAGGTGTTCCAGCTGCCCACCTGGAACCCAGACGACCTGTGGTTCCCAGTCCGTCCTTCTGACAGTGGTCCCCACAATAGATGCTCAGCGACCCAGCGGTGCCTTCGAATGGGGCTAGCTTGGCGGCCCCGTGTTGGCCTTCAAGCTCTGGACCCAGCTGTGCTCTGCTCTGCAGACCAGTGGAATGTCCTCTGTTTTTCAGCAGGAACCCGTGGAGCTGAATTTGCTTATTCGAGGGGATCCGAGGCAGTAGAGGCAGCTCCCTGGCCCAGCCAAAAGCAGACGCCGGGTGAAATGTGTGTCTGTGTGGAGCCGGTGCCGCAGGAGCACTGGCACGTCCCGGGGAGCGGTCCCTGCACTGGACGCTTCACACGACGGAGCCTTTGGAAGACGACAAGTGGATGGACTGAATCCTGATGGCCAACGTCCTCTGTAAGTCCTGCAGCACATCCTGGCCCGTGCCTTCGCCATTCTTGTCGTAGAGGAGCTGCTTGAACGCCTCGTTCTCAATGAGGACCACCATGTTTTTGAGAAAGTAGCCTTCACAGTACGCGGAGAGCTCGGTGACTCCGAGGAACTGTGGGGAGTGGAGAAGAAGCGGGAGATGGTTATGGTTCTGAGAGCACCCGATGGCTTCCCTAGGTAACAACGCGGACACCTATCACGGTGGGCTGACTGTGAAAGTGGCCCTGCTCCTCCACCCTTGGCTGTAGTCACACTCTTGGGGCATGGCTTTGTAGCTTCTCCATCTAAGGGCTAGAGTCTGTCCCTTGGACTTGTGACCTGCTCAGGCCAACAGAACATGGTAGAAGGGAGAGTCGCCAGTTCTGAGCTACATCCATGTGGCAGGGTGCGCTCTCTCTCTCTCTCAGAACCCAGCCTCTGCCACAAAAACAAGCCTGAGCCAGTCGGTCTGGAGGTGAGTGACCAAGTGAGACCGAGTGGAGTCAACCCAGCTGTCCCCGCTGAAACTTCTGATAGCAACAGGGTCCAGCCAGGATCAGCAAAGCCAGCCAAGATCAACCAGTCAGCTGACCTTGCCGGCGACTCTTGTATATGAGATAAGCACTCACTGTTTCAACCACTGGGTTTTGTGTTTCTTCGTAGCACTATAGATCACTGGCATGCGAAGGGAGTTGTAGACACAATTCTAAGGTCGTTACAAGAATTAACCCATTTAATTCTCACAACAATCCTATGAGTGGGCACTGCCTACCTACCCAATATCTTTAGGGCAGGGGTGATTTTTGCCTCCCAGGAGACATTGGGAAAAGCCTGGAGCTATTTTTGGTTGTCATGAATGGGCTGGTGATGGTGTGTGTACCGCTGGCATCTAATGGGTAGAAGCCATGTTGCTGAACATCCCCACGATGGGCAGTCCCACAGCAAAGAATTGTGCAGCCTGAACCCTTAATAGTGCTGAGCTTGAGACACTGGTCTAGAGACGTGGTTCCTGATAGACTACACCACTACGGGAGGGACTTTGTCAGCCTGGCTCACCGTTAGAAGCCCAAGCAGAAGGCGTGGCGTTTGGCAGACACTTAATGTTTGTTTTTAAATATATTTTATTGATTTTTTACAGAGAGGAAGGGAGAGGGATAGAGAGCCAGAAACATCGATGAGAGAGAAACATCGATCAGCTGCCTCCTGCACACCTCTTACTGGGGATGTGCCCGCAACCAAGGTACATGCCCTAGACCGGAATCGAACCTGGGACCCTTGAATCCGTAGGCCGGCGCTCCATCCACTGAACCAAACCGGCCAGGGCAGACACTTAATGTTTGAGGAATGTGTGAATGAATGGTTAACTCTCAGAGCAGTGAAACTCACAGCAATCATTTATTGAGAGCTTACGATGTGCTGGGCACCTTGCAAGGCATTTCACAGGCATCATCCCATTTGATCTTCAAATTTCCCTGAGGCAGGTACCATCACCACCTCCAATTTATGGATGAGGAAATGGAGGTAAGAGCACAAATCACTCACAAAAATTCATACAACGTGTCCAGGGCAGAACCAGGAACTGAACCCTTAAGGTCGTGCTTGACCCATGAGGACGCACTGCCTTGGGCCTGATGCTTGTAAGGGTAGGTATTTAACCTCACAGCACCTGATGGAGGAATGCACGTTCGAGCTGCAGAAGCAGATGTGGCTGTGTGGCTCGGCATCTGTCTTCAGCCCTGCTCTACAGTTGTCAAAGCTTGCAGGTCCCTTTATTGCAATGAACTGGAGGCTCAGGAATTGGCTGGGAAGGGCTCCTTGGGATGACATCTTGCTGCTTTATTTAGAATTAGATGCTGAGTCATCCTTCTGAATGCTCGAATATTCTGTCCTTTAGACCAGAGATGCGCTTTACGTTCAGGCGTGACATGGTGCGATGACGATGAGGCAGTGCCCACCAGGTGATGGTGGAATGAGCTGGAAGACCTGGGTTCCATTTGGGGCTCCCCCACCTTATGAATATGTGACCAGTGCTGGGTCACTTGGCCACTGGCTTTGGGTTCCTCATTTTCAAAATGGGAATCATGATACTTGCAACACAGACCTGTTGGCGGGATTCAGTGGAATATGATTGATGGCAGGACTCTGTCATCATCTCTCAGAGGAGGCAGGATGGAAAGCAGCTAAGGGAGGGGGCTCTGGAATCTGCCTGGGTTTTCAGTCCAGACTTCTCCACTCACTAGCCATCTGCTGTTGGAAAAGTTACTTAATCTCTCTGTGCCTTAGTATTCTTAACCATAACATGGGGATCAAAATAATACGTAATGAGCTGTCGTTGCGATTAAATGAGATTATACATGGATCATCCAGAACACTGATTGTAATCAGTAGTCACTCACTGTCAGTTGTCACGATAAATGTAGACTATAATTCTTCTTCTCCTCAATAAGTTGTATTGGTGACCCATGTGTACAAAGTGGCCAGGTTGTGGTAAGAACAGTTGACTGTATCTACAGAACCCAGCTCAGCTACCTGGCCTGTAACCTTGAACTCGCTGACATCATGTGCTGATCCACTGAGCCAACAGCCCAACTGTCTACATAAAGACCACGTGAAACCAAATCGACAGCAACAAAACAACCTGACTAAAAAAATGGGCAGAGGATCTGAATAGGTATTTTTTCCAAGGAAGACATATATACAGCGAACAAGGACAGTAAAGGTGTTTAACATTACTGATTATTAGAAAAATGCAAATCAAACCCACAATAATGTACTACCTCATACCTGCTAGAATGGCTATCATCAAAAGGACAAGAAACAAGTATTGCAAAGGATGTGGAGAAAAGGGAACCCTTGTACACTGTTGGTGATATTGTAAATTGGTGCAGCCACTGTGAAAATCGGTACCGAGGTTCCTCATAAAATTAAGAATAGAACTACCTTATGATCCAGCTATTCCACTTCTGGGTATTTATCCAAAAAATAAAAAACACTGATTTGAAAAGATACATGCACCTCATTTTCATTGCAGCATTATTTACAATAGCAAAGACATAGGAACAACCTAAATGCCTATCAATAAATGAATGGATATAGAAGATGGCTATATATATATATAATCTACACACACACACACACACACACACACACACACACACACACACACACTGGAATACTACTCAGCTCTAAAAAAGATGAAACATTGCCATTTGCAGCAACATAGATAAACCTTAAGGTTTTATTATGCTAGGTGAAATAAGTTGGACAAAAAAGAAAAAAAAAGCCATATGGTTTTACTCATATATGGAATATAAAACAAAAAAGAAATGAGCAAACAAAAATAAAAAACAAGCCCATACATACAGACAATAGATTGGTGGTTACCAGAGGGGAAGTAGGTTGAGAGAGGGTATGGTGATGGATGGAAACTAGAATATTGGTAGTGAGCACCCTATAGTGTATACACATATCAAATTATAACGTTGTATGGTTTGCTCAGTGGATAGTGTCGGCCTGTGGGCCGAAGGGTCCTGGGCTGAAGGGTCCCGGGTTCAATTCTGGTCAAGTGTATGTACCTCAGTTGTAGGCTCCTCTCTGGCCTGGGCCCCGGTCAGGGCGTTTGCAGGAGGCAACCCATCGATGTGTCTCTCTCACATTGATGCTTCTCTGTCTTTCCCTCTCCCTTCCACTCTCTCTAAAACTCAATGGAAAAATATCCTCAGGTGAGGATTAAAAAAATTAATAAAAAAATGTTGTACACTTGAAACTTATATAAAGTTATTAACCAATGTTACCACACAAAAAAATAATTCTTCCACAGTGCTGGAGCAAACATACAAAAAACCATGTGCAATCTTGTACAAATCAAATCACTTTTCTGGGCCTCAGTTTTCCAAGCTACAAAATGAGGAGGGTAGACTGGAGGGAACCACACTCAGGGTGCATTTGGGATGCGGACACACCAGGGAGTTCTGTGGTCTCCGAATGACTGGGGACTGTACATCAGACACTTGCCCATGTCCACACAGCTAATTACTAACAGAACTGGGACCAAAACTCATCTCCCAGACCTGCGATTTTAACCTTTTCATCTCATGGCGCACATAAACTAATCACTGAAATTCTGTGGCACACCAAAAAAAATTCTTTTTGCTGATCTGACAAAAATATGTATAATATTGTATAATTTTTATTTATTCACACTGGACAGCTATTGTTGTGTTGGCTGTTGTCATTTTTTTTTTTATTTGGCAATCTAAAGGAGAAGAGGTCAATGCCTACATGTTTTAAAAATTCTTGCGGCATACAGGTTGGAAATCACTAGACCAGGGGTGGGCAAACTTTTTGACTCGAGGGCCACAATGGGTTCTTAAACTGGACCGGAGGGGCCGGAACAAAAGCATGGATGGAGTGTTTGTGTGAACTAATATAAATTCAAAGTAAACATCATTACATAAAAGGGTACGGTCTTTTTTTTTTTTTTTAGTTTTATTCATTTCAAACGGGCCAGATCCGGCCCGCGGGCCGTAGTTTGCCCACAGCTGCTCTAGACCAATGGTTGACAAACTACAGGCCTGCTACGTGTTTTTGTTAATAAAGTTTTATTGGAACACAGCCACACCCATTCATTTATATATTGTCTGTGGCTGCTTTTGTACTGCAATGGCAGAGTTAAGTAGGTACAAAAGGAATCGTATGGCTTGCGTGAAAATATTTACCGGGCCCTTCACAGCAAAGGTTTGTTGGCTCCGGAGCCTCTGATGAGACAGCTTTGCTGGTTAAGAAAGGACGGCTAACCTGAGTGTTTAAGGAATGGGCTTCTCATCTGTATAAAACTCCACAGCTGTCCCAGTTACATGGAGTAGAGAGGTAACGTTGCCATGGCCTCGCTGGCGCTTGGAACGCGGTGGTTAGCAACTAAATGCCTGCATTTCCTGTGGTTCTACACCAGGTGCTGGTTTCTTCCTTTTGTTCTCTTTTACTAAATCAGCCCCCGTTTGCAGCACGATCTGTCAGTAATAGAATCCACACGGCATGTGGTCGTTGGCGGGGGCTGCAGTGTCCACAGCGCAGGGGAGCAGGGCAGGGGTGCGGGCACTACCCAGGCCTCCATGCCCGTGTTCCCGGAAGGACAGGCGTCTGCATTGGAAACACTCTAGGGCAGTGATGGCGAACCTTTTGAGCTCGGCGTGCCAGCATTTTGAAAAACCCTGACTTAACTCTGGTGCCGTGTCACATATAGAAATGTTTTGATCTTTGCAACTATAGTAAAACAAAGATTTATATTTTTGATATTTATTTTATATATTTAAATGCCATTTAACAAAGAAAAATCAACCAAAAAAAAGAGTTCGCGTGTCACCTCTGACACGCGTGTCATAGGTTCGCCATCAGGGCTCTAAGATCTGGCCTGGGAGGCCGAGGCCGGTGTCTGTAAAAGGCAAAGCTCTGGCTGCAAAGGTACCTAAATGAAAGAGACAGCTCTCTGCCACCGATGGTCTCAGCCTGGCACAAACGTGCGCCCAGCGGGGGCTCATGTCGCTCGGGGCTGCATTACTAAATAACGAGATAGCGGCCGAGGCTGCCTGCCAAGAAGCATGGAGAGATTAGAACAGAACCGTGGAATTCAGGCCTTAGCACCAAGGCGATGGGCCACGGCAAAGCCACGTGTGATGTGGGGTTCACAGGGCATGCGTGTCCCTGGCTGGGGGTGGACAGAGGACCACAGACTGATCAGGCTCTCTTCCTGGGTAGAGAGAGTCTTTCTGGATGCTTTTCTGCAAAGTAATCAGTTTAAGATTTTTTTTTTAAGCCTGTGTCCTGAGAAACCAGATTTTGGTAAAGCTGTCACTTAACCAAAACACCCAGTGCTGTATGCATGTGTGTGTGTGTGTGTGTGTGTGTGTGTGTGTGTGTGTGTGTGTCTGCATTGTGCATGTATGAAGTAAGTAGGCTGGCTGTACTTTTGATTTACTGATGACCGATCAGAAAATCTTTTTTAAATATCAAGGATCATTGCAAATATTTAAAACAATTTTTTAGGCCATGCAGTAAACCCAAAGTTAAGAACCTGTGCTTTGGAGTCAGACAAATCTAGGTTTATACTCCTGGGTACATATCCCAAAGAACTGAAACCAGAGGCTCGAACACAGGGTTTGTCCACTCATGTTCACAGCAGCATTACTCACAATCGCCAAAAGGTGGAAGTACCTAACTGTCAATGATGGACGAATGGATAAACACCACGTGGTGTACACATACATTATTCAGCCTTAAGAAGGAAGGGCATTCTGACACATGCCAAGACATGGGTGAACCTTGAGGACATGGTGCAAAAGTGAAATAAGCCAGTCACAAAAGGACAAACACTGTGTGATTCCACTTCAAGGAGATACCCAGGAGAGTCAGACTCAGAGACAGAAGGTAAAATGGTGGCTTCCAGCGGCTAGGTGGAGAGGGAAATGGGGAGTCAGTGTTTAATGGGTACAGAGTTTTAACCGAAGATGAGAAATCTGGAGACAGAGGGTGGTGATGGCTGCATGGCAATGCGAATGTACTTAATTGTGCTGAACTGCACATTTAGAAATGGTTACAGTGTGAACTGCATGTTATATATATTTTACTACAATAGAAAAACAGTAACCCCTCCGTAATAGCTGTGTGACCTTAAGCAAGTTACTTCCCCTCTCTGTGCCTGTTTCCTTATGATGACATGGGACCGGTGATAGCATTTATCTAAAAGGGTTGTGGTGAAGATTAAAAGAGGTGGTGCCACAAGGCTGTTAGCACAGGAGCCTACACACGAGAAGGAATTGTTGAATGCTGGTTTAAGACAGAAAATAACATCTCACACGCAACCTGGTTTTTCCCGATGAGCCACGAGAGAATTATGCACATCAGGTGTCACTCCGCAGAGCTGTGGATGTCAGAGGCAAGGACACGGAGCTCCAGTTATCAAAAGCTTTTCGTTTGTTTTTGATTGATTCCCGATTTTACCTCATTATTTCTTCCCAGCGAATGTGAATCCCCCGTCCTGAGCACAGGAAACAGCAGGAAGCGGCACCTGGGCTAATTAATCCTCTTGGTCCCAGATCCCCACGTGTGAAACGAACTAGATTAAAACCAGTGGGTCCCGAAAACTGGAGTGAAGGCTGGCCGTGGCGCTGAAGTCACAGCAGTCACCCTGGGAGCTCATTAAAAATACAGATTCCTGGGCCCCGCTGCCGGGACCTGGCCATGCGGAGAGGGGAGGGAACTAAGCAGATTGAAACTCTCCCCCTAGTGATTCTGGTTAGTAGTGTTAGACCCACCTGTCCCTGGCTCTCCCCCGTCCTGACACCCTGATCTCAACCTTGGCCACATCCGAGAATCACAGGGGGAGCTTAGAAAAACACCCTCTCTCTGGGCTCCCCCAGAAGAGCTTGTGGAATTGCTCTGCGAGAGGTCCCGGGACCAGGGATTTTAGGTGGGCGTCCAGGTGACGCTCCTGTGCGGCCCACGCGGCACCCAGGCACCAGAATCACCTGCGAAGCCACAGATGGGCCTCCCCCAGAGTTTCTGATTCTGGAGGTCGGGATGGGGCTCTAGAACGTACACTCTGAACAGGTTCCCTGGGGGTGCCCACGGTGCTGGATGGTGCCCACACTCCGAGAACCTTTGTTCCAGAACCTGGCTGCCCAAGGTGTGGCTCCGCCCAGTCTCGGGGTGGGGGGGGGGCGGGCTTCCCCTGGGACCCCGTGGCCTCCTGCGGCCGAAGCAGCCTGCAGTGTGGGGCATGTGCGCATTGGGAGCACTCGGTAAAAACAGCTCTGCTCCGGGACCTCTGGGTTCCCGCTTTCATCTGGAGGGGAGGGAGGAAGGGGCGGCATTTTTCCAGAGCTGGGAGGGTGCAGGCGGGGCAGCCCCGGGTGAGCAGGCCCGGCCTGGGCTCTCTCTGCCTGTCTCGGTCTGACTGTGCGGGGACACCTCGCCCACCCATGTGCGTGCACGGCCAGCTCGGGCAGCGCCGGCGGCCTTACCTTGGCGTGGTTGTAAATGTCCACGCAGTTGTCCGTGTTGATGCCTTTGGCGCAGATAATCTCACAGTGTCGCTGCAGAGCCTCCAGCTGGAAAAATTTAGCCGCAGACAGAAGCTAAAAACCGTAAAAGAGGCTGTTAGAGGTTGGGCGGTGGAAGGTGAGGCAAACCCCCCTGCTCCACAGCGGTGTCCCGAGGGGACGGGACTGGGAATACTGTGGGTATGTCGGAGGAATGAGACACAGCGATGGAACTCTACCGTGGGAAGGTGGCTCAGGGGAGGGGTGGGTGGGAGGGAGCCAAACTCACATCTATTAGAGTAGGAGGTCGAGCAAAATGCCTAAAATGGTTCTGTCCAGAAATTGGGGTGAAGGGTGTCAGTTAGCAAGGTGGATATGGACGTGGCTGGCTCCCTGTTCATCTAGGACAACACTCAAGTGTCACTTCCTCCGAGAAGCCTCCCAGACCACCTCATCTCAGGTGGCCCCCCTCCATCTCCGCCTGTCCCCCACGACCCTGTCTTTCTCCTCCTCACAGATCTTCTCACACCAGACATGATGTCATGCCGGTCGCCCTCCCCAGCATCTGGGAGGGCGGGGATTGCTGTCTGTTTGCATCAGTGCTGTGTCCCAGCCGGGCAAGTGGCCTGGCAGAAGTGTGCTGAGAGCTGAGAGACGGACAGGCTTGGGGGAGGAGAAGAAAGAGCTAAAACACCAAAGGGACGCCTTTGGGGAAAGGCTTGGGGGTCGGGGGCTGGGTGAACTGCTCTTTTTAAACAAACCCTTCTGTATTATTTTCATGATCTAAATCTACGCTCATTATTTTGATTTGAAAAATTTTAAAAAAATGTTTACAGCTTGGCCGGTGTGGCTCAGTGGATTGAGCATCGTCTGTGCACCAAGAGGTTGCTGGTTTGATTCCTAGTCAGGGCGCATGCCTGGGTTGTGGGCTTGATCCTCAGTACGGGGTGTGCAGGAGGCAGCCAACTGATGTTTCTCTCTTATTGATGTTTCTGTCTCTCTCCCTCTCCCTCTCCCTCTCAAATCAATTAAAAGGGAAAAAAAAAACACCCATAAAATTACACCAGGACTTGTAAAATTGTGAAATAATTGAAGAAAAAAAAGAACCCGTGTCCTGAGACTGTAGCCTGGGGCTGAAGGAGAGGAGAAGGGTCAGAGGGGCGGTCCAGAGAGACAAGAGAGTAACTTTGGGGGGGGGGTGGGGGACTGACCACCGAGGGCCGTTTACAAAGCACTGCATCCTGTCATCTCATTTACTCAGGAAACTTTCGTGGAGAAAAGGATAAAGGGGCCACACAGGGAGGACACTGCTCTATGGCACCCACTATGTGCCAGGCACTGTTCTAAGCACCTACTACTCAGGAACTCTTAAAACCCTAAACACCCAATGAGGTAGAATTATTACCCCCATTTTATAGGCGAGGAAACTGAGGCTCAGAGCAGTTAAGTACTTGTCCCAGATCACACAGCTCAGAGGGGCAGAGCCTGGATTCAAACCCAGCCTGGCCCAGAGTCCATGCTTTAGCCGGTGGGTGGGGCCGCCTCGTGGACAACCGGCAGCGTTCTGACATCTCTGCTCGGCCAGGGACCCTGCACTTCAGACACCCCCGTGGGGTCCTGAGTCTTGTTCAGGAGCAGAGTGATCTGGGCTTTTGGTTCAAAGCTTCCAACTTGGAATAGGAAAACCTACAAGGGTTCCGCTTCGAGGAAGGAGCAGGGGAGGTCTTGGCCTCGGACAGAAAAGAGCAGGAACAGGTCCCCTGCCATGGGCTGAATCCCCGAGGCAGACAGGAGTGAGGGGCGGTCTGGGTGCTGGCGGGAGTGAGGGGCGGTCTGGGTGCTGTGGGAATCAGGGGCGGCCGGGGTGCTGGCGGGAGTGAGGGGCGGTCTGGGTGCTGTGGGAATCAGGGGCGGCCGGGGTGCTGGCGAGAGTGAGGGGCGGTCTGGGTGCTGTGGGAATCAGGGGCGGCCGGGGTGCTGGCGGGAGTGAGGGGCGGTCTGGGTGCTGCGGGAATCAGGGGCGGCCGGGGTGCTGGCGGGAGTGAGGGGCAGTCTGGGCGCTGGCGGGAGTGAGGGGCGGCCGGGGTGCTGGCGGGATTCAGGGGCGGTCTGGGTGCTGCTGGTGGGAATCAGGGGCAGCCGGGGTGCTGGCGGGAGTGAGGGGCGGTCAGGGTGCTGTGGGAATCAGGGGCCGTCAACCTCAGTGAAGCCAGGAGAGATTCGTAACGGGCTCCCAGCTTCTGCTCAGGGCCAGAGCTGGGATCTGAAGGCTGTTTTTAGATGATATGATTATCTTACTAATGACCAGGGACAAATCATCAAGGATAGTTCCTGATGAGGACATCGAGCTCCAGCTGAGCTTGGAGACGCAGCCTCTTCAGTAAATTTCCTTTGCCCCCTCCCACTCCCCAACCACCCGCAAACCAGTTAAAAATGGGTTTCAGTGAAGGGGGTCTGCTAGTGCACCAAGCACCCCACCCTTCCACGAGGAGTGAGACAGGACCCCAAACCTGCATCCAAATGAAAACCCAACACGAGTGCTCCCAGGCCTGCTGACGTGTGCCATGCCCTGAGTTCACAGAGGTGCCTCCATCCCCCAGCGCCACTGCGGATGCCTTACCTCCATTATCTCGTTGTTTTTAATGAGCAGCGACTCCGGGCCACCGTAGTAGAGATACTGCATGACCAGCTGGAAGAAAGGACACAGCGTGCGAGGCGTTAGCCACACAGACACAGTTGTCTTAAAGCTGCACTGAAATCAATTCATTCTCCCAGAACGTTAATAAAGGCCAAACCAACAATAACAACCCCGCCGGCTGTTGACAAAGCACTTCATCCTGTTATCTCCTTTACCCGGGGCTGGGGCTGGGCCGTGGCCGGAAACATGCTCCTTCTTGGAGATCCCAGGCAAATGGCACTGAAACAGGGCTGCCCCACGCCCCCTTCAGACGCTGCCAGCACAAGCCTTTTCTGCAAGGGGGTGAAACGCACCGTCCTTAGGCCGCAGGGCCTGGCTGCGGAGTTGTTTTTCTTGGCAGCCGTCAACCTGCATGAAGCCGGGATGCAAACGGCACACAGCCTCACGGAGGCCCCGCGTCCAGGTGCAGCCTCAGCTGCGTCTGGCTCCGGCCCGCGTGTGATGTTAACGGTCGTGGAGAGAGGAACCGCAAGGCAGCCTCATTTACTAAACTCCTTGGGTCAGCATGGAAGGGAGGTGAACAGGCCCCTGGGAGCCTCCTCCTGGGTTGGATTCAGTCCGACTTGGCCTATTTCAAGCCACAAATGAGGCTTTTCTTCTTTTATGGGGAAGGCGGGGCGCAGGCAAAAGCCCGGGGCGGGGTGGGAGGGGGAGGGGGCGGGCTGCTCCCTGCCCCTCACAGGAGCTTGAGGGCTTGAGGCTCCTGTGGCCGGCAAGCCTTTCCCATCAGAAGCAATTACAGGCCTCCATTGCTCTGGGCTGCGCTTTGCCCTGGATGGTCTCTTATTCCTCAAATCTGCTGAATTTGTTGAGTGCCGATTGCAAGACAGGCTCTTATTTTAGGAACCTCCCCAGTTAGTCCCAGGCCTAACGGTGTACGTGCCCCCTTCCCGGCACCCAGAGAGCGGGGGACACGTGCACGTTCCAGCGTCTAGCTCCTGCTCCAGACTCTAACGGGCCTCGGCTTCTCTCCTCGGGCCTGGGTGGCTTTTAGGGAAGGGCCAGGTCGCCACCGCAGGGAGGCAGTGAAGAGAACAGGTCCGGGGGTCAGCCAGGCCCGGGTCTGAACCTCAGCTCGGCTGTGATGAGCGGTGGGCGCTGGGGCACATCCTGCCGGTAAGGTGGGGGAAGAGCTACCCGGAGGGGCAGCTGGGAGGGAGGGCCCAAGGCGATGATGGATGGCAGTGGTTCTCAGGGTGGCCCCTGGACCAGTAGCGTCGGCATCACCTGGGTTCTGGTAAGACATGCACAATCTCGGGCCGCAGCCCAGGCTGACAGAATCGGGGATTCTGGAGGCGGGGCCCGGGAATCTGCATTGGAACGTGTTTTCTGTGTTTTCACAAGCCCCCTCTGCCCTGTGGGTATTTTGAAGCTAAGGTGTGAGAACCCCCGTAACTGAGAGTGCTGGGGTAATGGGAGGAGGACGAGGCTCCCCAATGCTGATGCCTGGGCCTCGGCTCAGAGTCTGACCTAAATGGTCTGACTCACGGCCTGGTTACTGGGCGCTGTCAAAGCTCCCAGGTGACTCTAACATGCAGCCCAGGTGAGAATCACCGGCTTGGAGCCTTACACAGACGAAGTGCTCAAGGATACCAGTGCTCCCACTTGGGAAGTGTACTCCAGAGCCAGGCCTGCTGGTTCAAATCCTGGCTCTGGGACTTTATCTGCCCACTGTCCCCCTTTCTTAAGCCCTAAGCCTTCCTTCTTATGGCTCCCCAACTTCTCAGCTTTCAATCTTTCAGCTAACACTTCACCCAGGACGCCTTCCCCAATTCCCCTGGTCTGAGTTGTCACAGCCCATCGGCTCACTCCTCCCTCTCACCCCCCCTCACGTTATACTACAATGAAGTAATTACTCAGAGTTACCCCCTCTGGACTGCGAGTCCCCGCAGAGGACTGTCTTTTACCCTGTGCCCTGGGTCCCAGCACAGTATCAGGCACATAGCAGGCGCTCAATGAACAGTGTAGGGGTGAATGGATGGCAAGTGGGAAGGGCAGTGTGAGGAGGGGGCCGGAGTGCAGGAGACGGACGGTTTGTTGCAGCAGCTAATCCACAGGCCAAGGACTGGAGGGAACCACCCGTGCCCTGGGCCTACCCAGCAGGGGCTCACCTGAAAGATGGGGTACTTCACATAGCCGATCTCTATGCAGCTGCTGTCATTTGTTGGCTTGCTGGAGAGCAGCGCTTTGAACCTGAACAAGATCACAAAAAGAGAAAAAGACTCACAAGCACACCCACAGCTGGCAAGAAACTCGGCTCTTTTATCTCCGTCTCTGACATACAGCAAGGACATCCCACAGATTTCTTAGTTTAACCCTCCCCTCCCTGTAGGATATCGTAATCCAATCTGAAGTTAAACCTCAACTTAAAAGAACAGTGTTGCTCTAGCTCAGTGGTCGGCAAACTCATTAGTCAACAGAGCCAAATATCAACAGCACAACGATTGAATTTCTTTTGAGAGCCAAAAATTTTAAAACTTACACTATATAGGTAGGTACATTGTTATTAACTTAATTAGGGTACTCCTAAGGCTTAGGAAGAGCCACACTCAAGGGGCCAAAGAGCCCCATGTGGCTCGGGAGCTGCAGTTTGCCGACCACGGCTCTAGCTGGTTTGGCTCAGTGGATAGAGCGTTGGCCTGTGGACTGAAGGGTCCCAGGTTCGATTCTGGTCAAAGGCACATGCCCGGGTTTGTGGGCTCAATCCCCAGTAAGGGGAGTGCAGGAGGCAGCCAATCACTGATTCTCTCTCATCACTGATGTTTCTATATCTCTCTCACTCTCCCTTCTCAATAAAAATATATTAAACAAGAAAAAGAACGGCGTCATTTCTCAAGCAGGTGATTAGAAAAGAGCGAATGCCTCTGAAAACCCATCTGTCCTGCAGGGCCCGTCACAAAGACTGCCCCTTCCAGGGAGCCTTCCTTGGTTCCTTTGCTGCTCATGGAGTTTTCCAATCCCGCCTTCCCCCTCCCAAACAACCGCTGTTCCAGGCCGGTTGGGACCTGTGCCCTTCCTGCTTCTGCTGCATCCTCGGAGCCCGTGCCTGTCCGATGCATCCTGGGTACTGAACCAACATCTGTTGACTCCCTGGGGCTCCCCCGTGGCTGACCTTCTGCCTGAGGTTTTGGGTGCACTTTCCTGCCGCCCACTAAACTACATGCTCCTTGAGCGTAGAGAACCTGCCACTGGAACACACCGATAATCTATTTAGGAATAAGCTCCGTGTTTCTTTTTGTAAAAATTAAAAAACGTTTAATCTTGAAATAATTATAGATTTTAGAAGACATGCAAAGATAGTTCCTGCGTACCCTTCATCCAGTCCCCCCTGCTGCTAACATCCTACACAGACAGCCATGGTCTCTTTGTCCAAACCAAGAAATGAACATTGTCACAACAGCGATCTGTTTTTTCAATAATATCATAACTGAGGGCTATGCAAGAGACGGCATGTTTTTCTTGTGATGGCAGAGCACACGTGGGGTTTGCATTTTGTTTGGGGGGGCACCATGGGTGCCAGGTTGCTCTCAGGATCCAGGAATGCTGGTCAGACACATTCCTTGGCAAGAGTCCTGGAAGTAGGTTCTTACCCTGGGGCCTGTCTCTTCCTCATTTCAGCATCACTCTCTCCCTGACCCAGCCTCACTCCTCCTGGTCAGGTCCTTGGACCATGCGGTTCCACATGGTCAACCTTCTCATCTCAAACCGAAAGGCAGGTGGAGGAAGGGCAGTGGCGGAGCTGGCTGAGGGTGCCAGCCTGTTGTCCCCTCCACAGTCAGGGAAGAGGAAGGCTCACAGGACCCATGTATTTCGGTGGCTTATGCCAAAGTTCCCTGACATGTGGAGGGCAGGCCTTTCCAGGCGGCCGTGTGTGAGGTTGTGCACAGCACGAGGCACCTGGTGGAGGGAGGGCAAACCCAATCCACGCTCCTCCCACGCGCTGCTCGCGAAGCTCTCCCCACACCTGCCCTGTCTGCCTGGAGTCACAGGCACCAAGTCGCACAAAGGCGCTGCTGTTTATGCCGATGGTTACCTACTATTCTTTTTTTTTTTATTGTAAGAAAAAAACACAGAACATGTCATTTACCATCTTAGCCATTTTCAAGTGTATGGTAATGTTGATGTTGAGTATATTCCCATTGTTGCACAGCCAATCCTAGAACGCACCAGGTGCCATTGAACACTAACTCCTCCCCCGCCCCCCACCAATTTCCTCCCAGCCCCTGGCAACCACAGTTCTTTCTGTCTCTAAGGATTCGCCTCCTCTAGGACCACATATAAATGGAATCAAACAGCATTTGTCTTTTGTGACTGGCTTATTTCACTTTGCATAAGATCCCCAAGGTTCATCCGTGTTGCAGCCCGTGTCCGAATTGCCTCCCTTTTCAAGGCTGAATAACACATGTGTACACCACACTGAGCTTATCCATTTGTCCACTGATGGACACCTGGGTTGCTTCTACCTGCTGGCTATTGTGAACAATGTTGCTATGATACAATGCACAAACGCCCTGCACTCTTTTTTTGTTAATCCTCACCGAGGCTATTTTTCCATTGATTTTTTAGAGAGTGGAAGGCAGGAGGAGAGACAAAGAGAGAAACATGGACGTGAGAGAAACCCGTCGATTGGTGGCCTCTCACACGCACCCTGACACAATCCTTCAGTCTGCAGGCCGATGCCCGATCCACTGAGCCAGACTGGCGAGGGCTGCTCTGTGCTCTTGAATCCTTGATTAGGAGAAGATAATCTGCCAGTCTGGTGGAGATACCCCCAGAATTGAACTTCAGAGCACAGTAAAAGCCACAGCCACACTCGTAATTCACCTGCTCTCCAAGCGGACGGTACCTACCTCGGAGAGGCTGTAAATAACAGCACTCTGTGCGCATAAAACGGTCTTCCTTCCACCAGGAAGGTGACATCAGACATTTCTTTATTGTTGAGGAAATGAGGGTCTGGAAGAGGAAAGGGGAAAAAGGCAGCTTTAGCGGAGAGAGGGGTGAAGCTCGGATTCCAGGGGATGAAGTACTCATTGGTGAGGCAGGGACCACACAGGAGCAGAATCTATCAAAGGAGCACTCACATCACTGAAATCCAGTTTTTCATAGGAAATCATCATAGCTTATTTGTGATTCGAAGTGGCACTTCCCCACAGAAGACTGACCCACAGCCTGAGTTTAGGTGGCTCCCAGGTGTGAAAGGACACCTGCCCACCTGGCCTCGAAGACTGTCACCTGCCCTGGTTTCCCTCCTCTTCCCTGGCTCAGTGTCCTCCCTGCTGACAGAAGTGGGTGAGAAAAGCTGCCCCCTTGCCACCATGTTCCAGGGTTTTTGAAGTCCAGGCTCTTCTTTCCCTGGGTCAGTGACATATGAGCCAGTCCCCTGCCTCACCTCCAATCCTATCCTATATAATAAAAGGCTAATATGCAAATCGACCAAATGGTGCAATGACTGGTCACTATGATGCGCACTGACCACCAGAGGGCAGACGCTCAATGCAGGAGCTGCCCCTTGGTGGCCAGTGAGCTCCCATAGGGAGAGTGCCACTCAGCCACTCGGGCTCACGGCTGGCGAGTGCAGCGGTGGTGGCGGGAGCCTCTCCTGCCTCCATGGCAGTACTAAGGACATCTGACTGATGGCTTAGGCCCACTCCCGTCATCAGTTGGACATCCCCCGAGGGTTCCTGGACTGCAAGAGGGTGCAGACTGGGCTGAGGGACACCCCCCCCCCCCGAGTGCACGAATTTCACGCACCGGGCCTCTAGTAAGAACAGAAGATAGAACCAGTACTTATGGGGCACTCACGATGTGCCAGGCTCTGTGCAAGCTGGTCTAACACATGTCAGCTCATTCAGTCCTGGGGGGTAGGTGTGCATTTGAGGAAACTGAGGCACAGAAAGTTACAGTGACTTGCTCAAGCTGGTGACAGGTGGGGAAACTGCCTGGTGCAGCCTCATCACCACCATGTATCCACTCTTTGCCTCTCCCCCCAACCTGCACACTCTGGGTGTGTATGTGTGTGTGGGGGGAGGGGGGGCGGACCATGCCTGTCCTTGCCACATCCTTTCCTCTGTCTCTAGCACAGGAAGGCGGTAGAACTTGGGCTCTCAAGCCAGAAATCGCAGTGACCTTTGGCAAGTTATTGAACCACTTCGTGCCTCAGTTTCCACTCCTGTAAAATGGGAATAGTAATATCCATTATATCCCGACATCCTAGAGTCATAGTGAGCATTACATGAATTAATCCATGTGAAGCATAAATTAATGGCTGACACATACTGCCCCTCAGGGTTAGCAGAACATCTAGATGCTCAATTGACATTTTCTGAATGAATGAAAGCATGCTCTGGCCATTGCTTTAGAGTCATGTTGTCGGAGCTTGTCAAGGACATGGGGCCCCTGCTTAGCCTGGGGACCTGCTTGTTGTTGAAGGGCCCTTCCCCAGGGGTTAAAGGTTTGCCCTGAAACGAAACCCAGCTGCTCCCTACCACTGGGTTTAGGCTCTCTAAAGCATTGAGGGAGGGAGCCAACCCCCTGGGTTCCTGGGGACTGACCCCCAGCTGTTGGGCCCACCCTGTCTGACTGCACCTTGAACCCCTGGCCTGGCCCCAGTTTTGCCCAGACCTTGGACCCAGAACTGGCCTTCCTGGCTGATTCTCCTTACTCAGCCCTCAGCCCCTATGCTGTCCCAGATGGTGGTTCCCCCTTATAGTCTCTGCCATCTCTTCCCATTAAGAAATCTTAATTTAAAACATATCTGAAAAGCATAAAAAAAGTCAAAATCACTTGTGATCCCACTATCTTCCAACATTTTTATTGCCCCCCGTCCCCCCACCCCAAACTTCTAAAACTATCCAGGTAAAGGCAGTTAGGCTATAGAGGAAGGCCTCAGAGTGGACGGCCACTCACTCCTCCACTTGCTTTAAAGGCTGTTAGCAGTTTGGAGTGACTTTCTCCCTCTTCTCAGCAACCTGCCTCCCTCCGCTCACTCTCTCTCATTCCCACTGGGCACCTCCAACCACCACCCTAGCCTGCTTCCCAAATTGCTAATATCTCCTCCCTTTAGCTCCTTTTACCATTCTCTCCCAGAATTCAATGAGATGACAGGAGGACAATTAATCACAAAAAATCAGGCGTGTGCTCGGCCGCTGGTCTAGTCCCTGCCACTCCCTACTGTCTTACACTGAGCCCATTTCACTCATTTATATGACCTGCCTGGCCTAGAGAGATGCCGGTGTGGGACCCTTGTCACTGATATGTCTCAGCTGTCTTTTAAAGTATATCCTTAAGGAACCAGTACTTGACAACCTTTAGTTATCCTAGCTTGGAATTCCGTACTGAAGATGCAAAATACTACATGTCTCCTATTCCATTTATTGATAACTAGAGGCCCGGTGCACAAAAATTCATGCACTCAGGGGTAGGGGGCGTCCCTCAGCCTGGTCTGTGCCCTCTCACAGTCCAGAATCCCTCGGGGGATGTCTGACTGATGGCTTAGGCCTGCTCCTCGCCTAAGCCATTAGTCGGACATCCTTAGAGCTGCCACGGAGGTGGGAGAGGCTCCAGCCACTGCTGCTGCACTGGCCAGTCATGAGCCGGCTTCTGGCTGAGCAGCACTCCCCCTGTGGAAGCGCACTAACCACCAGGGGGCAGCTCCTGCATTAACATCTGCCCCAGGTGGTCAGTGAGCGTCATAGTGACCGGTCATTCGCTGTTAGGGACAATTTGCATATTACCCTTTTATTATATAGGCTTATACATATATTCTACCTTTTTTCTTTCATATTGTGAGCTTTGAGCCTCTCAGGTCTGCCTTTCTTTTCTTGTTCTAACCCTTGGAATTCCAAGGCTTGGCAAGAAAATGAGGACCTTAAAATTGCTGATGGAAGAAATCTCAGCAAGTTCAGGAGGGAAAAAAAAATGCTTCCTTCCTCTCCTATAGCTACAGGAAAGCTGAATTTATGCTGTGTCATTCAAACAGCTCTTGCAAATATTCGCTCTAACAAAGGTGTCTTGTAAGACACCTAGATGTCAGATTATTGCTACGTGGTAAAGGCTCTTTATTTGATTGGTCCTTATAATTTGTTGCACTTAGAATATCTTAATTAACGCCTGTTTTCTACAAGGTGTTAATTACTTGTGGTTTGGGTACATCCTGGTTGGCTCACAGGAATGGGTGTAAAGAACAACAGACAACCAGTGGCTCAGCGACTATGTTCTCCATGTAGCAAAAAGTCGTGTCACTGAAATTCACCAGTTATTCACGACAGCCACAGAAGTACTTTCAAACATGTGCATGAATTCAGCCTTTTCACTCATTTAAACTAGCTCACCTGTTTCAAAAGTGGTAGTTTTGCTAAAGAGTAGAATTTTCAGATGCTTCCATTGATCAAATGTTCCCCAGTCTCCGCAGGAAAAGGAGCTGGGAAGCAGGAAAGCCCCCCAATCTCCATTGGAAAAGGAACCCTTCCATATTAAGATATTAAAGCAGCTTTAATATTTTATTACTCCCTGTGCAGCCAGGAGACAGGCCCCTGTAACAGGAGGCTCATGGGTCAGGTTTCAAGGCCTCCGAGTATTTCTTTGCCTTTTTTTTTTTTTATTTCCGGGCCCGTCAACCGGCTGCAGCAGCCCCAGGATCCTCCGAATGAAATCAGTGCCTGATGGAAAGCTTTCTTCTGGAAAATCCCAGAAGCTGAAACCGCAGGAGGATGGGATTACGGCTTCAGGGGGGAACCCGGTGCAGACTCCCAGTGCCTGCCTCCTGGGGTGGCCTGAGGATGACTTGAGATAGGGTCGGCCCGGGCTCGGCTGGGGCGGCTCAATGCAAGTGTCTGAGAAGAATAGAAGCGAGGACTGCTGCTCTGCTGGGAGTTAGGGCATCGGGTCTCCTCAGCTCAGGTATGTTCCCCTCCTGTGTGTGTGTGTGTTTGGGGGGGTATGGGTGGGTCGGGTGGGGGCGGTCTGGTTCCCCTCCCCTCCTGGCTGCCTGCACTGGACTCCATTAGAGAAACACCATGGCCTGTCACTGTCCTCTGCTCGTCCCTCCTCAGGGGGCACTGGGGAGAGCTGCCGCGCACAGCTCAGGTTTATTTTATTATTTTTTACTCCAATATTAGTTTTATTATAGTTTAAAAAAACCACAAAATTTCTACCTATGAGACTCTCACTCCCCCCCCCCCTCCCCTTTAACACTTCCCATTTTATTACATTCAATATTGTGCATTAGTTTCAGGTACAGCGTCGTGGTTAGAAAGCCACGCACCTTACCAAGCGGTCCCCCTGGCACTTCCAGTGCCCACCTGGCCCCGTACATGGCTATTACCCCGTTCCCTGGGCTGTGCTACGTCTCCAGGACTGTTTGGTAACCGCCAGTTTGTACTTCTTAATCCCTTGATGTTTTTCACCCAGTCCCCCAACCCCCCTTCCCTCCGGCAACCATCAGTGGGTTCTCTACATGTCTGAATCTGTTTCTGTCTTGTTTGTTCGTCTATTTTGCTCTTTTGACTCCACATGTAAGTGAAATCATATGGTATGTGTCTTTCTCTGACTAATATATTTCACTTCACATAATAGACTCTAGGTTCATGCATCCCGTTGCACATGATAAGACTTTGTCCTTTTTTATGGCTGAGTAATATTCCATTGTCTATTTGTACCACAGCTTTTTTTTTTTTTTTTTAAATCTACTTATCTATTGATAGGCACTTGAGTTGCTTTTAGAACCTACCTGTCTGCAGGATCCAGAGACCTTCTTGCTGCCATTGCCTGTAATCTTTCAATGATAACAAGAAGGTATTGGTGAGTCTCCTTCTTCCTCTAACTGAAAGGTTACAGGTAGTGAAAGGTAGATGCTCTGATATACCTTTTCCTAAGGTACAGCCTTCAGTCTTATCACATAATCAAGGTGCTATCCTGACCTCCGCCTGCCTGACTCCAGGACCTATCTTGTCGGCCCTCGAATATTCCCCACCCTTCCTTACAGCGTTTGCTTCTTCCCTGTCTTGAAATCACAAAGCAACACCCCTGGCAGAGCAGGGCCCGTGACACACTCACCCAGGCGCGAGGTCTGCTTCCGTTTGATCTCCGTGAGCTTGGGGATGGGGTAGGGCCCGTAGCAGTGAGTGAAGATGACACACAGCTGCTGGCTGATCACTTCGTTCTGCGGAAAAGAGAGAACAGCTCACCTTGCTGGGGCCTGCGCACAACCTCAGGCCAGTTGTTGCTGGGAACGCGTTCCCCAAGGGAGAGAAGCCCACAGACTTATCTCGGGCTCCAGGAGAAATCAATCCCCCTGGACATCACTCATCCTGTTTGCCCGGGCAGGCCCTGGAGCTGCTAGCTTGTTTGTCTACTATTTCCATGGGTTCATTGGCAAAAGCTTAATTTGTAATTAAACCGTTTTCTCTTGCTGTAATCATTTCGGACCCCATGGGAAAGCAGGTTTTGTAACTCCTAGAATGGAAAATAAGTTTTTACCCCTAACCTCCTTTTATCAATAGTCCAAAGTTCCGGAAGCCACTGATGATCCTAAAAAGCCCAGCCGAAAGCCCTCCTGGTCCCGTGACTGTGTCGCTGCCGCCGAGATTCAGGTGGTCCTGGTTCAGCAACGCCGCTGGCAGAGCAGGGCCCGTGAAACAAGTTCCCCTAGGACAGTGGTCGGCAAACTGCGGCTCTCGAGCCACACGCGGCTCTTTGGCCCCTTGAGTGTGGCCACGAAGTTTCGATCGCACTGTATGTGCGCGCCCACACGTGGTATTTTGTGGAAGAGCCACGCTCAGGGGGCCGCAGTTTGCCGACCACTGCCCTAGGAACTTGATTCTGGTGCTGAGGTCTTTCCGGATTAGGGGTGCTCGGCTGAATCATTTCTCTAAAAAAGAGGGGGGGGGGCGGGGGGAAACTTCTGCGGTGCAGAATGTCAGCTGCCCCTGATTGCTCAGGGGCGAGGCGCCTGCTTCCACGGAGCTGCCACCTCCGTGTGCGTCCTCTTCCCCCGCTGGGCTCGCGGCTGCTCACAAGTCTCCCTCCAACCGCAGGTGCGCAGGAGGGAAGCCACGAATCACAGTGTTGGGGTGCTTTTCATTGAGTGAGGGGTGGAAACTTGGGGCTTAAAGGGGCAGTTAGATAGAAAGGCATTTGCAACATATTTTAAAAGTAGGTTACAACACAGTTTGTAGCATGTATTTTTTTGCAATAAAGCCCTACGTATATATTTGGATTGACAGATCTCTGCAGAGCAAGGTCGGAGAATAGCTACCTTCTGTGAGATCATGATGTTTTCTTTTTAGCTCCCTGTGCCCACCCTGCCCAGGGAGTTAATCTTTTCTGCAACAAACAACTGTTTGTAATAAAACCAACAAATATTATTTTTGACTTTAAAAGATGGGGCTGGGACAGCTTTGGGGTGTCGGTGGTTCAAGCCCTTCGTGAGTCGACTCCTTTGTGCGCCCGAAGCCGGAGGATGCAGCTCAGCATATGAAAAGCAGTCCAACCCTTTGATTCAGTGGATGAGATCCCAAAAGGCACCTCGTCACTTCAGACGGATCCCCGAGGTGCCTGAGGGGGTGCACTCATCCTGAGTGGGAAAAGGGACACTGCTTTTGAAGAGGAGGCCTTAGAAAACAAGGACAGTAAACGCTCCTTCATGTAACACCCGCACAGTGGTTGCCTCCCTCCTAGCTTCAGGCAGCGGTTCTCCAAGGGTGGTCCCCACGCCACACCATCAGCGTCACCTGGGAGCCTGTTAGAAACGCCCGCCCTCAGGTCCCATCCCAGGCCTTCTGCCTCAGAAATGCTGGGTGAGGGGCCCCGCAAGCTATCTTTTCACACTTTTTTTTAAAAAAAATATTTTATTGATTTTTTACAGAGAGGATGAGAGAGGGATAGAGAGTTAGAAACATCGACGAGAGAGAAACATCGATCAGCTGCCTCCTGCACACCTCCTACTGGGGATGTGCCTGCAACCAAGGTACATGCCCTTGGCCGGAATCGAACCCGGGACCTTTCAGTCTGCAGGCTGACGCTCTATCCACTGAGCCAAACCGGTTAGGGCCACACGTTTTCTTTTAAGTTTTTTTTTTTTTAATCCTCACCCGAGGATGTTTTTCCATAGATTTTTATTTTTGACAGAGGGGAAGGGAGGGAGGAGAGAGAGAGAAACATCAGTGTGAGAGAGACACGTCGATTGGTTGCTCCCCCCAAGTGCTTGGCTGGGATTCTAACCTGAGACCCTTTGGTCCGCTGGCCGATGCTCTAACCGCTGAGCCACACAGGCCAGGGCCATTTTCTGGCGATTCTGACGCTCCCTGAGGTGTGAGAACCACCGGTGTCATGGGCTGGAATCTGTCGTGGGTTTGAAGTGGGCCGGGGGCTGTAAATGGGCTTCCTCTGGCCTAAGGCTTTGCCACTCAGATGTGCTCCATCGACCACCAGCAGCCGCAGAATTGCCCGGGAGCCCACATAATGCAGACAATCACCCGAGGCCAGTGAATCAGGGTCCACAGTCACGTGCTCTGCACACGGGTGTTTGAGGAGCAGAATCCTGGCCCCTAGCAGACGGCATGCCCTAATCCAGTGGTTCTCAACCTTCCCAGTGCCGCGACCCTTTAATACAGTTCCTCATGTTGTGGTGACCCCCAACCATAAAATTATTTTCGTTGCTACTTCATAACTGTAATGTTGCTACTGTTATGAATCGTCATGCAAATATCTGATAGGCAGGATGTATTTAGGCGACCCCTGTGAAAGGGTCGTTCGACTGCCAAAGGGGTCGTGACCCACAGGTTGAGAACCGCTGCCCTAATCCCTTGGGCTGTGTCATGAGCACTCCCACCCGTGAATGTGTTACCTTATAGGACGAAGGGGAATCTGTAGGAGTCGTGAGAGTTACTGATTGGTTGACCCTAAAGAGGGAGATTACCCTGGGTGATCTGGGTGGGCCCAGTGTAATCACACGGGCCCTTAAAAGGAGGTACCCTCCAGGCCTCTCTTGGAAAATGCTGGGTGTTGAACTTGGGTTCTCAGGACTCAGCTGCACAGAACTGAATTCTTTTAGCTTAAAATCCTTACTCGAGGATATGTGTGTGTGTGTGTGTGTGTGTTTTAAAATTGATTTTAGGGAGAGAAAGAGAGAGAGAGAGACACGAGAGAGAAACAGCTATTGGTTGTCTCCCATATGCGTCCCGACTAGGGATCGAACCTGCAGCCTTTTGCTGTGTGGGATGAGGAGCCACTGGCCAGGGCCAGAACTGAATCTGTAACACCACAGGTGCCAGGAGTCTCTCTTAAGATGGAGTCTGTGGATGTCGGAGCTGACGTCTTTCCTCTCCTCCTCTGACCCCTCACTGTTCTTCTAAAAAGGTACAAAACACACTCTTTTCTTTGGAAAGGAGCGCTAGGATTGTCCCCAAGGTCTTTTATAGGTAGCTTAGATGGGGGTTCTACACAGTGATAAAAACATGGGCAACGGGACCAGACGGAGCTGGGTGACCTTAGGAAAAGTACTCAGCTTCTCTGGGCCTCAGTGTTCTCTTCCCAGATGAATTACCCGCTTAAGTAAGGGTTAAATTACCTGCTATGTCATGACGATTAA
Source organism: Myotis daubentonii (assembly GCF_963259705.1). NCBI lineage: Eukaryota > Metazoa > Chordata > Mammalia > Chiroptera > Vespertilionidae > Myotis > Myotis daubentonii. Next base: position 11,478,583 of record NC_081841.1, read on the forward strand.
AAAGATAACACATCACAATATGCCATTTGGTTGAACCAAAGGGAAGTGCCAATATGTGACCATTTTTGAACTCTCAAAAGAGCAAATTCCCATAATTCAAATTAATCTCTATTTTCCTAGATTCTAAAACTACTGGAAAGAAACTCACTGCAATAAACATGCATTTTAAAAGACCCATTTCAAATTCAAAAAGATGAAAAAAGCCTGATCTCAGAATCAAGAGAATGTTGAATGTTGCTTTCCAGGGTCATCAGCAGTGAATTCTTTGTCTTGATCTATTCCTCCCAAGACAGGCCCCGCCCCTGTGGAAAATGCTGGGCTGACCTGTCAGCTGTGAGCCCCTCTCTGCTGGAACCACCTGGAAAAGGAGGGGTGGGAAGGCTGTACGGCCCCACAGGATTCCCATGAGGTCGGCTTAGCTCCAAGTCTGTCACACGCCCTTGGAGGTGTGTACAAGATGAAGTTGAACACACTGTGAACTTAAAGTGCTTTTAAATCAGCACCCATTTATTTTCATATGTACCTTCTACTCATGGCAACTGATGAGAGCTTTCTATTTATGGTGGTAATATAATGTTTCCTTTCTAAATACATTTAAGGGAAGGTAAGATGATTTAAAAGAAAAATCCTGTTAATAAAAGCCTATGTGGTCGTGATGCCCTCACGCTGTGATGCCCTCATGCCGTAACGAGCAATCACCAGGAGGCTGCATGCGCAGTGGGCACGCGTGGGTGGGTGGGGCTGTGTGCATGCATGGGTAGGCGGGAGCTTGATGCTGCGTGCGTGGTGTGGAGGTGGGACCCCAGGCTCTGGCCTACCTCTTTGGGGCAATCCATCAAGGAGCCCTGGATGGGTGGGCGGGGCCTACCTCTTTGGGGCAATAGATAGCGGGGCTCCCACACTGTGAGAGGGCACAGGCAAGGCTGGGGGGGCCCCCACCCCCACTGAGTGCACGAATTTTGTGCACTGGGCCTCTAGTATGAAATAAATAACAACCAGTGACAATATCCTTTAGGAATGAAAGGGAAATCAGACACTCTGGGATGAAGGACCTAAGAGAACTGGTCACCAGCACGACCCTAGAAGAATGGCTGAAGGAAGGTCTCTAAACGACAGGAAAGGATGAAGGAGGGAGCCTTGGAGCATCCGGAAGGAGGAACAGGGTAAGCAAACATATGGACACATATAATAGGCGTTCTTCTTCCTCTTGAGTTTCCTAATTATGTTTGATGGCTGATGCAAAAATTGTAACTCTGTCTGATGTGGTTCTAAATTAGATGACATATTTAAAGATGGATGTCATAAATGGAGGAGGGTAAAGGGATATAAAGAGAAGTAAGGTTTCTATACTTCATTTGAACTGGTAAACTGATGAAACCAGTAGACTTTGATATTATGTACATACCAGAGGCCTGGTGCATGAATTCATGCACGAATTCATGCACGGGTGGGGTCCCTCGGCCTGGCCAGTGATTGGGGCTGATTGGGGCCATCTTGCCCAGTCCCAGTGGGGGCCAATTGGGGCTGGCCAGCCGCGGGGTTGGGGGGCGGGGAGAGGGACCGTAGGAGGTTGGCCTGCAGCAGGAGGTTGACTATGGGAGCACACTGACCACCAGGGGGCAGCTCCTGCATCGAGTGTCTGCCCCCTGGTGGTCAGTGTGCATCATAGTGACCGGTCAACTGGCTGTTTGGTCACTTAGGCTTTTATATATACAGATAATGCAATATATCAAGCAATCGCTAAAAAAGCTATACAGTGAGATACACTCCAAAACATTACAGACAAATGAAAAAATGAATTTAAATAAATGTTCAGGTAGTCCACAGGAAGGCAGGAAAAAGAGAGATCACACAGAAGACAAAAAATAAGATGGTAGATTTAAGCCATAGAGCATCAATAATTATATAAAATATATATGGTCTATAAATTCTGATTAAAAGACAGAGATCGACAGAGTGGATGACAAGTCCGACTTCATGTTGTTTATAAGAAACCTTAAATGTAACATATAGGCAAGTTGAAAATAAAAGGACGGAGAAAATATCATACAAACATTAATCAGAGGAAAGCAGGGGTGGCTGTATTAATATTAGATTAAGGAGACTTCAGAGCAAAGAAAACTAGTCGAAGCAGAGAGGGGCATTACATAATGACAAAAGGGTTAATACACGAAGAAGACATTGCAATCCTAAATGTGTCTGCACCAAATGACACAGCTGCAAAATATGTGAGCTAAAAACAGATAGAACTAAAAGGGGAAGTAGACAAATTCAACAATTACAGTCGGAGACTTTAACACCCCTCTGTCAACTGATAGGATAACTGGATAGGATATTCTGTAGGATACAGAATATAGGATACAGAATATAGGATGTAGGATACAGAGGAGCTCAGCATAGTCACAAGCCAAGAGGATGTTACTGACAATTACAGAACACCCCACAACAGCAGAAAGCACCCCTGTCCAAGTGCCCACAGAATCTATACCGAGATAGGCCATACAACAAATCACAAATCTTTAAAAAGGAGTGAAATAATATAGAATCTGTTCTCTGACCACAATGGAATCAAACTAGAAATCAGTAACAGAAAAATCCCAAAACACTCAAAAACTAAATAACACACTTTCAAATAATCCATAAGCCAAAAAAAGCAAGTTTCAAGGGAAATAAAAAATACACTGAACCGAATGAAGGTGAAAATAAAACATATCAAAAATTGTGGGACACAGCTAGGGTAGTGCTGAGCAGAAAAATGTAGAGTATCAAGTGCATATAGAAGAAAAAAGGAACAGTTTAAAATTGATAGTCTAACCTTCTACCTCAAGAACCTAGAAAAAGAAAAGCAAAATAAGCCTACAGGATCTGACCGCAGGACTATCACCCATGCTTGGAGAATGCCTGACTTCACACAGCCATGGCAAGTTTCATAGTGATCTGTAATACCACATCTCACCAGTAGGGGTTGCCATTAAACCCCCATTTACTGTAAGAGCAAACCTGACTGGGTGCAGTCCTCCTAGACTGCCCCGGCCCCGTCCCTGGGTCCCCCCCACCCCCCCTCCATGATCAGTACAACTGCTGGGAGCAGGCTCTGGTCCACACATCCTGGCAAAGGCCCCTCCCTTCTTCCCAGCCCCAGCTGCTGCTGTGGGAGCTGTTGGCTGCTCTGGGAGGGTAGGGGCTGGGCTGGGCAGGAGGGGGCTGGCGGGTGCTAGCAATGCTCTATTTTTGGCCCGGCTGCTAATCACACAGGTAGGTTTACTTTGTGGAAATTCCTTTGCCTCTAGAGTTACGATTGGGGCACTTTTCCGTGTGCATATATGTATGTCCTATTAAAAACGATGTTTACTTAGAAACCCCAGAGAGCAGGTTTACTTAAAACACAAGATGCTTCGGTAATTTCTGGAATGCCCACTATATCCCGAAGAAAGGAAGGAAATTAAAAACCCGACGCCCATTAGCACACCAGACCCTGGGAACCGAACGAGGAACGTCTGTCCCGAAGGTGGTCTCTTAGGTAATTTCAGGTGAAAGCCTTTTTTATTTATTTCCAAGGTGGGGGGTGAGGGACAGGGAGCATTTGGTTTTGAAAAGCCTCCAGCAGGTTTCACTCTAAATAGAACTGCCGAGGCTCATTACCGGAGGCCGCACACCTGCTCCCACTTCAGGTCTCAGTGGGGCCTGACATCAAGCATAAATCTAGCCCGCGGGGGCCTGGACGCTGGGCTGGAGACCGTGCTAATGAGAAGACCTAATGGGCCTTGCTCGGACCGGCCACGTGCTCCAGGCTCAGAGAGCAGGCAGGACGCTGAGTTGCTGCTGCTGTACTGTGGGGCCACCCCGCTGCCGGCAAAGGCACTCCATGGTCCCCTGGTCCTTCTCTCGGGCAGCCCAGCCCGTGGGCCCATCCTGGCGGGGGGTGGAGACCCAGGTTGCCTTCCTGGTTCTGAGGCCTGTTTCCCCTGCGACGTCACAGGTGACTCACAGCGGCCCCAGAGCTCCACAAAGCCCGATCTGGGACTGAGGGGGAAGAGGCTGGTGCCGGGGCCAGACTGTCTGGGTTCAGTCCCAGCTCTGCTACTTAGCGACTCTGTGATCTCGGGCACGCCGGTCAACTTCTCTGTGCCTCAGTTTCCCCATTTGTTAAATGGGGGATAAGAGCAGTATCTGCTTCAAAAGTTGCCTGTGAGGATTTAACTACATATTTTAGCTTAAAAAAAAAAAAGTCCTCCTTTCCGTCTCGAGACAGTTCATTATAAAAAGGGTTCCGGGGTCAAGTGAGTTTGGGAAACGCTTGCTTGCCTTTGTGAATCAGGCTCTGCAGTAGAGAGATTGGGATAATCCAGTGTGATCCTGAGGAGAGGAGCTGGCGTTCAGCCGGTTACATGTGGTTTCCATGGGCTCCTTGGTGCCGGGGCTGCGCTGGGTGTGAAATATGTTGATGTCGTCCCTGCTGAGGGGCTGGCTGCTACAGAACAGCCCTTGGGGAGCAATGGAGGCGCCACATCCCCTGGCGAGGCCGCCGCTACGATGGGGACTCTAAAGCGCTCTCTCAGTGGCAGGGACAGTGTGAAGGGCACTGACTCGTTTTCTCTTCATAGCCAGCCTAAGAGGTTAAAACAATCGCCATCCCCACTTTCAGGTGGGGAAACTGAGGCAAAGAGAAGTTATGTAACTTGACTAGGGTCATAAGGCAAGTAAGTGGCAGAGCCAGGCTGGAACTCCTACAGTTTGGCTCCAGAGCCCGTGCTCCCAACCACTGTGCTATCCCGTCCCCTGAGGCCCACTGAGAAGCCCTGGGGGATGGGATGGTTGGTGCCCAAACTCCTCAAAGCCTCCCAGGCAAACTGGTCCTCCCTGCCCGCCCCCCCCACCCCATGCTTCCACAGCCAGTGGTGGGGCTTTTGCCACCCCTCCCCCTGACCTGGGCTCTCCACTCCATGGCTGGCTGGGGACCAGGCACACCACAGCTGTCCATTCTCAAAGTTGTCCTCCCCCCAGCCCCCCATGCCGCATGGCCCACTGGCGGGTACTGGGTGTCTGTATGGTATCATCAAACAAGGCACCCCACAGAGATTTTAAGAACTGACCACACAGTAGCCCCAGGACTGGACTGGTTTTCCAAGGGGTTGCACCATTTCCCTTCAAGGCAGGTCCTGGCAGGAACTGGGAGGCCCATGAGGAAGGGGTGATTCTCGGGGTCAGTGCAGGGTTCATTGGCTTCTGTGTATCTCAAAAGCCTTCCCCAGGGCCCGGCTTCCGGGGAACCGCGGCAGGGCCTGTACCCCAGTCATCTGGGGCGCTGCGCTGTGTCCCTCCTCCCGCTGGATTCTATCTGCCTGTCAGGCCTGCCCTAGTCCCAGCACCTCAGCACACCTTCCCTGACCGTCTGGCACCTCCCCTCTCGGGGCCTGTGCCATTGTTTCATAAACCACCTCAGATGCCCTCGGGGCACACGTGCTGGTATTCTCTCACCAGCTTTTGTGTAAATTCCCTGAGGCCAGGAGAGATCTTACTACTTCGCCCATGTGCCTAAGTGCCTTGGAACTTCACAGGGGCTCAGCAAAGCAGCTGCCCCACAAATGACGGCACAAATAGCTTTAGCCAGTTGGGGTACACAAGCCACCAGCCGCCATGACCACAGGGAAGGGACCCCTGAGATGGGGAACCTCCTAGCTCTCTGCCGACGGCCCAGCGGCCTCAGACGCCTCGTACCTTGCTGGCTTTCAGGATCTCGAACATGAGGGGCAGGCCCTGGGTGATGAGCTCCTCCGTGTACTCTTCCTCCTGGATGGTCTTGAACTCCTTCAACAGGCCCTGGATGAGGGGCCTGCGGTGCTGCTGGAAGGCAATCCGCAAGGACTCCAGCCACGTGTGCAGGGTCCACGGGACACCTGGGGGGAGGGGGGAGGGGAGGGCAAGGCAGAGAACAACCAAAAGAGAAGGCGCGTTTTTATCTAAAACTTGGCCTTTCCCCAGGACGTTACCCAATTATGAGACCAGGAGGCAGGCTTGCGATGAATAGAGCCAGTGTTGATTCCCCCCCGCCCCCCAAAGACTTGCAGAAGTTGAAATTAAAGGTCATAATTCAATTCCCTTAAGTACGGGTGTCCACTTCTTCACGCTACTCATATTATCAGGGGCTGCATTTTACAACCTATAATCGTGGTGGAGAATACTGGTGTCGTTACGCACACAGCTCAGGCCTGTGACATCCTTCTCAGCGCTGACTTCATTTGTCTCCATCCCCTCCACTTTCTGGGGAGGGAGATGCTCGGGGAGGGGCCGAGTCTTGCCCAGGATTGGATACCACAGCTGTGCCCAGGCGAGAGCTGAGAGCTGGTGAAACCCACCAGTGAGCTAAGATGGATGCTTCCACCCGCCTAAGGAGACGCGGAGGGTATGGCTGCTGGTCCCCGTGCGAAACTACATTTCCACCTGCAGCCACTTCATCGGCTGGAGCCTCTCCAGCAGCTGATTGCTGAGCTGATTCCCCCCTCTCATGGGGAGAGAAGCAGGCGCCTTGCTCCTGTGTACAACAAGCGACCTTTCGGAGTCTCGGGTGGCTTCACTATGCTAAGCAGGCCCTCGGGGCCGGGGCATAACCGCCCCACATGCTCAACAGCCCCTGTGCGAGAGGCCCTTTTCCAGAACAGCATCAGGGCCCCTCTGCAGGGCCTCAGGCTACAACCCGAGTTTAAGGCCCATGCGAGCCCTGCTATTCCCATGCTGGGCCTATGCCACTAGATTGGGAAGGCCAGGCTAGCCTGTCCCTCAGATGCACGGAGGAGGCGGCTGTGGGCTAGCTCAGTCCAGGAAGAGCCACCCCAAAGGCTTTCCGAGGGGGAGCCCTGGTCAGGAAGCCTGTCCTCACTCTAGCCGCTGCCCGGACGCAGCTTCATGGGTCTGGGTGCTCTACGCACCCCAACCACTGGGAACCACCTGGGATGCTTGTTAAATATAAAGATTTCCAGCCTTTACCCATCCAGACCCTAGACAGCAGAGCTTCTGGGTGTAGGGCCTGGCAATGTGTATTCAGACAAGCTCCCAGGTGATTCGAACCCCTAACTTCCAGGGTCCAGAGTTTGGGAATCATGGAAAGGTGACCTGAGGATGGGGCTGGCAGGATGCTGCTGTCAATGGGGACAGTGTGGGACTCTCAGCTCCCACAGCGAAGGAGAGGCCCCCTGGGCCTGTGTGTGTGTGTGAGTGTGAGTGTGTGTGTGTGTGTGAGTGTGAGTGTGTGTGTGTGTGTGTGAGTGTGAGTGAGTGTGTGTGTGTATGTGTGTGTGTGTGTGTGTGTGTATGTGTGTGTGAGTGTGTGTGTGTGTGAGTGTGTGTATATGTGTGTGAGTGTGTGTGTGAGTGTGAGTGTGTGTATGTGTGTGTGAGTGTGTGAGTGTGTGTGAGTGTGTGTGTGTGTGAGTGTGAGTGTGAGTGTGTGTGTGAGTGTGAGTGTGAGCTGGGCAGTGGTGCTGTGCCCAGGGCGGAGGGTGCCCACACTGACCGATGCTCCTGATGTCAATTGTGACATCCACGTAGCCATGCTCAGCGCTGTGATACATGGCCTCCCTCAGGGCTCTCAGTTTGGCCTTGCTGTTGCGGCTGGCGCACAGGGGGGGCGGGGCTGTCTCCGCCAGGTCTGTCCCCTCGGCCAGAATCTCCTCCAGGGACAGGATATCACTCTTCTCCTTCTCTGGCTGGGCGAGCAGTTTGCGGAACACGTTCCTGTCAATCATAAACCCAGAGAGGAAGACACTCAGAGGTCGGGGAGGGCTTTGCCAGGGCGGGGACGGGCGGGGATCACTCCCTGGGACAAGGGAAGAGGACGGGACCAGCTCGGGGTGGCGGGTTTCAGAGTCCTGACCGCGGGCGCTCCGATCTGGGGGTGGAGATAGTGGGGCATGGCCGGCCATGTTTCCTCAAGGACAACCAGGGAGCTAAGTGTTTGCCTCAAGTACAGTGGGGCCTTGACTTAGGAGTGTCCCGACTAACGAGTTTTTTGAGATACCAGATGTCTCTCGGCAGATTTTTTGCATTGAGTTGACAGAGTAATTTGAGTTAACGAGCTCCTTAACGAGCTCGGTCTCCGAACGAATTAAACTCGTAAGTCAAGGCCCCACTGTATCTAGAAGGCTCTGGAACCTGTGATTCTGCTTTACGAGGGGTGATGTGTAATGCAACCGATGGGATAAGTCCTGAGGGAATGGTGGACGGGAGGTGATCCAACAGGAGGTGACTTATTCTTTCTCAACGGATTCTTCTCACTTCGCTTCCCAGAGGGGATGCATGTCTGCGCGGCAGAAGTTGGCTGGGAGAGGACCGAACAGCCAGTCCGGGCAGATGTGTGCGGCATGAGGCTGGCCCTCGGCCGGGAGCGGGCAGTGAAGGCCACGCTGGCCGGGCTGGGGCCTGCACTGCCTCTGGGCCCCACATCCAGAGAGGCGATGGGTCTGGGGCAGGCCTGGGAATCTGCATTTTTAACAAGCACCGCTCGGGGCCTGGGGCTCCGGCCCGCCCTAGCCTACCTGTGTCCGTGGGCTGCAGCCTGGCTGAAAGAGTTCATGTCCCCCTGGGGGGTTGTAGAAATTCCATTCCTGTGCATGGTTCCTATCAAGGGGTCCGCACCTCGCTCCAACAGCAAACTAACCAGCTCAAAATTGCCTGCAAGCCCAGAGAAGGGGGTTTATGAGCGAATAAAGCAAACAGAGAGTCGCAGGCACCCCCAGGGCCGGGGTGGTGGAGGCCCTCGGCCAGCGTGAGGACGGCACCTCTTACCCACGGCGGCTGCGAGCTGCAGGGGCGTCTCCGAGTAGTTCTCCTCGCCGTGCTCCACAGAGCCCTCGACCTTGGCCCCGGCGTCCAGGAGGAGCTGCGGAGGAAGAGGGGCCACGGAGATGTTTAAAGGATCCGCGCTGCGAGGGGGCGTCAGGAAAACTGGTGGAAATCAGTGCCATGCCAATGTTCCTGCTCTCCTCTGGGTCAGTGACCACGGGTCCAGGGCCAGAGCAGCTGGGCCTCGAGGGGGAACTAGGAGCTGCTTGGATCTACTAGAACCTGAGCTACTCAGTGTGGTCTGCAGGCCAGCAGTGGAGGCACCTGGGAGCTGGTGGGAAACATGGCTCTCGGGCCCACCCCAGGCCCACTGGACAAGCGTCTGCATTTTAACAGGCTCTCCAGGTGACTGACTCGTACATGAATGTTTCTAGGAGCCCCTGGAACCAGGGGCTGGAAGACACCCTGTTTGGGTGGGAGAGCATTAACGTGGCCTCTTGGAATCACAGATTGAGAGTTCTGGAGAGCGCCCTGGCCAACCAGGGCCAGGGTTCAGGGGAGCTCTGAGGGCAGGTCAGCAGAGGCTGTGTCCTGGCCAGCAGGCTCCATGTGGCAGCGTGAGCTTCCCAGAGCTCTGCCTCACAGGACTCAATTCTGTGCTTCTAAAAAACGGAGATCCTGTCCATGCCAGATCTCACTCACAGTGAATGTGCTGTTGCTGATGTGAACTGGGCTGGGGTGGGGGGACCTGCTTGCTTTATCCCTGAGGGCGCAGCCAGGAGGGGGCTGCACGTGTGGCTTTCCGTGACTTGTGCACCTGCAGCGGGAGGAGGCCTGACTTCGGTTTGGCTTTGCTCAGCTGCCCACTGTGCCGACTCCGGATTGAAAGGCAGGGGATGCCGCTGCTTGTTAAAGGATGGCATCTGCGTCTGCCGGGCCACCCTCCGCCCCTTCTTCCTTAGACTCCTCTATGGGGACTGGACTGCGCATGACACTGTACAGGCAGAAGCCAGTGTGGCATGTCACACACGCAACCTCCTGAAGCATGGCTTTGGACCTGTCTTCGGGATCCCCACACCCTAGGAAACACAAAGGATTCCTGTGGAATCCCAGCATTGCCCAGTGGTGCCTCTCACACGATTCCCTGCTCTCCATTCATCCTCAGAGGCTTGGACCACATAAAAGGAGGCGAGTTCCTGATGGACCGGCTGCTCGTCTCTCTTTTCTGATGCCGTGAAGACCACGTTTAAGACCTAGAATGTACTGGATGGCTAGTCAATGAACACCAACTCTACAACAGCCAGAAAAGGCGCAAGCAACATATGCCCAAAGGACCTCGGATGAGGACATCTCTCCATGCTTGGGAGCTGTTTCAGAAGACACATGCGAAGGCCCTGCTCTAGGTCTCCCGGATCCGATTCCCAAGAAGTGGGATCCAAGCAAGTGTCTTTTGGAACCGTTGCCTTGGCAACTTGGATGCGTCTTTCCACCGTCTGGAAACCACTAGACTCTACACAAACACCAGGGTCACACCTCAGGGGAGGTTCCAAGGTCTCACACCAGCCAAGTTTTGTGTTCATGTTACGACAGGTAAAACGAACCAATCCACCAAACCACAGCTCAGGCCCCACCCCCGAGCAACTGGGAACAACCTCCGTAGGTTGGCCACTGCGTGTTGTGTGAGGCTGCATGTGGGTAGGTGATAATTTCATATTGGCTAAAGCTGGGCCATATAGATCATTCTATAGAATATTTCCACTCATATGATATGCATGTGATGTGCTATATTCAATTGCAATGAACCAATATGAATGTTTTCGTGACTATGCATGCCAGGAGAGGTACAGATTTGCATAATGGAAGCGGTAAAATTAGAGGTCAGGTGTGGATAGGGAAATACGTTAATACCTGCACTACAGGAATATGTCCATGCAACACAGCAAAAGTCAGAGCCGTCCAATGGCGGGTCTCGGGGTGGACGGATGGATATTTATGAGGAGTACTGACAACCTATAAACAAATTGAAGTTATTTTCAGAATGTGACCTTCACAATACTTAGACTAGCAGAGCTGACCTATCTGGGGCTGGGCACGCGGGAAAGGCGTAGAAAGGACACCCTGGGCGGTGCCTGGGGAAGTGTTGGTGATGTGGGGTGGTGAGGAATAAGGACTCCTTTGCCTCTCATCTGAAAGCGATTCAATGGACGAACTCTGACCACCGCTAAGGTGCCTTGGAGAAGGTGTAATGGTGGCTACAACGAGCCAGCTCACCTGCCTGGCTCCTCTCTCTGCTGCAGGAGAGGTGGTGGTTCTGAGACCTACAGGATGTCAGCGTGAGATGCCACTGCCATTTCACCCACACCTTGAGGGGACATTCTCGGTGGCAGCAAACCCCAGGCAAGGGGAGGTCTGCTTCAAGCTTTTGAGCCAGGGAAGCCCACCATCGGATGGAGGGATGGCACCATCTGGTCACAGCTCACCCACGCTGTCCTCACTCCACCCTTCTGCTGCCTTCCTGGTTGACAAAGGCCCTCATATTTCTGGAAACTAGGCATAAAAACTTCCCTGAAAGTACCACAAATAAGCAATCTGATACTGGTCTTTTGATATGGGGGTCTCAAAACACCTCTGGCCACAAGACAGGTGTCTGGGCAGCTGAAGGTTGGGGTCCTGCAGGACTGGCACCCACACATGGTTTTCCCGAACATTCCTGGGGCCACGTCACCGAGATGCCTGTTTCATTCAGAGGCGCTGAGCTCACTCATCACCTGCAGGGGAAGCCTGGAGCTGGGAGCCGTGGGTTGGGCTAGGGAGAGCCAGGGAACCCCACCAGGAACCCAAGTGGGGAGCCCTCGCAGGGTCTGCACGGTGCTTATGGATGCATAACAGGGGAGAAAAATCCCTAATACTTGAAACTTGTATGATCCAAAATGGGATCCCAAGCTATGTCTATTGACTGCTTTCCTCAGATGAATATAAAACTCACTAACCCCCCCCCCAAAGCAAATAGAAAAGCCCCCCAAAACCCACAGTACTAAAGGACAAGAGCATCTAATTTTGACCTAAAAAGGCTCCCCAGGGTTGCTGAGTTAGGACTGTGGCATACCAATTTCCCCAGTTTCCAAAGCTGCCAATATCTGGCTGCTGGAGAGAGTGGGTCTTAAGACAGCACAGAACATGGTTAAAAAAAAAAAAGTGTGATTTCACCTATTACAACCCCCGGCAGGGAAGGAAATCAATACCCAGTCCCAAAGTTATGCTAGGTCCCCTCTGTACTTATTTCTTCCAACAACTCTCTGAGGTGGGTGTGATTATTCTCCCATTTTGCAGATGGGGACAGCGAGGCTCAGAAACCACTTGCCCAAGCACAAAAGCACGTCACCAAAGCACAGGGCAGTTTCAGAATTTGAACCCGTGTCAAATTCCAAAGCCTGCTGGGGTGTGCTTTCTGCTCCAGCACACTGCCTCAAGGAGCCATGTGATTCGCTTTAAGACCTGTGGCTGCAACTCAGCCAACCAGGTGCGCCAATCAGGATTCGGTGGGGGCGGGGGAGCCACGCCTCAGCTCTGGGACAGGGCCCAGCTTTGCATGGCGCAGAGGGAAGGGCTGGTGGCTCAGGATAGCGCTCTCTGCTCTGATCCCAGAAGGAATAGATGACAATAAGGATCAGAGACGATACACCTGAGCCAAGTAAAAGCTGGTGCGCCTTGTAGCTTCGGTGGCTGTTTTAAGTGAAACATACATGCTCCTTGGAGTTTCTCGGGGCTGGGGCCTTAGGATGGAGGAAATCCATCCGCTGGTCTGACCTCTTTTGCTGGACCGAGCGCCCTGCCCTCAGCAGTGGCTCTCAGGAGAGAAAGCCCCTCCCCTCCCCACTCTTGGTTCACCTTCCGCTGGGGATGCCAGGCCGAGGGGTCCTGCAGCCCCCTGCACCCTCACCTCCACATTCAGGTCAGCTCCGGCATCCAGCAGCATCTGCACCATCGCCTCGTCCCCACGGACGCAGGCGTACATCAGGGGAGTCATGCCCTGTGGTGAGTAAGAAACCAGAGAACGGAGAAGGTTTACCAGGTGGCTGTGTCACTTGCTGCTAACATGGAAATTCTTCCTTTTGCTTAGAAGGCTATCTTTGCACTCAAAATCCGGCATTAAAAAAAATAAACAGCCCTAAGACTCCTAAGGTCACAATCCCCCATAGTTTGAAAACCAAAATGGAGGCAAGAAGGGACCATAAATTGTCTCCCCCCCCCTTTTTTCCCCATTAATCGTTGCTTATGTTGGAGGACTTTCCTTTGTCTGTCTTAGGATGCAACAGACCTGGGAGTGTTTGCTGAAGCAAATGGCTGATTTCAACTTTCTGGGTTCTGCAGCATCAGCCGCTAGGCTATCTAATTGACAAACACGGTTTCCTTGACATTTTCTCTTTCTCAATATAACAAGTGTCATCTTTACTCTATAGAAGATCCCGGTCGGGGTCAAGGGAAATTGGATATCTCTGAGCACACGCCCAGCGTTGACATCTGGTTTGACATTACCATTTACAAGCGAACAGCAAGCAAATGAGGAATGGCTTTCAAAAATTCCATAAGTATTTTCCCATGACTCCTGCTTAGTATAAACAACATATCCCAACCAACAGAAGGAAGGGATGGATTTTTCAATAAACAGTGTTGTGAAGGTGGGAAAATATCCGAGTAAGAAGAGCCTTATCTCACACCATCCACTAAAACCGTTTCTAGTTTGGTTAGCGACATCGGGACAAAATTAAAACCATAAAAGTCATCTAGGCACAAAAATAATAAAAGAATTGCAAAGGAAAATCATTACAGCACTGAGGACATGAAATTGAAAAGATAAACAAAACGAAAAGGTAAGCAGTACATGGAGACATATCTGTCACATTATAATAAAGGTCCTATGTCTAATATGTAAAGAGCCCTTCAAGTAAAAAAGAAAGACAGTAAAGCTCCAGTGAAAACCAGGCAAAAGGTAAGTAAAAGCTTCACAGGAAACACATATGTAGTTGGAGGGTGGGTACAAGGAAACAGTCTCTGGAATAGTAATTTGAGATAAAAAAAAAAAAAAACCTTCAGAAAGGTTGATGAGTTTGAGCCACTATTTCCACTCTTAAGAGTTTCCCTAATGAGACAATCAGGGATTTGAACAAAGATTTGTCTAAGTTTACTTAGCTCAGCGTTATTGATATAAGTGATTAGAAACAACCTAAATACCCAACAACTGAGTGTGGTTAAGTGAATAAATAATATGACCATGTTATGTAGCCATTAAAAGGGACTAAAACTATTTAATGATATTGCAAAGTACCTTTCAATGTACCTTAGTGTCAGGGGCTTGGGGGGACAGCTGCCTGTCTCAGAGGCTCCTCCGAGGGTCCCCCAGAATGACTTTTGTGCATCTTAAACGTACCCTGAAAGTTTGGTGAAAATTTGTCTTGACTTGTTCTGTGAGGCAGTAACAGGCCGGCTGAGCACTAATTTTAACCATGCTGGAAAAAGAACTTGAAGGACACATACTAAATATAAATAGGATGGTTATCCGGGTGAAGGAATGATTTCCTTTCTGGAATAGGCCTATTTTTCTCTCTTTTCCATGTCAGCTGCAATGATCACGTGCAACTTCTATAATGATGAACTAGAGTATTTTTATTTTAAAAACTAAACTAAAAAAAAAAAAATCACCCCGTCACCCGTAGGGGGAGCCTCTGTCCAGTGCCTGCCGTGTCCATCTTGCCATGGGGCAGCGTTCACACGCCCAGAGGACCCTGTACCTGTTCGCTCATGGTGTTGATCCCATCGGGTCCCAGGAGAGACACCGCCTGCTTCACCAGATCCGTCCGCCCGCAGTTCAGCATCCGGAAACCCAGGTCCTGCTTAAACTTGGCTTCGATGGCCACTGCGTCCAGCTTCCGAGAAGCAAAAAAGCAGTCGTCAGCCCTAAGGGAGGGAGAGATGGTCAGTGGGGTGCGGCGGCCTCCCCAGGGATGGGCCTGGAAGGCCACAAGAGTTAGGCAGCACTGCCCGTTCCTGGGCTTTAGTTAGAATGTGGACGTCTTGACCCTTTGTCCTTTGTAACTGCTGTGGATCTGTCCTGTCCTCTGTGTTCCTACGCGCACGGAGTAAAGTATACTCTTGGCTACTATTTACTGAATGTTTACTGGGGGTAGGCACTATGCTAAACTCTTCACATGAATTAATTCATTTAATCCCCACTCAACCCCAAGAGGTAAATACTATTTTAAACCCTCTTTTTTTAAAAAATCCTCACCCGAGGATATTTTCCCACTGATTTTTAGAGAGAGTGGAAGAGAGAAGGAAAGACAGAAATAGTGATGTGAGAGAAACACATCGATTGGTTGCCTCCTGCACGTGCCCCTGACCAGGGCCCTGGGAGTGGGGGGCGGGCGGGAAGCCTGCAATCCAACTGAGGTATGTGCCCTTGACTGGAATTGAACTTAAGACCCTTTGGTCCTCAGGCCAATGCTCTATCCACTAAGCCAAACTGGCTAGCTCTTTACCCCTCTTTTAACCACGGGGAAACAGACACAGATAAAGGCCTTGCCCAAGGCCACACAGCCAGCAAGCAGAGGTGCTGGGATGTGAACCACGACAGCCTGGAGAGCCCACCTGGGTATCTACTGTGTCCCTCTGTCCTCCCATCATGGCACATGCTATTTGCCCCTTCCCTCATTTGTCTTCCCCTCCAGGCTGGGGACTTCGGTGAGAGCAGGGACCCTGTCTAGTGGGTCTGCATCCCAGTGCCAGACAGAGCACAGCACATGGAGCTGTTAAAAATGTTAGCTGAATGGACACAGGACAGGTGGGTTCTCTACATTCAGAGGAGAAGCAGGGCAGAGAACTGGGAAGGTGGGATGCGATCACAGATAGTCAGGTGCCTCGGAAACGAACCCAGACAGCCGGGCGCAGCGAGCGAGAGGTTAGGGAAGGTGGGGAGAAAAATCAACGGATTCCAGAAGGTGATGCAAACTCTGCTTGTACAGGATGCCACTTCCTTCCCACTGAACTGATCCATCACCTATGGAATCAAATCTGCCAGCATTTATTGAGCACCTGTGTGTGACAAGCTCTGCTCTAGGGGCTGAAGACATGTCATTGTCCCTGCCCTGGGGCCACTGCCTGGAAGGGGAGAGGGCACTGGCCATGAAACCCCATGTGGTACATGCAGTGCTTGAGGGATCGGAGACATGCACCGAATCGAGCCTCGGGGATACAGCAAGGCTGCCTGGAGGAGGTGACCCCTGAGCTGTGTCTTAAATAAGGAAGTGATAGGAGAAAAGAGCAGAAGAACTCTGAGCTCGTATGAGCAAAAGTGTGGCAACAAGACATGGCAGGTGAAGTGAGGGTAGGAAGGTCCCAGTGTTTCTGGGGTCTAAACTTGCAGGCAGAGTGCCAGAGCTGAGGGTGGGGTTAGATTACGGGGGAACTTGACTTGATTCTCAAGGCTCCAAACATTACCCTTCAGTGCCATTGAACGTTTTAAAGTTGGCAAGGGACTGGTATGGTTGGAAGGCCAACTCTGGGAGAGAGTAGAGGATGGATTTGCGGGGAGCCGCCCCTAGAGGTAAGAGCCATGTCAGTGCTAAATGAACTAGCTGAATGGATGAAGAAGCTGCCAGTGACAAAGAGACGTGACAAGGGGCTGCGTGAAGGCTGTGGCTGCTGGCATGGAGCAGGCGTCGTGGGTTCTGTCTTCTCCACATGCAGGTGCCCATTTCTCAGGTGATGGCCCTGAGGCTGGCAGACCACACACTTTCATCAGCCGCAGTCAGCGCTGTCCCAGACCCCGTCCTGCCCCTCCTCTTGCCAATCCAGAGGGTGGACACGGAGGAAAGGAGGCAGGCTTTCAGCATTCCTGGTTCCATTCCTGCTTCTAACTAACCCACATGGTGGTATAGGAAGGATTAAGTTTGTGAGGGGATTATCTCCTTTTTTATCCTTGGAAGAAAATGAGAGGGGGCATTGTTTATGGTACTCAGACTCCTGCTCAGCAGTAAGGCTAGGTTCTGGGGAGAACACCAGAGGGGCGAGCCACAGAGAGCCTCAGGAAATGGGTGGGGTGTATACGTGACCCTTCCTTGGGTTCCTGATATATCATTCATCTCTGCTGACAGAGGAGCCTTGACCCAAGGCTGTCCTGAAACAGGAACCCTGCGGTAGGTAGGATATGTTAGGCTCTCAATAGGTGACACTAGAACTTTGTTCTGACCACCAGGGGGAGCTGATGCAGCGAAGATTCCAGAGGACCCTGAGCTTGGGGTTGATAGGGGGTCTAGTCTGTATACATGCTTCAGGAACCGTGTCAAGTCAGGCTCCAAGGTGCAGGGAAGAACTAAGAAAGGTATTTAGGGGGCCATAGGTGACCAGGATCCTGGACGCCAAGATGAAAGATCACCTCAATGCTGCTGGAAACTCTGCAGGGAAGCCTGAGAGCTCCCCCGCCCCCCCCACCCGCCGCCCCCCCAGGTTGGGGAGAGATGAAGGACTCCGGGCCTGGCCTTAGACCATGGCATCAGCATCCAGGTTCAAACTTCTGGGGCACAGAATGGGGCCGTGCCATAGGGACCAGTTCATGGGGCTTTGGACTTGGGTCTCATTGCTAGGGCTTCAGATTTAGCCAATAAAAAATACTTTAGCAAATATTGCATGGGACAAACTGGCACTAAGGCATTATTCACTGTTTATCTGAAATTGAACTGTTTTGTCTAGGAATGGGCAGAGCCACTTGCCATGACCCTAAAAGAACAGGAGGGGAGTCCATGGATCCCACTGTAGAGAGGACGGCACCCATCTCTAGGGAAAGAGGGAACACCTTTGTGAAGGAGGCTTCATCTAAAGGACCGATGTTTCCTAAAAATGATTAAGGAGGCCTGGCCGCCATGGCTCAGTGGTTGAGCGTTGACCTATGAACTAGGAGGTTACCGGTTTGATTCCCAGTCAGGGCACATGCCTGGTTTTTGGGCCTGATCTCCAGTGTGGGTTGTGCAGGAGGCAGCCGATCAATGATTCTCTCTCATCATTGATGTTTCTCTCTCTCTCTCTCTCTCTCTCTCTCTCTCTCTCTCTCTCTCTCTCTCCCTCTCCCTTCCTCTCTAATATCAATAAAAAATACTTTAAAAGATTGTCAAGGAAGAAGCTTCAAGCCAAATGGACAGGAGAGAAGATGGTGAGAGCAACAGGGAAGGTACTGGGGCATACTTCACTGCGGCTTTGGGGGGTGGGGAAAAGGAGGGGTCTGCATATGCTTCACATGCAACTCTCAGGGAGGTATCAGGTTTGAGTCATTATAAGGAGAAGTTTTCGTCTCCCAGACCACTGTCTAATTCGGGAAGAGGGCGCTTTGTGAAATCAGAGCCTTTTTCTGGGAGCAAAGACGCTGTGAATCGTCATTGTCACTGAGTTTGCAATTTCCTCTTTCCTGTCTGCTATCCTCAGTGCTTGACTGATTCTCTCAAATAAGCAGTTTTCCCCCCTGGAGTCAAGCTAAATTCCATTTGACTGGATAAATATCACTGAGCACCTACTGCGTGTGGGCACCACGCATGGGGCTCGGGGGAGGGAGACACAGGTCCTACCCCGTGTTCACCGAGCCCCAGATAATTCCAAGAGCATCAGCAGTGTTTACCAGCTAGAGAGGTCCTTGATTTTAATTAGGAAGAGACAAATGGCAAGAAAATTACTGTAGTTAATGATGATGATGATAAAAATCCTTGTGATAGGAAGCTGACGTTTATTGAGCACCTACTATTGATATCTGAGCTCTTCCCATGTATTAATTTATACAATTTTTACAACAAGCCCCATGATGTGGGTACGGTTAGAAGCCCCATTCCAGAGATGAGGAAATTTCCCAAGTCACAGAGCTGATAAGCAAGGAGTTGGCATTTCACCAGCTGAACAGGCAAAACAGCCTGACCCCTCTCAGCGGGACCAGGCACTTCTCCATGGTGCTGGCGTGCCCCCAAATGCAACTGCCTACAAGAGTGCTTCTCTTCAATGTCTCCCAGACCTTCGAATTCAGTATGTCCAAAATGGAACTTATTAACACGTCCACCTCCCACCCTCTGAACTTGCCTTCCAGTCATCCTATCTCCATACATGGCACCCCTGTCCACCCAGGTGCTCAGGCGAGAACCTTCTCTCATGCCCATATCCATTCCATTTGCTGTTGATTGTGCCACCCAAATCCCCAATTCCCAATCCATCGCTTCTCTGCACCCCCACTGGCCAGACCCTGGTTCCAAACACCTAGAATTGCAGTAGCCTCCTAACTGGTCTTCCTGCTCTCACTCTTCTCCCTTCCCATCCAACCAACTCTTGGTTCCTTCTCATCCCTCAAGTATGAGCTTGAGTGTCATGTCCAAAGGAGGCCTTCTCTGTATGTAAAGGGAGGTATACTCCTCTCGTTTCTTTCCTTCTTTTTCTTTTAATCCTCACCTGAGAATATTTTTTCCATTGATTTTTTTAGAGAGAGTGGAAGGGAGGGAGGGATGGGGGGGGGAGAGAGGGAGAGAGAGCGAGAGAGAGAGAGAAAGAGAGAGAGACAGATACGAGACACATTGATTGGTTGCCTTCTGCACACACCTGACCAGGGCTGGGGATTGAATCCACAACCCAGGTACATGCCCTTGACCAGGAATCAAACCCAAGACCCTTTGGTGCGTGGGCTGACACTCTAAACACTTAGCAACACTAGCCAGAGCTCCTCTTCCTTTTAACTTATTTTTTATTCTTATTTTTAATCCTCATCTGAGGATATTTTTTTTCCATTGATTTATTTTTATTTTCTTAGAGAAAATGGAGAGGAAGGAGGAGGCAGGGGGAGAGAGAGAGAAACATTGATGTGAGAGACACATCGATTGGTTGCCTCCTGTTCACATCCCGACGGGGCTGGGGTTGGAGCCTGCAACTGAGGTGCATGCCCTTGACTGGGAATTGAACCCACAACCCTTTGGTCTGCAGGCTGACGCTCTAATTACTGAGCCAAACTGGCCAGGGCAAGCTGCTCTCCTTTATGTCCCGTTGCCAGGCCAGTTTCATCCCTCCCCTCGTCAGCCGCCCCCAGTGCCTATCATGCATGCTGGAAGCACATGTTAGTAACTGATGCATGAGCCACACACAACTCATTCCTGAGGCCTCAGGAAACACCTGGTTATCAAGAATCCCTCGGCCACACACACTAAGTCATGGTTCTGGCCACTGAATTTTACCAGCCAAGGCAGGCAACCAAACAAGCAGGTAAGAAACATTTTCCATAAAACACTCCTCTCTGTTCAGAGGGGTGTGTTAGGAAATGGAACTCAGCAGGATCTTAATTCCTGCAGCCTTCCCGGAAACATGCCTCGGAGCTCCCCTGACCGGCTCTGGAAAGTCTCTGAGGGACCTGCCGCGGAAGCCCGACGGGTCCCCCGTGGCTGGACAAAGGGGCGCGCCTCCTAAGTGCAGGACTGACTTACGCAGGAATCTACTAAGCCCGTCACCTGGGGCTTCATCAGAAGGTGATCAGCTCTGCGGTTTTCCCTTTGAGTGGCTTTCTGTGATGCCATGAAAATCTGATCAATTTAAGTACGAGGCCAGCTACTGAGGTGGTCAATTTCTCTCATTTCTCAAGGGCCACGGCCCCAAGAGATGGGCTCCATAGCTGCCACCACTTCAGGAACGTGACTTCAGAAGGACTCGCTCCCAGGGGCCTGCAGGCCTGGGCACAGCACGGGAGCTGGCGAGGAGGTGGCAGCTGATGCGTGCATGCCTCCCGCCGCTCTCTCGTACACTCCGAGGGACAAATGCAAGCTGGGGAGGCTTCAGACACATTTCACTCCTTTATTAATTTTTAAAGCCAGCAGAGAAGTTACGAGCACGCTCTCTGGTTCCCAGCTCTGCTTGTTAGCGGCTCTGTGATCTTGGGGCAAGTTACTTAACCTCTTTGCTGTTCTGTGTTCTCCTCTGTAAACCGAGCGTAGTCATAAAACCTTCCTCCTCAGATTTTGGGTGGGGATATAATGAGCTAATCCATGTACAGTGCTTTGGAGGGTTACAGAGCTTAGCACGCAGCTCTCGCGAAATGTGAGAGATTTCATATCATAATCGTTATTATAAATTACAAAGCAAGAGGCAGACTGGAGAGACTATACTCTATTTGGAAGAAGCAAATAGGAGACACAGAGACCAAAGAACATTACAGTAAAAGCGCTTCTTAAGATCTCAAATTAGGCATCGCATCTAACAAATCCCGCCAGGAGAAAGGCAGTTCTTGCCCAGTGGGGAAACCCCTTCACTCAGAAGGGTTTTGCAAGCACACTAGTGATGTCAGAGGTTGCGGGAGGGGCGGGGGGGGGGGGTAAGGGAGGGGAATGGAAGCCACGCTGGATAAAAGCAGTTTTTGGGACAGTCCCATGAGCAAGAAAGGGCAGAGCCTCTCAGGATGCGGGGTGTGTGTGTGTGTGTGTGTGTGTGTGTGTGTGCAGCTGCCCAGCCAGGCTTCCAGCCCCTCTTTCCTCCTCTGCCTGCAGGACCAATCCTGACCCGCTGGTGCTGGAAACCAGCAGCTCCCAGGGTCCCTGAGCATGGACTCCAGTTAACCCTAGTGAGGTGCAGGCTCAGAAGCCAGACTGCCTGGCTTCACCACTTGGCTCTGCCCTCGCTAACCGGGAAACACTGTACCCGTGACTTAATCTCACTTACTTTTCTCATGTGTAAAACGAAAACACGAACATTCCACCTTTTACTTATGTAACAGACTAGAGGCCCAGTGCACGAAATGCATGCATGGGTAGGGTCCCTAGGCCTGACCAGCGATCAGGGCTGATTGGGGTCTTCCGGCTGCCGGCCAGGGCCTTCCTTCCCTGGCTGCCGGCTGCCGGCCTTCCTTCATTCTGCACTGCCCCCCTGGTGGTCAGCGCACATCATAGCGAGTGATTGAACTCCCGGTCTCCCGTTCGAACTCCCAAGGGGACACTTTGCATATTAGCCTTTTATATATATAGATACTTAGTACCCACCATGTAGCAGGCATATTATAAGCTTTTTACAAATACTAACTTGTTTAGCTCCCATGATAACCCTATGAGGAAGGATTATTATTATTAACCCATTGTACAGATAAGGACGAAGGGACAGAGGGGTTAATGAGCTTGTTCATGGTCACATAGCTAATAAGTAGGAGTCAGGATTTGAACCTGGGTGGCCTGGCTCCAGAGTCTGACCCTCTGTAAGCCCAGCTCTCCGGGAGGTGCTGGCGATTTCTGGGCTTCAGAGGGATTCCTCACGTATGATTCCGGGTCTGTACCCCAAAAGTTCTAAACAGTTCCCACATTATGACCTTCCTCATCAGCAATAATAAAAAAAAAAACTGCCCTTTACTGCATGCTCATTATGTGTTGTTGTTATTCTTGTCCTATTGGCAAGCGAGGCTCAGGCCTGAGCTCTGCCACCAGAGCCTGTGCACCCAGGGCAGGCATGCCCAGTGCCCAAGACCAGAGTTCACACCCCGCTTGGCTTCTTCCTCGATACCTCGGCAGGTAGCTTAACCTCTCTAAGCCTCTGTTTGTTTCTCCATCTGCGAAACAGGGATGGCAACAGAAGTGCTGACTGCCTGAATCTGTGACGGGGATTAAAGCAGATAGTACATCTGAACCACTCAGCACAGAGTGTGATAACTGCCCAATATGCGAAATGCATACTTATCACAATGCCATCATTTTCTAATTGTAGGGCCTCTTCCCAGGGATGCAATCAGGACATCTGGAAGTCCCTCCCTCCGACCGGCCTCCAGCCACAGAAACCGCCAGTCCCTGAGCAGGTCTTTCTTGCCCCCAAGCAGTTCTGGGGCCTGGCCCTCTGAGCCCAGCCCTCACTATGGTCCCTGCTGGCCCTTGGAGAGACCTGCTGTTGCTCCCATGGCTTGCACCTCCCTTTCCCTGTGTTTCTGTTCTTACTCATCTGGGTCTCACAAGCAGGCTGGTGACCTGGGACAGAGCAACTTCCGGCAGGCTGAGGCCTCCGGGGCTGTGGGACAGGAGGGGCTGCTTGGTCCTGGTCACAAGGAAGAGGCGGAGCCCACACCCACCACAGGATGTGGGCTGAGGGGCTGGCTGTTACTGGGATGACTCCGAAGGGACACAGCCCCCCTCCGCTGCCTGGGCCCTTACGACCCACAATTTGGATTCCCAAGGTGTTGGAAGCCAATTCCAGCAGGACAGCAAGTGCTGAATCATCTGGAGTGGCAAGGGCATTTCCCCAAACCTGAAAAGGATGCATTAAAATCATTACTTGCTGCCAGGCAGCTCAGGGCATTTTAATCTACATGTTATTGCCTCCTACTGGCCAAACACCTGAACAGCTGAGGCGATTCCCCCAAATCTGACAATGGACTCTGTAAATGAAACCTGACCCTTTGAAGTGTATATCTCTGCCTCGCCTCAGGACAATTTGTGTTAATAAAACGCATGAGGTCCTGAGCGAGGAGATCTTAGTTTCTTAAGCGAGGCTCCTCTGACCTCCAAATGCCTTTCAAAATTATGCTTCATCTCTGGACTCTTATTTAAGTTATGCACAGCCCCTTCTCCAGATTGCTGAACCCTTCTAGATGCTGGAACAAGAACCCCAGAACCAAGACTAGTGGGCAGATTGGCTGCCTTGGAACAGAGTAAAGATGTGAGCGATAATCAGAGACATAGAAGTATTTACAGTTTCCCTAACACACTCTAGTTACTACTACTACTACTAATACCTGGCACTTATCAATAGCTTTCCATGTGCTAAGCATTTCCCATGTAACAACCCATCTCATCCTCCAAATAACCCCATGCATTGGGCCCTGTTCTCTTCATGTCACAGATGAAAACCTGAGGCAGAGAGGTCACCTCACCTGGCCAAGGTCACACAATCCGCAGGGGGTGGAGCTGGCATTCAATCCAGACAGTCTGACTCCTGAGCCCATGCTCCCATCTTGCTTAAACCTTCACCGGAACCTCAAAAGGCCGGTTTCAGCATCCCCATTTCACAGGTGAGGAAACAGAGCCCAAGAGGGGCTAAGTGATCTCGCCCTAAAATCGCTGGGCTCCTTCTCCTTCCATTTCAATCCAGACCTGTGTCATCTCAAAGTCCAGGTTTACATAAGACCCCCCAGGATCCCAGCCCCACAGAACCCAACATTATCGAATTGCTGCCATGTGGCACACACTGGGGACACACAGAGGCCAAGGGGATGAGGTTCCTGCCCAGAGAAGCTCAGAGGCACAGGAAAGTGCCATGACCCATTCATTCCCACCTACCCATTCAATGAGCGCCAGCTACAGGCCGGGCACTGGGCCCAGCAGCACGAGAGCCCGACGTGGGCCCTGCCCTCCCAGGCTGTCACCGAGAAGGATATGAAGCAAGCTGTTTGACTACACAGGTGACTATGTAATTGAAAATGCAGATGCCTAGGGGAGAAAAATGAGAGCACAACACTCATGCAAAACAGTAATTAAGGATCAAGTTGCCAGCCTCTCCTACCTCTGGGGGCTGACGGGAGAGACTGATGAAATCCCGGAGCAGACAGCAATGCTGGCTTCCTTTACCTGGGCTCAGACACTCACTGAAGGGCGGCGGGAAGAACTACTCATGTGGAAGCGTAAGCCAACCCAGCACATTCCCTTGCAGTAATACCTCGGGCAAGGAGCCCCAGCTCTCTCTAGGCTTCCACGTTCGCATCTATAAAATGGGACAGCAGTGCCTGGCCAGCGTGGCTCAGTAGCTGAGCATTGACCTATGAACCAGAAGGTCACATCGATTCACGGTCAGGGCACATGCCTGGGTTGTGGCCTTGATCCCCAGTGTGGCCAACCTCCTGTGCCCTAACCCTCTCCCCGGCTGGCAGGCCCCAACTGGCCAGCCGCCTGCCCGCCGCGGTGGTGGCACAGCAGCGAGGGAAGGACGGGGGGAGGCGTGGAACTGTGTGGTGGTGGGATGCCGACAATGGCGGTGGTGGCATCCGGCCCGGTGACCATTGCCTCTTCTCTGGCCCGGCCCTGATCGGCCTGGCCCCGATTGGCCCTGATCGCCAGCCAGGCCAGGGACCCCACCTGTGCACAAATTTCGTGCACTGGGCCTCTAGTATATGTGTAATTAGAATATATCTATATATAATACACACATGCACACACACGCGCGCACACACACACACATACACACTGACACTCATTCATGTATATGATATTATCTAATCCTTACTCTGATCCTAGAAAAGTTATCCTCATCTTTCAGAAGAGGAAACTGCAGCACAAAGAGGCTCAGAAATGTGTCCCAGGTCGCACAGCCTGCAAGCAGTAGAACTGAGATCTGAACCTGGATCCCTGCTCTTACCACCCACTCCACTGCCTCTCTGTGCCACCAAAGTCCTTCATGGTCACAGAGAATCTATTCAACCGCTGCCTGGGTGAGTACTAGATGCCAGGAACTGCACTGGGTGCCAAACAAATATACATTCCCAACCACGGTCTTCAAACTCAAGGCCCTCTTGCAATTGCCCCCCTGGAAAGTTCCCCATCCCTCAACCATCTCTTCTTTCTCACCATTCCAGCCAACAAGGCCTGCCACCCACTCCACGGGCACCTTTCCCCCCAGCCTTCCTGCCTGCACGCACGGTGTGCCCCTCACTCCACATCCTCTCCTCCGCATCCTGCTTTCCTTCAAGTTGTTCTCGAGAGACAAGTGCCATAGGGCAGCTTCGGACTCTTGGAATCCCAGGCAGTTGGCGCTGAAAGAAAGCACTCAGCTCAACCCTGACCTTCAGACCAGGAAACTGGAAGCCTGGGAAGGGGTAACCCATCGGAGGGGCCACAGATGCATTTCGGAGCAGAATCCGTGTCTTTGAGTCACTTAGCAAGTCTCTTTGTGGATACCCTTAGGTTTGTGCAGGGCAGTGATTCTCAACCAGGGGTGATTTTGTCACCCAGGGACATTTGCCAATGTCTGGAGACACTTTTGGTTGTCACAACTAGGGAGATGCTACTAAATATTCTATGATGTACAGGACAGCCCTCCCTCCAAAGAATGATTCCACCCCAATGCCAATAGTGCTGAGGTTGAGAAACCCTAGTGGAGGGTAATAAAATTTTTTTGCATCATCTTTTATATATGAAGCAGTTCCCATTACAGGATTCTGTAACCGTGACAATAAAATGGTGCCTTCAGAAATGAATCGTGAAATGGCTTATTGTGGGCCTGACTTGGATACAGGGCCCCCTGACCCCCCCCCCCCTTCTCAGCATATTTTCCCTCAAAAGCCAAATTCCCTCGCACAGGCTTCACGTCCCCCGATCGATGCTTTTCCTTTCCTTTGGTGTATAAAAAAGATGAACAAATTGAGACTTTTGTATCGAAGCAAATTACACCAAGATCTCCATGCAGCTTTCTAAGAAAAAAATTATACTATTGCAGCAAATGGAACATGTAATGCTTGCAAAGTTCCTAGGAGAAACGTTTGCCCGAAGATTGTGCCCACTTGCTGTTTCATGCCATCACTGAAGTACAGAAAAGAGCCAGCTCATTAAACCGGCCTCAGATAAAGTGAACAAAAGGTGATTCCACATCCTCTTCCTGGCCAATTGTTTGTGCTTTGTGTGAGATCCTAACGGGCCTGGAACCTTTCTTTTCCTTATCAGTAAACTGGAGGCCTGGTGCACAAATTCATGCATGGGTGGGGTACCTCAGCCTGGCCAGCGATCAGGGCTGATCGGGCCATCTTGCCCAGTCCAGATCGGGGCAGCCGGGCCGGGGGTGGGGGGAGGGGGGAGGGGGAAGGAACCGCAGGAAGTTGGCTGTGGAAGCGCACTGACCACCAGGGGGCAGCTCCTGCATTGAGCATCTGCCCCCTGGTGGTCAGTGCGCATCATAGCCTACCAGCCAGTTGTCTGGTCTTCCGGTCATAACGGTCGCTTAGGCTTGTGTGTATATATATATGCCCCATTAGTGGCACAACCTACTGTGTTTGCCTTCTCCCACAATAGAATTCTGGGTCTGTTCAAATATGTGGGGGGAAAAAAAGATTTATTTCAAATGCAAGGGCTGCAAACATCCAGGAGACTGAAATTAGGTGTACTCATGTTTGACTGTTGTCATGTTATTTTGAGTAGAAATAATGAAGCAGCATTACATATCTCTGGATTCGGCATCATGGCTTATTTCAAGAGTTGAAAATAAGGCCTTTCCTTAGAAAAAGGGGTCACCCTGATTTTGACAAGCCCTTAATGTATATCCCTTTTTAGCAGAGACTGGTGGTTGTCCTCCAGAATCCTTTATCTCCCTTATGTATTGTAGGACCTGAATTTTAGCTGGGTACATGGCTGTCTAGGTAAAGACTACATTTCCCAGGTTCCCTTGCAGCTAGACCTGACTACATGATTAAGTGCTGACCAATAGGGAGTGAGGGGAAATTATGTATGCAGTCTCTGGAGCATGCATACCCTTCTACTTTCCCTCTCCTCACTAGATAGATGTGTTCCTCGCGGGTGGGGTCAGCCATATTGGCCACACAGAGGAAGGTGTCACTTGAGGGATGGCAGAGCAACAAGGGTCAGGCCCCTGGGTCCCTGACCTGGAGTTCCATAACAGCCCAGGACTGCTTAGACCTGGATTGTTACATGAGGGGGGATTTTAAACTCCTATCTTCTCCACGCCATAGGTATTCTGCATGCCTGTTATAGCCAATGAATCCATACCCTAGTTAATCCATTTCACAAATGGGTTTTAAATTGAAATCAATTCAGTGAAGCACACAGGAATCGCGAAGTACCTGCTGGCTATTGTGCTAGGTGCTGGAGATTCAAAGAAGAACACACACACACACCATCTTGCAAGGAATTCCAGAAAGAACTGATGGTGTTCTTAATAACAGCTTTTCACAAATAAACATACAGTTCCTGAGGTGCAAGGGCAAAGTTCTCATGTTATCATCCCCAAATACATTCCCAGAAACATCAGCCTCATCAATGCCCTATAACAGGTCTGCAAATTTTTTTCTGCAAAGGGCCAAATAGTAAATACTTTAGGCTTTGTGGGCCCTACAGTCTCTGTCATAACTCAACTCTGCCTCTGTAGAGTGAAAAGCAGCATAAACAATACTAACCAAGTGGGCGTGGCTATTTACTCAGACAACTTTCTTTACAAAAATAGATAACAGACCCCTGATCTCTGATAAAAGATTCCAACAGGATAACATTCTCTTTGGGATTTACAAGAAACACAGGATGTTAAAAGCACTAATTTTTTTTAAAAAAGCCTAATTAATTTTATTTAAGCCAGTGTTTCCCACATTTACTGAACCACTTAACAATTATTTAAATAATGCTTATTAATATCCCGGAACTGGACTTCTGAATGTGCTGTTGCCAACGCCAACTAAATAACTTTGATTGTTACTGAATTATTTGAGGGACACATAAAATATAGAGTAAAACAGTGACCACTACATGCTCGGCACCCAACCCACCTGAAAAAAAAAAAAAAAGGGTTACAGGTGAAAATGCCTCTGTGCATCCTTCCTGACTCCATTCTCCCTTCTACCTTCCTGAGATTACCATCTTGCCTGAACTTGACCTTTATCGTCCCTAGGCATGCTTTAGACTTTTTACTACTTTTATGGATTCCTAATAATTCATGGACTGTCTTGCATGTAAATGTTGGCATATTACACCAATCCTGCCTCAACCTGTTTTTTTTCCCCCTGCACAATATTATGTTTCTGAGATTTAGCTGTGTAATGGCATGTAGATCTAGTTCAATTATTTTCATTGTTACTTGGTATTCCAAGTATGAACATACCGTAATTTATCTATTCTCCTGTATACAGACAGCTTCTCTCCTTTTTCTTTTTATTTGGTTTGCTATTACAAATACTGCATCTACGAACATCTTTGTACGTGTCTCTTTATTTCCATATGGAAGAGTTTTTCCAGGGCATAGGCCTGCGAATACAATTGGGTGTTTTCAAGTTTACTTGGAAGAGGATTCGGAATCCCCTCCAGTGATGTTGGAGAGTCCCTACTATCCTCTATCTTTGCTCAACTCTGATGTCAGACTTCAATCTAATGGATTTGAAATGCATGCTGGGTGTGGTTCTGATAGCATTTCCAGGATTACTAGGGAGCTTGAGCCCTTTTCACATCTTTCTCAGAATATTTCTATGTTAAGTCTTTGCAGGGATCTTGGCCACTGGACAATGGTGAGAATGCTAGACTGACACAAGGGCTGCCATGATCTGACTTCCTCAGACCACCTCAGGCTGTGGGCTGAGTCTTTCAAGATGAGCCTGTGGACCTTGTTCAGAAGTGACCTTCACATATCCAATGCTGATTCTTTGATTGGAGCTACTGTTTCAGTAGAGAGAACTTGGGCCATTGAGTCAGACAGACTGGGTTCAAGTCCAAGACGGGGCACATTCTCCATGTGACCCACGTGCAGGCCCCCTAACCTCCTGGAGCCCCAGGAAACGGAAAATAAAGCTCCTCATATGGTTGGAGGACAACTAAATGGAACCGGGTGTGAGACGCACCCGGGACAGTTCTGGCCCACGCATTCTCTCAACTATTCGTTCCCGGTATCATCTTGTAAGATACAGGAGAATGCCCTGGCCGGTTTGGCTCAGTGGATAGAGCATTGGCCTGCGGACTGAGGGGTCCCAGGTTCGATTCTGGCCGGGGGCATGTGCCTTGGTTGCGGGCACATCCCCAGTGGGAGGTGTGCAGGAGGCAGCTGGTCGATGTTTCTCTTTCATCGATGTTTCTAGCTCTCTTTCTCTCTCCCTTCCTCTCTGTAAAAAAATCAATAAAATATATTAAAAAAAAAAAAAGATACAGGAGAAGGCATGGACCAAAGCTCCACTTATTTCCTTTGCTGTCTACATGCCTCAGTTTCCCCCACAGGTAAAAGTGGCATTGTATTTGCATATCCGACATCAGATCACACAATGGAATAATCTTCAGAGCTAGGAAGGACTTTGGCGATCACCCAGGCTGATGGTCCTTAACCTTTCCTAGGGCGGTTTAATGACCCGATGGAGGGTAAGTTCACTTGTGATGACAAAAACTTTTTGAAAGATGGGACTCATGCCTTCCCTGTTACCCTAAGCCAGCGGTTCTCAACCTGTGGGTCGCGACTCTTTGGGGGTCGAACGACCCTTTCACAGGGGTCGCCTAAGACCATCGGAAAACACATATATAATTACATATTATTTTTGTGATTAATCACTATGCTTTAATTATGTTCAATTTGTAACAATGAAATTGGGGGTCAGCACAACATGAGGAACTGTATTAAAGGGTCGTGGCATTAGGAAGGTTGAGGGCTACTGCCTAAGCCCTTTGTCAGGGCTTGAACCAAGTGCTTTATACTGAGCACATGGCTTTGTACTAAGTACTGGTTGCTTGCTAATTGCTAAGGGAAGATAATTTTATTGATTTCAGAGAGGAAGGAGGGAGAGATAGGGAGAGATAGAAAAATCAATGATGAGAGAATCATTGATTGGCTGCCCCCTGCATGCCCTCTGCTGGGGATCGAGCCCCCAACCTGGGCATGTGCACCAACTGGGAACCGAATTGTGACCTCCTGGTTTATAGGTCGATGCTCAACCACTGAGCCACATCAGCCGGGCATAAGTAATATTTTTAATTAGAGTTTAGGAGGTTTGCTGGCAGATGAGTAAATAAACACCCTGGGCAGAAATTTAACAGATTCAAGAGTGCCTCTCCCCCTCCCCCCCAATCGCACTCGTCTGGAAGCAAATCCCATATGGCAAACGACATACACAACCTGCCAGCCTGAATTGGAAGCCCTGATTGGGAACTGAGCCCCGAATGCCATTTAAGATGTAGTTCTCTATGTTGCTGTAAGCATCCAACGTGTTTCTGTTTTGCTTTTAACACTTTGGAAGCTCAGAACAAATTCCAAGTGTTGGCAAACTGTCTGCCGCCTGCAATCTGGTTCCCACCCACAGCAAGCTGTGGGAACTGCTGCTGTAAAGGGCGCTGACGGCTCCCTCACTGCCAAGTCCAGGGCCTCCTTTCTGTTGGCGTCTCTTCCGTTGGCGTGGCAGTCTGGGATTCTGTGATCCCTCCAGCTTTCTGCTACCTCACTTTCCTGGGGCTTTTCTCTGACCTGGGCCCCTCTTCCTGAGCCTCATGATGACCTCTTCATCAGTCCCTCCCCCAGGCAATCTCACCCACACGCATGATTTCAAAGACCACCTGTTTACCAGCATTTCCCCCAAAGGCCTCTTTAGTGAAGACCTTTCTTCCGAGTCCCATGCCTGAATCTTACCTGCCTGTCTCCATGTTGAAGCCTTTTTACATGTGAATTAGTCCAGGAAAAGTCTTACTCTGTTTACTTACATGATCACCAACACACTTAGTAATAACCCTTTGCATCATTCATTCAACAAATATTTATTGGGCCCAGCTATGTGCCAGGCTCTGTAGTAGGCCCCGTGGCCAAGGAAACTTATTTCTGTGCCAGCCCTAAAGAGAGAAGGAGGCCAACTGTCTGAGATTAAGTCTAGGCTGTGACAGTTTCTTCTGGAATATTCTATGCCCCCTAACCTCTGCTCGCTTGACCTAATCAGGAGCCATATTTGCGTCTACTTCAGAGAAAACAGAAAACTTGAGTCATCCAGAAGAACTCTGAGTCACTGGTGTGGGGTCAGTGGTCCCCAGCCAGTCAGCACTGGTTGATTCTCCCTGCATCCCTGAGACTGACTCATGGCAGTGGAAGAAGAGGCAAAACATGCCTGACCTCGGCCGGGCTACAGAGCATATCCCCGAGGCTGTACACCTTACCTCGGCAAGACAGTGCTTTCCCCTCTCTCACAGGAAGTTGAGCCCATTATTTTTGACAACCAGGAGGCTCTGAGCTCTTGGTGGGTGGGGCAGAGAGGTGGGGAATAGGAATAATCACTAATATATAATGTGCATTTACTATGAGACAATAGTGTGTCATAGTAGTAGAGACAGCATGCTACCTGGTTTACATACTACATGGTGCTAGACGGTTTACAGACACTACTGTACTTAATTCTTCCCACAACCATATGAGGTAGGCATATTATTGTCCCCATTTTACAGATACAGAAACTGAGGCCCAGAGAGGTGACTGACTTGCCTAAGGTCACACAAGGATTTGAACCCAGGCAGGTGGGCTGTAAGGCCTGCACTCCTCACCACTGTGCTCTGCTTCCTCTCTCATTAGACGGTATGGCGAGCACTTAATTCCCTGGCAACTCTCAGGATGGAGAAGCAGACACGAACTCTCTCATTTCCATGGACAACCAACTGGGACAGCATCTTGCACTCAACGCTTTCAAAACTGAACCCATGATTACTTCTCCCGCATTGTCCTTGTCCTGTACTTGTTAAAAGCATCCCTAGTTATACATTCTCCCAAGGCAGAAACCTCAGAGTCACTTTTTAAGACAAAAACTTGGTAAGGGAAATAGGTAGCTCATGTACATGCTACAACATCCAAAGGTCAAGTAAGGTCCCCTCCCTTCTCTGTCCCTAGTGTGATGGGTTGAATGATGTCCCATAGAAAGATATGTTGAGATCCTAGCCCATCCCTTCTCCACCATACCTGTAAATGTACTTTATTTTGAAATGGAGTCTTTGTAGATATAATCAAATTAAGAGGAGGTCATTAGGGTGGGTCCTAATCCAATATGACGTGTTTTTGTAAGAAATGGAAATTTGGATGGAGACACAGAGAGACGAAGGCCATGTGAAGGAGGAGGCAGAGCCTGGAGTGATACGACCACAAGCTAAGGAATGCCTGAGGCTACCGGAAGCAGGAAGAGTCAAGGAAGGATCCTTTCTGAGAGGCTTTCAAGGGAGTGTGGCCCTGCTGACACCTTGATGTTGAACTTCTAGCCTCCTGAACCATAAGACAACAAATGTCTGTTGTTTCCAGCCATCCAGTCTGTGGCACGTTGTTAGAGCAGCCCTAGGAGACCAATACACCCAGTTTTCCAATTCCCCTTCTCAGGTTCACCCTGGTTATCACTTTCACAGTTCCACTCCTGAAGACAGTGTAAGTATGGACAGCAAATGAACATGCGTCTATTTCACACAAGAGTGACACCTTATATACTATTCTGTGTAATCTTTTTTTCACTTGATAACACACCAGTGCCATTTAAAAAAATTTCCCCTAATAAATTCAATTAAAAAAAAAGTGTGGTAAAATATATTCAGTGCCCCCCAATCTAAACATTCATCTGTAACACAATTATATGTACCCATAAAACACTGACTCCCCATATCCTCTCTTCCCTGCCCTGCCTCCCCCCCCCCCCCGCCCCCCCATCCACCACCAAGTCCCACTGCTTGCACCTCCTCTGTTTCTCTAGCATCCTCCCCATCCCTGTCCCCACTGCTTCTGCCTTAGTCAGCTGTCCTCAGCTGCTGGGGGCTAATTCCAGCAGGTCATAAATGCAAGAAGTTCATCAAAAGGCTGGTGGACCTTGAGGCTTTAGCAGGGCTGAAGATACATATTGCCTGCTGCAATAGCTGAAAGCATTTCCCCAAACCTAAAGATTTGCATATATTATTGGCTGCTGCCTGACAGCCAAAGGCAGTTCCCCCAACCTGACAATGCCTACTGTATACCAAACCTTACCTTTGATATGTATATCTGCTTTGCTTTAGGGCAATTTGTGTTAATAAAAAGCGAGGGGTCCAGAGATTCAGAGAACTTGGTTACTGAAGCTAGGTCTCCTCTGGCTCCCCAAAATGCCTTCCAGATTTATATTTCATGTCTAGTTTCTTTATTAATTTACTCGCAGCCCCTTCTCCAGATTCCTGAACCCTTCTCAATGCTGAAAAACACCCAGGCACTCAGCTCTCACCCAGATTCCTGCCACAGCTTCTGGACTCCAGGCCCCGTCCCTGCCCACTTTCCATGCCACCCCTAGAACCTCTTTCTAAAATACAAATCTCATGTCAATTCTCTGCTTAGTAATCTGAGATGCTCCCACCTCCCACAGGACCAGGCAGAATTCCTGGGTGTGGCAGGAAAGACCCACCCAGATGAATTTAGGCCAGGGCCTGGCCACATACTCAGAGCCGTGTTGGTTGAACTCCGTGCTCTGGGTTTGAAATCCTTATGTTTTCTCCAACACACATCACCACCTTGAGGCCTTTGCATAGGCGGTTCCCTCTGTGCAGACTTCTTTTTCTAAGGCCCTCCCTCTTCCCCTCCTCTCTTCACCTTCTCTACCTGCTGAATCTGTTTATTCTGCAGGATTCAGAGCCAACAGTACCCCTTGCATTTCTAGCTCTCCCAGACCTAGATGTTGACTGCATTTATAGTAGAGCATTTACCAGACTTTTTCTGTAGTTACTGCAACCCCTCTGCCTGCCCCCTCCTTCCCCCAAGGCTAACTCGTAGCAGGTCAGCCACACAGCCAGTGCTGGGTAGGAGCCCGAGGAGTGCAGGGCTCCTTGCCAGCTTGGCTCCTGGCACAGGCTCCCTGGCCTGGCCCTGGCACTACTAGGGGAGGATGGCTGAGCCCCAAAGTGGCTCTCCTGGGATCAGGGAGAGGGCCTTTTCCTGTCTTCCAGGAGGCGCTAATGCACTGACATAGGGTAGGGAGGCAGGCGGCCATCCCAGTGGGGTCACCAGGGGCCTGCACGTCTGTGGAGGTGAAGACGGGGTGGTGTCTGTGTGAACGTCTGTGGCAGCCCAGCCGGAGCAGCGTGGGGAGCTGCGGGACTTGTCCAGGGCCAGCCAAGGACAAGGGCACTCAAGGGGAGAGGAGACAGTGGCTCTGACTGGAGAGCCTGGGAGCCTTCCAGGGCCCCACGGAGCCAGGCCCAGGCCCCAGTGCTCCGCCTCTGCAGGTGGCCGTCTTCGGGAGAGAGCCAGAGGCCCCAGGTCTGAACCCAGGGGTCGAGGTGGACGTGACCTGGGGAAACGGCTGGCAGGGATGTGGCTCAAGACCTGTCTCCCACCCCCAGTCTCTTCCATGAACCCCTGGCCAGGAGACCTGAGAAGGGTTAAAAGTAGCAGATCAAACAGTGAAGCAATTCATTAAATTCACACAGGACCCTCTGCACAAGGGTCCTCATCCCATGAAGGAGTTGTCACCCACATCTTTACAGGGTGTGAGGTGGGTGGAGTGACTGGCCCAAGGTCACCTTCCAGAAAGCAGTAGACCCAGGTGACAGCCTCTAGTGTGGGGTTTGGTCCTTAGTAGGTGCTCAGTACATATAACGAAAGAGCGAGGGAATGGACACAATGACCCAGGTCTCCTGAGTCCCACCCTAACACCCTTTGTACCTTACCATCTCCAAACGTATCCACCTGGGACAGCTCAAAGTCTGGTTTGAATTTAAGAAACACCTGCACAAAGATGAGCCATTTCCTGGAGGGAGCTTGTGGCTCCAACAACCCCCAAATCCCGTGGGTAGGTACCATTTATCAGCTAAGAGAGGATCTGGGAATACCCCTTACTACTACTATTTGAACACAGCCTCATTTTGGAGTAAAAAAACTGCCTCTTACAAATATGAGAAAAACAACAGTATTTACTCTTTAAATGTCTAAAATGTTTTAAAACCAATTAATGGGAAAAAAAGTGCAAACCCTGCCAGAGTGTATTATTTGTTCTTTCCCTTATTTTTCTCCACCTCCCAAAAGACAGGGGAAAACAAGGCCGCATTTCCCAGGTTTAGATGATCTGATACTTTAAGGAAGAATAAATGGGCTACCTCTTACAAATTGCAGCCGCATCAAATGGATTCCTTTTGAATGAACCTGGTCACCATGGTGAGGCTTTCCTGTAGCCGAATAAAGACCAAAGCGGAATTCCCACAGCCTTCGCCCAAGGTCACTCTGAAAATCAGTGGCAGCACTAGCGTCAGGCCTGGGAATCCCTGACTCTGCTCTCTCTGTCCCTCCGACAGCCGGTAGGTAATGATACGTGTTAACTGTCACTGACACTCCGGCCGGCCAACACCAAGTTCCAAGTTCCTGCACCTTTTAGACTGCCAAACTACCCCCACTTTTCTAGGGCTGTTTATTTAGAAAAAGGAGCTCAGCTCTGACTGACTCAGAACTAGGAGCCAGTCTGGCAACTTGGAAGTTGACTGTCTGGGAGGGTCGAGAGACAAGGAGACTGTGTTTTTACCTCCATTCGCCAAGACCTCCATTCTAGACCTCATCTGCCTCACAGTAGCTGTGTGACCTGGACAAGTTCCACCACCTCAATTAGCCTCAGCTTCCCTATCTGTAAAATGGGGAAATACCATGAAGACAGTTAGTGCGAGGCTCAGAGTAAGAAGGAAATATGGATGCACAAGACTTCTTTGACCCTGTTACCTGCAAACTGGAGACAGTAATTCCTACTTCACATCGCATTAGATGAGCCTGGGAAATATAGGTACAGATGTATCTATATGTTGTGTAGACTAAAAAAATAGGTACTCTTTAAAAGAAAACCCGAATTCATCCTTTCATGTGCTGTTAAATGGAACTTAGAAGTTTATACTTATTATTTAGGAAAGCTAATGAAATACTATGTTTTAGTTTTCTCTTTGAAAATGATCTCTGAACTTGAAAACTGAGCTGGAACAATCAATTAGTATATTCTCTACACACAAATGATCCTTCTGGAGACAAATGAGTCAAGAATTTAGAGATAAATGACCAAAAATAGCCTAGAGACTCACATGGGACTGACTTCTTTGTCTCCCGGATCTGAGTGATCTCACACTGGCCTGCCAGATCACCCCCGTCCCCGGAACCCCCGCGCTGAGGCCTCAAACTGGACAATGCTGAAACCGACCTCCTGGTGTGGCCGTCAGAATGACACACACCTGAGCACTAGACATGCAGCAGAAGCTCCACGTGGGAGGAGGGACATGGAGATGAACCTTGAAGCTCCTGTGCAGTTTGAGGAATTATAAGGATTAGAAGCATCTGGAAGAGCGTGATTAGTGTCCTCCAAGAGGACCAGAAAAATGGGTGATATCTCTGGATGTCTGGGTTTGAAATACGGCTCCAAACTCTGCCACTTAATATCTGTGTGATGTCGAGAGAGTTACCTCATCTTGCTGAGCCTTGATTTCTTCCTCTGTAAAATGGAAGCACTATATATTTTTTCTGGATCACAACACTGGTTGTTTAGGAGGCTCACCTGAGGAAGGGTTAAAAGCCTTTAAGAATATAAAGCAACGCCTATGTATGAGCCTTCATTACTATGTCAGGGACACAGACTTGGGGCAGGGCTAGCTAACAAGGAAGCCCAGGTCGTGAGTACTTACTCCCTTTCTGGCATTGTCTACAGGTGCTTCATGTTCATGACCCCACTTTGTGCTTGCACCAGACTCCAAGGGGAGTGCTATTATTATGTCCATGTATCGGGTGGGGAAACTAAGGTCCAGAGAGGTTAACTAACTTGCCCAAGGTTGCACAGCTAATTAGCCATGGCGGTGGGATCGGGACCCAGGCAATGGGACTCTGGAGTCCAGGCTCCTAACCTTTAAGCTACAGTGTCTCTGTGAGCCACAGGACCTCATCCCCGGCACCTCCACTCCCTGATCTGTAACATGGGAATATCACATTCACCTCAGGAGGCTGCTTTGGGGATTGAAGGAGACAAGTAACGAATACAAATCTCTTGTTGCAACGGATAACTTCACATAGTAGGTGCTCAATAACTGACTGCTTCCCAGCCTTTCCCCAAGACCTGCTGTGACTTTAGGTGACACGGTGTAAGGAATGGTGGCACAGCCAGAAACTGCCTAGACCAGCTGTGGGCAAACTACGGCCCGTTTGAAATGAGTAAAACTAAAAAAAAAAAAAGACCGTACCCTTTTATGTAATGATGTTTACTTTGAATTTATATTAGTTCACACAAACACTCCAACCATGCTTTTGTTCCGGCCCTCCGGTCCAGTTTAAGAACCCATTGTGGCCCTCGAGTCAAAAAGTTTGCCCACCCCTGGCCTAGACAGACACCTGAGAACAGTACAACTCAGTGGTTACAAATAGGAACCCAGGTGTCTGGACTGCCTGAACTCCTATCCTGGCTCTACTACTTACTAGTCCTGTGGTCTTAGGTATGTTACTTCACGTACCTGTGCCCGAGTTTCTTTATCTGTAAAGTGGGCATAATGGTACCCACCTTGCAGGGTTTGGGTAATAGTGGGTGTTAATTAATCTGTGCAAAGCACTTAGAACAGTGTCAAGCACATGGCACACAGTCCATCAACACTAGCAATGATGACTTGGATCAGCACCCTGCATGTTCTGGGGGGCTCAGAGGCACCCCTGGGCCTTCGGTGGGCTGTGTGTTTTATGCTGCACACCCTCCATCTCCTTGCAGACCCCAACCAGATCCTGGAAGGGTGGCAATCTCTACTGCCTGGCCACACGACGGGCTAGATGAACTTCAGAGGAGGGGCAGTCTCTCATGGGAGGGGCAGTGGGGATTTCAAAATGGTGACAAGGGCAGTGCACACCCCCCTCCCCCCCCCTCTGAGTTGCTGTGCTTTTTGCATTTGGAACCATATGTTGACTGGGCTGAGCGAGTTGTTTTATTTCGTTTGCTTTGGACAAAAAATGAGGCCCCATAAATAATTGCCGTGCACGCGAAGAAGCAGAGGTGTGTCCTCCCCCAGCTAGGAACTGCCCTCTGCAAGATTTTGCTAGAAAACTACAGGAAGGGCATCATTTGCGTCTTGTGGAGAGAGGGACAGAGAGGGAGGCAGTGAGAGAGGGAGAGAGAACAGGAAGAATACAGGTGCAATTCAGGCACACAGTATCTGGTCATTGCAGAACCAGAGCGTTCCCACAAAGCCTTGCTCCAGTCCCCTCCATCCCCGGACCTCGCTTCTTGTTCATCCCAGGCTGCCATGCACACCCGCGGAGCTTCAATCTCAGCGCGACAATCCGCTCGCCCAGCGAGCGCCCGGCGGGACTGGGATTGGAGGCGCGGATGCTGTGAGCCCGGAGCCCCACGCGCTGCCTGCGGTCTCCCCGCCGCGGGATGCGGGGATGCGGGGACGCGGTGTCCGGGAAGGGCGCCCCCTCCCTGCGGCCGCCGGGCGGCCCTACCTGAGCTGGCGCGGCTCGCAGTCCACGCCGGGCAGCAGCAGCCGGGCCGCTTGGCGGACGTCGTCGCTGTCCATGGAGAAGCTGCGCCTGTGGCCGGCGTGCGCCACGGCCACCCGGATCCACTCCATCAGTGGCGGCAGCACGAGGAAAGGCCTGCAGGAGGGCGGGGGGGGGGGCGAGAAGAAGAGTTAGCGGGGGCGCGGGCTCAGCTCCACCCCCTGCCCCCCACCCCGCTTTCCCCGGAGGCCCTGCCTCTGAATCCCCGAGAAGTGGGAGAGCCTTTGGAGACATCCCGACCGCTCCGGTGACTTCGGGGCTGGCTCTCCCGAGCCTCTGGGCCTCAGTTTCCTCATCTGTAAACCCAGGATAAAGTGACCGTGAAAGGATACGATGGGGCGAGTCTGTGAGTGTTATCTCCCTCGGAGATCATGTGAACCTAAGGGAGATGACTCACTTAAAGCACCAAGCGCAGGATCTGGTGCTTAGTAGAACCCCCCTCCCCCCGCCCTCATGCCGGGGGGGGGGGGGGGTTATTGGTACTTGGGGGCTCCCTGTTCTGGCCCCAATGTTAAGGCGTCCTTTGGCTCTCCCTTCCCAGCCCCAGCTGGCTCCCTGTCTTCCCTCTGGTGCCCTCCCAGGCCTCAGCTCTGCCCGAGCCCCAGGCTGCCAACGGGCTTTAGCACCTTGGAAAGGCGCAGAGAGCCAAGTCAGCAGGCAGCCGCCAGCCACAGCCAGCAAAGCGAGGGCCTGGGGGGGGGGGGGAGGGGCGGGGCTTGGCCGCACACCCCAGCAGCTCTGGGTTCCTCACCTGCTAATGGGATCACAGCGGGGCGTCTGACTTATTGCAAGAATTAGCTGAGGCAATGCCTGTGGCCCAACTGTAATTTCCTAAGTGGAAATCATTTGTGCCACCTTCCTGTTTCTTCCTCTGATTATTATAAACGGCCCTCACATTAGGGTTTCTGGGGAGGGGTGGCAGAGCTTTTGAAAAATGATGATACCTGAGTTCTATCGCAGGGAGGGACTCTGATTTTTTTTTTTTAAAATCCTCACCTATGGATATGTATTTATTGATTTTAGAGAGAGTGTGGGAGAGAGAGAAAGAGGGAGAGAGAAACATCGATGTGAGAAACATGGATTAGTTGCCTCCTGTAGTGCCCCGACCTTGGATCGAACCCACAACCCAGGAGTGTGCCCCAACCGAGAATTGAACCTGCGACCTTTGGGTGTACCAGAGGACACTCCAACCAACTGAGACACCCGGCCAGCGCGGGACTCTGATTTCATGGACAGTTTTTAAAACCTCCCCCATGTGAACTGAATGTGCATCCAAATTATCGGGAGGGTTTGTTAAAATACAGATTGCTGGGCCCCACCCCTAGAGTGTTGGATTCAGTAGGTCAGGAGAGATGGCCAAAAATTTCCGTTTCTAGCAAATCCCTGGATACTGCTGATGCTACTGGGCTGGGGGCCACACTCGAGAAACTTCTGCTCTGAAGTATCGCCAGAGGGCTTGGGAATCACCTGGTATGTGAGTATGTGTGTGTGTGTGTTAAAATGCACATTCCCAGCCCTATCTCCATAGATGTTAGCTGCATAGGGTCCAGGAACATAATTTTAATAAGCAGGCTCTGTGATATGATTTAGGCAGACCAAGGACTACACTTTGAGAAACACTGTGTAGATCAAGAAGGTATCTTACCACTCAGCAGGGCTGGGATTAGGGTGAGGCAAATGGGGCAAAATTCAAGGTAGCCAGATCATTCATGCAAATATGTTCTAGGTGCCTCTCTGGCCTCATCCTCGCCCTGGTGCCACCACTCAGGCCATCATGGTTGCCATGGGAGCGAGGGGGTGGTACACAGAAGGGTTTACAAGTAGCAGATCTCGCACTGCATGCAGATGTTGTGAGCTTCCCACCGAGTTTTTGGCAGCGGGTTCCAGTTTTTCTGGATTCCAGGCCTAGTTATCCAATGTCAATAATAATAAACAGCTAAACCTTTTTAAAAAATCGTTTGTGATCTCATCTAAATGCTTAGGACCAACCTACGAGCTAGTTATGATTTTGCCTATTTTCTAGATTAGGAGAATGGGGTTTATTGAGGTTAAGTAGCATGCCCTGGATCAGAGGGTTAGCAAGTCTGAGAGAGCTGGGAGTCAGGCCCACATCATTTGACTGCATAGCCCATGTGCCATAACCCCATGTGGTAGCGACATTCTTTTGCCCAACTTCCCAGCACACACTGTTACCCAGCATCCACCTGTGTCCCCGGGGGAGCTGATCTGGCCATGGACCCCTCCCTGATGTTGTGTCATGCTCAGTCCTGTCCATGCAGCTCAGACCCCCGTCTGACAGGCCTCCAGCCCTTTCAGAATGTACGCTCCACTTAGCCTTCAAAACACAGTTCAGATCCCACCTCTCCCTCAATGTTTCTCCTGGCGACTCCGCTGCACCTGGCTCCCTCCCAGGGCAGACTCAACAGCACAGGCCTGACCCCATGGCCTTGCAGATGTCCCATGAGAACGTAGACTCCATGTGGCAGGGACCTGGGGCTGCTCCGTTCACCAATGCAGCCCCAGTCCCAGGACAATGCCTGGCAGTCCACAAGCACTTCATCAATATTTGTTCATGAGCCAGACTAAGATTTACCCACTTTTTACTGGGTGAAGTGGATAAAAAATTGAGTTTCTGGGCCCAGGGACCTGTGGGGGCAGATTCCTAGGTTATTTCTGCCTGGATTGGCCTGCGGCGTAGGCTGTTGCCCTCATCCTCTCATTCTCTCCATCACCTAAACTGAATCAGGCACTCAATAAACACACCTTGAATTGAAATTGAATTGGAGTCTACTGTCCTAGGTGAGCAGGACTTATTTTTGGCACTGTGTCTCCATCACTGCTGAAACCAGCCCCGAGAGCTCAGAGAGAACTCCCCTGGGTTGCTCTGCAGAGGCAGCAAGGCCCGCCCCCCCCCCCCCCCCACACACACACCTCCCGCCCCCTGCCTTTCCTCTGTTTAGTGCCCCTGAGCGCAGCCCACAACTCCCAGACCCTGGGGCTGGGACTCCATCACAGACTCCCCTTGGCTGCTGACTTGCATGTGAGATGCCGAGCCACAGGCAGGCGGCTGACTCCTGATGAGTGCCCAAGAGGAGAAAAAGGCTGTGCCGCCTGCAGAGCCATGCCTTGACCAAGACGGCCGGCCAGCACCAGGATAAGTACCCTGGATCCTGAGGATTCCAGCCCCTCATGGAATTTTCTATGTACCTATTCTCGCCTTCCCACATTGCCTTCTTTTCGTCACTCTGACCTCAATAGCTTAGAAGCTCATGAAGTCTTTGCCAGCAACTCATTTAAAAGTCTTCTTATCTGGTCTACACAGAGGGGGAGAAGTAGGAGGGCTTGTGATGTTTCTTTGGGAGGAGCTGGAGATGGGAAAGAATTCCAGGGCCTTGAGTTGAGCAGGTAAAGAATGTTAAGGGGGAAAAAGGCTGCATTCTCCGTATAGGTTTTGTAAGAGAACATTGTCCCACTGGCTACAGACGTGGCTCTGAAGTTGTCTGGAGTGACTAAAGCCTAGAGGAGCGCATGGCTTAATGAAGTGGCCCTTTAGGCTGTTTTAACATCAGGATCATGGGGGAGTG
This sequence comes from Myotis daubentonii, assembly GCF_963259705.1. Classification (NCBI taxonomy): domain Eukaryota; kingdom Metazoa; phylum Chordata; class Mammalia; order Chiroptera; family Vespertilionidae; genus Myotis; species Myotis daubentonii. The sequence continues at coordinate 11,521,122 of NC_081841.1, forward strand.
TGTGAAAACCTCCAAGGCCCTGTTTTCACCCCCAGAGTTTCGGTTCGACAGGTCTGGGGCCCGGGCATCTGCATTCTATACAAGCTCCTCTGGGAATTCTGGGGCAAGCCAGGTTTGAGCATCCACCTGTGACCAGGTGGCCTGGGGTGAGTAGGGGGGGATACACATTCAATGCTATGGCGCTCGAAGAGAAGGCCTGTGGGGTGGGACCAGAGGCTCTGGAGGGAAGGAGAAGCCTAGATGGCTTCTTGCAGGGTCAAGAGAACAAGTGAGCCCAGGAAGGTCATTGGGCCCAAATGCAAGTAGGAGATTGAGTGCATCCACAGCGGGGCCTTTCTGAAGCATGAGGACAGAGCTGGTGCTGCGGGTGACCGTCTCTGGTTGGGGAGGGCTGGGTGCTAAGGAGGAGGGTATAATCTGTGGGAGAAGCGAGGTGTGGGATTCTGCAGAACTGAATTCCAGTCCTGGTATCTGGACTCACAGTGGGACTCTGGCTCTGGTCTGTACACGCCTGTCTCTCAGTGACTTCATCTGTAAAGTGGGTAGATTTGGGCCAGATGGTCTGCTTCAGGGGTTGGCAGACCTTTTCTGTAAAAAGCCAGAGAGTAAATATGTTGGGATTATGGGCCATACTGTCTCTGTTGCAATGACTCTACACTGCCACTGCAGTGAGAAAGCAGTCACAGAAAATACATTTATGAGTGAACGTGGCTGTGTTCCAGGAACACTTTATGCACAAAATCAGATGGTGGGTAAGAGTGGGCTGACCCTCGGTATATTTGGTTCCTTCCTATGCAAAATTCTTTGATTCTATTGACATAGCCAGCTGCCTGGGGGCTTAGGAAGGGTGTAGTGCAGCAGTCGCCAACCTTTCACCTCACGGACCATCAGTGTTCCACGGACCACCGGTTGGTGACCGCTGGTCTAGTGTATGGAACAGGGAAGGTGGGAAGAAGCATGTGAAGGTGCAAGTGATGGGGACAAAAAGTTTGCAGTCTTGCAAGGAGACAGGTAAGAAACACATAAAACTATAAATCATGATTATAAATCGTGATCAGTGCCGAGGTGCTGGGATAGACAATAAACAGGGTTGAAGTGGGAAGGCCTCTCTGAGGAGGTGACCGAACCTCTAAGATGCGAAGGATCTGCCATATGCAAATGTGTGTGCAGAAGGATGGACGCTCTAGGCAGCCATAACAGACTGTGCAAAGGCCCTGAGGCAGAAAAGGCCTTCACATCTTACCAAACGCTTTCACATGTAGCATATCCTATTCGTCACTCCAGGGCAGAGGGGTGGCGAGGATGTGTGTGAGGAAGGATCACTGTGGTAGGCTGAGTAGTGGCCCCCAAAGACATCAGGTCCTATTCCCCGGAACCTGTGGATGTTGACGGCCCTCAATGCTACCACCGGGGTCCTTATAAGAGAGAGACAGAGGGTGATTGGACATGGATGACGCCGAAGCACGATGCTCTGCTGCTGACTTTGAAGATGAAGGAAGGGGCCACAAGCCAAGGAATGCCAGGAAGGCAGCTCTAGAAGCTGGAAAGGGCAAGGAAGTGGGTTCTTTTCTCAGAGCCTCTGAAAGGAAACAGCCCTACTGACACCTTCATTTTGGGCTGATGAAACGGATTTGGACTACTGACCTCCAGGACTGCATGAGAATAAATGTGTGGTGTTTTAACCCACCAAGTCTGTGGTGAGGTGTCACAGCCGCCATCAGGAACTAATGGGATCATGAAGCCAGGGTGATGGGAAGGTCATTCATTGTGGTTGAGGCTGGAGACACGATGGTAAAGATCATGGACCAAGTATGAAAGCTGGGAGCGAGGCATCCACAGGCCTCATCTGGGATTCATCTCAGACACCTAAACTGCCTCGTTCCTGAGGTCAGAGACAATCCTGTTGATATGGGCTGCATTGTACCTGCCCTCCCCCAAATCTGTGTGTAGAAGCCCTAACACCCAGTACCTCAGGATGTAACTGTATTCAAATGAGGCCATTAGGATGGGACCGAATTCAGTGTGACTGGTGTCCTTATAAGAAGAGGAGATTAGGACACAGAGAGAGACACCAGGGGTGTGTGCACAGAGGGGCACCCACGTGAGAGTGGTGGCAAGAGGGTGGCATCTGCAAGCCAAGGAGAGAGACCTCAGAAAAAACCAAACTGGCTGACACCTTGGAACTCGGACTTCCAGCCTCCAGCACCGTGAGAAATACCTTTTGTTCAAGACACCTAGTCTGTGTTAATTAGTTACGGGAGCCCTGGCAGACGAACACACCTGTGGTTTGACTTAAGTCCTGCCCCGCCCTTGAGGTTTTAGTCTGTGGTGGATGGAGGAGCTTCCATTGGAAACTCAAAGTTTTTAGAGAGCTGATGGTTTTCGGTTCCCTTCCTTCAACCTGGTGGCAACAGTGGATGAATTCAAAGCCATCTGGAGGCCCTGCAGTGCAGAGGTTAGAAGCTCTGGCTTTAGAGAGACTGACCAAGATTGGGATTCTGGCTGCACCTTCCAGCTGTGTGACCTTGAACAAGGTATTTCAATCGTCAAGCCTCAGTTATCTCATGGGGAAATGGGATGAGAACAATGCCTACTTCAAAGGCTTTGGTTTGCTGAGTGATGATCCCTAGAACCTATGCACGTTACCTTATCTGGCAAAATAGACTTTGCGCATGTTAAGATTTTAAGGAAAGAGGGCTATTTTGAGTTATTCAGGTGGGCCCTAAATGCAGTCACAAGGGTCCTAGGAAGATGGAGGCAAGAAGGTCCAAGGAGGAAGGGAGTAAGAGACGTGAGACAGAAGCAAGAAGTTGAACTAATGCGCCCAGCCGGTGTGATTCAGTGGTTGAGTGTCAACCCATGAACCAGGAGGTCACTGGTTGGATTCCAGGTCAGAGCACATGCCCGGGTTGCAGGTTCAATCGCCAGTAGGGCGTGTGTGAGAGGCAGCCAATCAATGATTCTCTCTCATCATGGATAGTTCTCTCTCTCTCTCCCTTCCTCTCTCTGACATCAATACAAACATTTTTTTTTTTTTAAAAAGAAACTGAACTAATGCAAGAAAGGGGTCCTGAGCCAAGGAAAGCAGGTGGCCTCCGGGAACAAGGGAACAGAGTCTCCCCTGCAGCCTCCGGGAGGAACCTGCCCCGCCGACACCTGGCTGTAGCCCCATAAGACTGATTCTGTACTTCTGACTCCCAGAACTGTTAAGATAATAAATGTGTTGTTTTAGCCTCCATGCTTGTGGCGATTTTTTTTACAGCAGCCGCAGGAAACGAATACAGAGATTTACTGCAAGAGTCGAATGGGATAACATACGTAGCCTGGCGCCTGGTACCAAGACAGCTCTCCGTAAGCGGTCGCTGTTATCATCACGGTCACCAGCGTTGTTTTCAGCATCAGCCAACCTTGTCTCTGCGGGACGCAGGAAAGGCTCGGCCACACAGAGTGGCACGCCCGTCATCTCCTTTCCAATCAGAGCAAACCTCTGCAGTTGCTATGCCTTTACTTTATAAATTGCGTGGCCCTGACTTTTCATCTTTGTTATTTGTGGAGTCTTTCTGACGCTGGAGAGGAATTTATATGGTTTACTGTGGTTTAGAAAGCTCATAATTCCAGAGATACAGGGAGTGAAGGGAAAGCAGCAAAATTGATAGGAGACCCTCTCCAGTGCTAGTTTCTATAGCAATACTCACTGTAATCTCATTGTGTTGGTGGGCACCAGAGCTAGGAAGATGGCAGAGGTCAGAGGGGGCCATGCTGGTTACTATGGTGACAGCCCTGCTAGAAGTACAGAGTGTGGTCAGGTTGCCCCTGGGGGTGGTTCCTACAGACAGCTTGGAGTTGGAGGACCCAAGGGGTGTGTTCTAGGTCAGTGCTTCGGGAACATGGATGTGTACATGAGTCGCCAAGGGATCTCGCTAAAGTGCAGATTCTGATTCAGTGGGCTGGGGGTGGGGCCTGAGATTCTGCATTTCTAACAAGCTCCCAGGCAACGATGAAGCTGCCAGTCTAGGGGCCACATTTTAAGTAACGGCATTGTAGTGAGTATTATGACTCAAGCCAGAGACCAGGGAAGCTGAATTCTATGATCATGTTGAAGGGGGAGAGAGTGAGGCCGGAAGTGAGAGAGCTGCAAGGGGGCTTGGAGGCTTAGGAGACAACAGAATGGAAAAAGGAGCCTATTTGTACCTGGGCTTCCTCATTAAAGTTGGACACTAGGTCTGATTGGCTGAGCCTAGCTTACAGCCCGCACCAAGCTGCAAGGGAGGCGGTGACAGCAAGCGCCTGATTTCAGCTTTATCATGGGAAGTGGGTTCCGCCTCCCACCTGGATTCTATAGTCTTCCAACCACCTTATGAAACAGAACCTTTCAGTCTTGGGGAGTTCATTCGGAACCAAGCACCCATCCCATTGTCTGACAGGCATTTTGTATTCAGGACAATGTTTAGCATCATTCTGGGCATGTAAATGCTTAAAAAAAAGGTACTTGTGATGGTTAATTTTATGTATCAACTTGGCTAGGCCATAGCACCCAGATATGTGGTCCAATACTAGTCTGTTTGTTGCTATGAATGTATATATATATTTTTTATAGATGAGATTAACATTCGAATGGTGGACTCTGAGTGAAAAAGATTATCCTTCGCAAGGTGGGTGGGCCTGATCCAATCAGCTGGAGGCCTTAAGAGGAAAAAGTCTGACTTGTGAACAGGGAAATGTATCAGCAAACAGCCTTCAGTCATACACACATCCTGTCTGTTCTGTTTCTCTGGAGAACCCTGACTGATACACCTGCAGTGGGGGCCATGGGACTCAACTGTTGGCAGTGATGCAGCCTCCTCTTTCTACACGGATTCTCCCCTTCACCTTCGTTCACATGGGCTGGGACAGGGAGGAAGCTTGGGGCTGATCACACAGAGGACCACCACTTCCCAACAGCACGAGTGTGCAGACGCGCCTTCTGGGAACTGTGAAACAGGGCGTCATGGGGCAGTCGATGCTTTTAGGAAAGAAGAAGCCATCTGGTATCAAAAGGAATGGTCCCTTACAGTGGGAAAGTCAGCCCCATCAATGCTTGGTGATGCAGATTCCCTGCAAGTACCAGGGGGACCTGGGTGAGGTGGTGATTTCTGCCAATAGTGCCAGCAGGTGCAGGTGACCTACCAGGGAACCTTCTTTGGCTTTCCGGTCACACATTCTGACGAATGTGACTCAGAGGGCTGAAGGGCTGTAGATAAAGTCTGAGGCACAAGCAGGGGCAGGCAGAGCAATAATGACACACGAATAACAACAATCTCCTCCCTGTCGGCAAACAGCTGTCGCCATAGCTCCCACTCCCTCCTTTGGCCTTCTTGCTCCCCCGCCCCCCTTCCCTGACTCCATCACCTCCTCCCCTAGTCCCATAACTCAACCCCCACCTCCTCTGTCCTTTCTCATTAGCATTTAAGCATTCGACATGCTCCCGTCTCTTATAATTTGAATATCAGAGGAGCAAAGTGATGGGGTGTAAGAATCCAGTCCTCCTGGAGTTTCAGTCTAGATTCTCCATCTAGCTCTTCACTTTAGGAGGGGAGGCAGGGGCTCAAAATCACCTAGGGGACAAGTTAAAATGCATATTCCTAGCTTCCTGCCTATTTGCTGGTTGTGTTAGTTTCCCGTGGCTGCTGTAACCAACTACCACAAATGTGGTGGCTGTGAACAACAGAAACTGGAAATCTCACAGTGCTGGAGGCCCGAAGTACACAACCAAGGCACCAGCAAGACTGTGCTCTCTCCATAGAATCTAGGGCAGTGGTTCTCAACCTGTGGGTCGCGACCCCTTTGGCGGTCGAACGATCCTTTCACAGGGGTCACCTAAGACCATCCTGCATATCAGATATTTACATTACGATTCATAACAGTAGCAACATGACAGTTATGAAGTAGCAACGAAAATAATTTTATGGTTGGGTCACAACATGAGGAACTGTATTTAAAGGGCCAGAAGGTTGAGAACCACTGATCTAGGGAGAGCCCATTTCCCTCGTCCAGGTTTTGGTGGTTGCTAGCATTCCCTGGCTTGCGGCTACATCACTCCAACCTCTGCCTGTGTTTGTATCATCTCTTCTTCTCTCTGTGTGTCAAATCTCTCTCTCTCTTAAAAGGACACATGTGATTGGACTTAGGGCTCACCCAGATAATCCAGGGTAGACTCTCCATGTCAAGACCCTTAATGGAATCACATCTGCAAAGACCCCTTTTCCTTGTAAAATAACGTTTATAGGTTGCAGGGGTTAGGACCTGGGGTCTTTAGGGGCCACAAGGCGGCTTGCTACACTTGGCATCTGTGTCTAGACCAGTGATGGCGAACGTATGACACGCATGTCAGAGGTGACACATGAACTCATTTTTTTTGGTTGATTTTTCTTTGTTAAATGGCATTTAAATATATAAAATAAATATCAAAAATATAAGTCTTTGTTTTACTATGGTTGCAAATATCAAAAAATTTCTATATGTGACACGGCACCAGAGTTAAGTTAGGGTTTTTCAAAATGCTGACACGCCGAGCTCAAAAGGTTCGCCATCATCTAGTCCATTCTCTGCAGGGTTTCTGATGCTGGGACTCTCAGGTCTAGACAATGCCAGCTCTGAGCTGCAGTGATTGGCAGGCCTGAGGTCCTGTGCTCACACACCACACAGGGATCAGCAGACCAGCCTGCAGCTCTTCCCTCCACGCCAGTGGCTGCACCACAGCCGGGCCTGGTGTGGGGTACAGAGGCCTCTGTGGTGGGAACATGATCTCCAGTGGGTGGAATGACGATGCGGCCCAGGATATAAATGGCCTGGGAGGGGAGCCGTGGCTTCAGAAGTGGGGAAGCCACAGGCTCTGTTAGAGGCTCCAGAACCCTCCTTGCAGCTGTGGGACCCTCCTAAACATCCAGGAGGTGGGAAAGGCTGTCCAGCTTTGTATCCTGGGAGCAGTGGCTTGAGAAGCCTGAAAGGGCAGGGCCTGGCCTGGTTGGGGCCAAGAGGCAAAGGTCAAGGATGGGCTCCCAGGGGTCATCTAGGCTGGCCCCTGCCTCCAAAAAGGTTATCATAAAAGTAGGCAGAAGGTCGCAGACGGCCTTACAAAGAAAACACACTATGCCTTCGAATCTGGTGTTGGTGTGAGGGAAAGGTCACCTGCCCTGAGGACAGCGGGCTCTGCATTTGAGCCCAAGCTCCGTCACCTGGAGCTGTGGGACCTCAGGCAAGTGCCTTAACTTCTCTGTGCTCCGGTGTCCTCACGTGTAAAACAGGAGAAGTGATAGTGAGGCCACTCGACAGGGTTGCTGTGAAGGTTCAGTGAGAGGATCTCTGGAAGGTGCTTAGCACTTAGTAAATGCTCAACAAAATTAGTTATTATTGAGGACTTGTCACATCCTAGGCATGATTCTGAAGATTTTCTTTCATGGGCTCATTGGATAATGACAAAAACCAGACAGTAAGTATTGTTATTATCTTCATTCTATGGATAATGAAACAGGCACAGAGAGGTTATGTGACTTGCCTAAGGGTACACAGTTATAAGCTGCAGTACTGGGAGCATGTAAGCAGTTGGACCCAGAGCCAGGGCTAGTAGCTATGCTTTCTATTATTTCCAGGTAGAGGCTACAGCATGTGCAGAGGCCCTGGGGCAGGTGGGGGCATAGTGCTTTGGAAGAATCCCGCTTGGTGTGGCTGGAGCTGAGACGGAGGACAGAGAGCCCCGGAGGGAAGTGGACTGGTCGGAGATAACATTGGAGAGAGATAAGGAGAGAATCGTAGAGGGCCTTGTACCTTCTGGAGTAAAACTGTAAATCCTTAACACTTCAACCTTTCCTTAGAATTGCAGTTGAAAAACACAAAGTCAGAAAAGTATTTGAAGAGAGACATGAAGAAGGGGTTGACAAAAATACCTCCGAGAATGCAAAACAATGGGTTCGCCATAACCGTTTGTTTAGAAAGTTACAGAGATGATTTTTACTCCCTGGCAGAGACTGCTGGGTGCCCTCTCCAAGTGTAATCCTCCTCTTCCTTAGTAATACACCCTCATAGTCTTTATCTGGGCGTATGATCCCCTAGAATACATTTTTCAGTCTCCCTTACATTGGTCCTCACGATGACACAGACAGAGGTTTCTTGTAAGACTTCTAGGAAGGTCCCTACAGGGAGGTGGCCCAACTATTTCTGGTCTTCTTCCATTCTGCTGGCAAGAAGGCAGACACCGTGGCTGGTGCTCAGGCAGCCAAACTGGGCCACGAGGTGGGAGCCACGTGGTGATGATGGCAGAGCCAAAAGATGTAAGAAGGACCTGGATTTCTGACGATTGCTCAGGTGGTCACACCTGCTCTGGATTCTTACTCCCAGACTCTGTTTCCATAAGAAATAACTCCTATCTTGTTTAAATACCTGCTATGTGGTTGTTTTTTTTTTTGGTCACTCATAGTCAAACCTAATTCCAAGTGACACTCATATTAGTTTCCATGACATTTAAGCTAAATCTCTCTCTTCACTTCATTGTGCCACTAAAACTCAGGAATTTGAGTTTCTTTCTGTTTAACAACAACAGTTATTTTCTAAAGACTGTGAACCTGGAACCCTGGGACTATATTGTTCCCATGAAACTACATTTATGAGATTATTTGTTACAATTATTTGTCTGTTCATGTACAGGTGTACACTATGTCACAGGAAGTTGCGTTTGTTCATCCACCTTGTGAAGATTTCCTGGAAGTGGCTTTGAGTTCATCATAATGAACCCAACCGATAAAAACATCAATAAAAGTCGTTATCCTTGAAAAAGTCCTCTTGCAAAGAAATACTTTAAATTCAAAACGAACAGATCAATTTTATCTTATTTTAGCTATTTCCCCAGGTGTATTGAGATGTAGTTGACATGTCACATTGTGTACGTGTGAGGTGTACACTGTGATGATCTGATGCACTTACATGTTGCCAAATGATGACCACTGTAGGCTAGTTAACACCTCCATCACCTCACCTTACTGCCGTTCCCTTTCCATGGGGAGGATGTTTAAGATTTCCTCTCTTAGCAGTTTCCAAGTACATAATACCATACAGGTGACTGTACTCCCCATGCAGTACATTAGGTCCCCAGAATGTATTCATCTGACAGCTGGAAGTTTGCACACTTTGATCAACATCTTTCCCCACCTCCCCCCAGCCCCTGGGAGCCATCATTCCACTGTTTCTACGGGTCCAGCCTTTTAGATTCCAAATATAAGGGTGATCATACAGTACTCGTCTTTCTACCTGACTTATTTCCTTAGCATAATGCCCTCCAGTTCATCCGTGCAGTTGCAAATGGCAGGACTTCCTTCTCTCTCAGGGCTGAATGCTATTCCCCGAACAGGTCAATTTTAAAAGACCACACAGAACCTCTTTCTTCCAGACAACTAAGTGGCGTAAAAAGGAGAGGTCGAGCGTGGTCCAGAGCTTCCCCGTGCTGTCCTTGCCATCGCTGCCACTGGGCTGTGGCTTTGAGAAAATGATATTCTATTCTCTTGTAAGCAACCCTTTAAACTCACATTACCCTGCATTCGGCAGTATGACAGGGTGGCTGAAATTCATACTCCAGCCCTACTTATCACAACAGACCCAAGGCAGCCGATCCCCGGGGCCTCGCAGGCCACCACGGAGTGACTCATGCCCTGAGTCAGAAGTGTGTTTCGTAGCGGCTCTGCTACTAATTAGCGATGGGACTGCATCCTTGAGGCTCTGTGCGACTCAGATGTACTCCCCAGGGAAGGCCAGAGACCAGAGGACCTTTTCTTCTAGTTTAAAGTGATAGTATACTATTTGGAAATAAATAACTAACAAAAATACTGATATAAGGAAGTTGGGGGGGGGGTTGGGGGGAGCCACGAAGGCAGCCTCCAATAGGATTTCTTGCTATTATGGAAATGTTCTGTGTCTGCGCCGTCCAAAACAACAGCCACAAACCACTGATGGCTGCTGAGCACTTAGAATGTGGGTGATGGGTCTGGCTGGCGTGGCTCAGTGGTTGAGCATCACACTAGGAACCAGGAAGTCACAGTTTGATTCCCGTTCAGGGCACATGCCCGGGTTTCGGGCTTGATCCCCAGGAGGGGGTGTACAGGAGGCAGCCGATCAATGAGTCTTTCTCATTATTGATGTTTCTGTCTCTCTCTCCCTCTCCCTTCTTCTCTGAAGTCAATAAAAATACATATTTTTTAAAAAAGAATGTGAGTGATGCAACTGAGTTGCTAAAATTCTGATTTTTATTCCGTTTTAATTCGTTTAGCTTTATACAGCCATGTAATGTAGTTCTAAAGGATGTCCTTCAGGTCAGCATAACTTCAGACAAGAATCCTGGTAGAATGGCGGTGTAAAGAGGGCGACAGGAGATATTACACCACCTGGAGTTTTTACCTCGTTTTTCCATTATCATGATCTCACCATCATTAGAATTTTCAGGATTTTAGAACATCCATCATTTCTCGAATGCTTACAATGTCCCAGGCTCTGTGCAAAAGCTTTATATGTAATAATAGATTTCATTTAATTATTATAAAATGAGAGGCCTGGTGCATGGATTCGTGCACCAGTGGGGTCCCTAGGCCTGGCCTGCGGGGATTGAGCCAAAACCGGCTCTCCAACATCCCCTGAGGGGTCCCGGATTGCAAGAGGGAACAGGCCAGACTGAGGGACCCCACTGGTGCACAATCAGGGCCAGGAAGGGACCACGAGAGGGCTCAAGGGCGTGTCCGGCCCATCTTGCCCAGTCCCCATCGGCCAGACCCCAGCAGCAAACTAAGCTACTGGTTGGAGCATTTGCCCCCTGGTGGTCAGTGCACATAATGGCGACTAGTCAAATGGTTGAATGAATGGTCGGACACTTAGCATATTAGGCTTTTATTATATAGGATCCTTGGGAGATACTTATTAGCATCCCTATTTTACAGATGAGCAAACTGAGGCTTAGCAACATTCAGTAACTTATAGGGAATACTATCACTGTTGGGGCTGCCAGAAGCCAAAGCTCACGTGCTTAGGCATTATTATATCACTTCTCCAAAGACCGGGGTGGCACTGGGTGAGTCACTGAGTGCTGAGGAGTTTCAGTTCTTCCTCTGAGAAGTGGGGAGGCTGGGCTATACGAACTCTAAGATCAGCTCAAGTAGGAAAGGCAATGATTCCTACACTCCTCTCCATACCCCCAGGCACATTTACATAATGAATGCTGTTGTTTACAGATGTGACCAGGTAACATGAAAAGACCCTGACTGCCCAGAGCACAGTTCAATCATTTTCCTAGGCATAGCCCTAGACTTGGTTACAGATTGTTTTCAAAAGTTCCTCAGTTGATTCAGGTCATCAGAAAGGTCTAGGAGCATCAGCCCTGGACTGAACTTGCTAACGTCAGAAAAGACCCTTTTGTGAACACTCTTTTGGTGAAGATTACATGGTGTATGTGTGTGTGTGTGTGTGTGTGTGCGCGCGCATGTGTGTGTGTGTGTTTAAATTAGATAACGAGAGCTTTATAATGCATGTTTCCCTTTTTGCTTTGGAGGCCAGGCAACTCAAATCTAAATTTTGTGATTAATTGCAGGAACAAACCTGCAATAAGGTGAGATTTTTCTGGTACAGTGGTCTTCCTTAGTGTTAATGACATGTGTTTGTTTTTTTTTTGCATTGTTATTCGTGTGTGTGTGTGTGTGTGTGTGTGTGTGTGTTTCTGGTTCTGTTATATTGAACTTACACTGAGAATCTAGCTCAAATCCATTTCAGAATTAAACTGGGTATAAATGACGACTAGATAAACGTCATGTGTCTCAGACGGCACCAAAGCTCCAGGACTCACTGGGATAATAAATAAGAAGGAGACTGTCACCATGTAGATGGAGAGGAGTGCCCTTTGAAACGGGAGGAGGAAAAGAAAAAAGAACACAGAGAATGGAAGGAAGAAAATAGAACCCTCCAGAGAGCTTTAAAAATCAGGGAAGCGACTAGGCCTGGGGGAGGAGGAGCAGCAGTGGAGGCCATTTAGCCGATGTATGGAATCTCCACGTAACTGAGAAGAAAACATGTGCAATTAACATCTCAGACAAAATGTGACCAATTTTACATTTTGCTAAATCTGGAAGTGAGAGGTGACAGAAACCACAAAGGAAGCTTGTGATGTTTAATACAAGGAAAACCTGCAGGGCCATATTTTCAGCTGGACTTTGGTGCTTTCTAGGAAAGGACCCTCAGGGCTGATTACCTGGCGAGGTGGAAAGGGGACAGGCTGGGTCCCCTACCAACCCACCATGCTCTGTGCAGCCCTCTCAGCAGACTTCCTGCAGCCTCCTCTCCCAATCAGCCAGGGAAGGGAGGGGCTGAGCTCCGGGGCCAGCCCCCGCGGGAGGCAGAGTCATTACCACCCCGAGGGACCAAAGCAGCTCTGGTCCAGGCCAGGGAGCCCCGGCCAGGTCCGGAGCAGCACTTCTCCGAGATGGAGGGATGTGGGCTGGCAGACAGGTGGGGGTGTCGGATACGGCTGGGGTGTGGGCGCTTGTTCTGAATGGAAGCTGGGTGCATGATGAGTGGATGAGGCAAAGATGTCCCCTAACCCTTCGATCCCTCTGTCACCTAGAGAGTGAGGATAATGCTCATTGGCCCCTTTTCACAGGGCCACAGAGAAGATAAACGAGGTAATAGGTATAGAAGTACAATTATACGGAAGAACAACATTCAGGTTTCTTCCTGTACATCAGGCATCTAACACACTTAACCGAAGCTGTTACCAATTTAAACACCAGGTTAAGGAAAACACAACCAGGAACGTAAATCCGCTAACAAAAAAGCCCCATCTTGCCAGGGTCCTTCCTGTCCAGGTCCTTCTAAGTCCGCCAGCCACAGCCGCTGCAATTCCACACGCTGCCTGAAGGGGGAGCTCCTGCATACATGCTCCGTGCACAGGCTGGGTTGCCCATCCGTTTCTTACACCTGTGCTTATTTGGCTTCTAGCTTTCCAGCCTCTCAGACTTGCTGTAGTCCTCTCTGCTCAGTCCTGGGATGCGTCCAAGGTGAAGCTTCGCGTTACTCAAACCTGATTAAACACATGGGTCTCACACCTTCCATCTTTCCACACCCCCCTCTCCGCCTCTGCTTTTATCCTCCAGGGCAGTGGTCGGCAAACTGCGGCTCCCGAGCCACATGCGGCTCTTTGGCCCCTTGAGTGTGGCTCTTCCACAAAATACCGACTTCTGCACATGGGCCACGAAGTTTCAATCGCACTGTACGTGCACGCCCGCACGTGGTATTTTGTGGAAGAGCCACACTCAAGGGACCAAAGAGCCGCATGTGGCTCGCGAACCGCAGTTTGCCGACCACTGCCCAGGGAATAGACCTTCCTTCCCAGGCACGGATTCTGTCGGGTGGCTCCTGCTGGGGCTTGACCCAATGCTACCAGCAGGAACAGCTCACGCAAAGGGCCAAACATAAATCCCTTTCCCCTTCTGGAATAGCCAGGCTACAAGCCAAAGCCAAGTACTCATTATCACAATGCTTGGGTGTTGACTTCACCATCCAAACACTAGCATGGGGAGCCCTGGAACTTATGAACCATGCTTATTCATCGTGGTCACCCCTTCCTATTATTCTCATGACAGGGAGTGTCATAGGGGTGGGTGCTAAATAAATGTTTGCCAAGTTAAATTAATAGCTATTTCCAAGAGTGCAGGTTCTGGAGGCAGACGGCTTTGGTTTTTAATCCTGGTGTTGCCAGTTACATGGGTCAGTGACCAAATCTCAGCAAGTCACTTGGCCAATGAGCCCAAAGTTCCAACCTGAAAATGAGGTAATATGTGCCCGGCAGGCTTGCCTGGCACACAGAAGGTATTCTGAAAATTGCAGCTGTTTTTATTTATTTATTTTTAAAATATATAGTTTTTGATTTCAGAGAGGAAGGAGAGGAAAAGAGAAATAGAAACATCAATGATGAGAATCATTGATCAGCTGCCTCCTGCACAGCCCCTACTGGGAATTGAGCCTTCAACCCAGGCATGTGCCCTGACCTGGAATCGAACCAGTGGCCTCCTGGTTCATAGGTCAACGCTCAACCACTGAGCCACGCTGGCCGGGCTGCAGCGGTTTTTAAACAATGAAAAGTTACATTTGAATTAGGAATTGGACTGGTTCTGGAAATCCCAAGGAGCAAAAGAAGGAGGAATGGCGGTAGCTCCAGGGAGCAGCTCTCATGGGCACACAACCAAGACCTCAGAGGAGTCTCGGCTCTCTGAAGCTTCAAGGTCTGGGGCCCTGGACAGTCCCTTGGGGAGGATGTTAGGAAAGAGAGTCAAACACCCAATGGGTGGTTGGACTAGATGACTTTAGAGTCCCTCCCACCCAACACTCCAAATTCAATGGACTGGCCACTTTATCAGACTCTTTGTAGGATGGAACCATTGCTTTATGTTCATAACCATTTCCTGATCCTCCTTTCTCTTCCCAATCCTTTCACGTTGCTGCCAGGATGAATGTGCTAACATGTCAGTCTGGTCCTCTGATTCAAAGCCCTTGGCCTGGCCATGTGTTAACTGGCCCCCGCCCACAACTTCATTCTCTCAGGCTCCCCGGCCATGCCTGTGGGCACCAGTGTGCTCCAGCGACACCGAATGTCCAGCTGCTCCTGGATCACACGTGTTTGCTCACACCTCCCCGCCTTTGCTCCTGCTGCTGTTCCCACTCCCTTCCCCTCCTCTCCTTCCAGTTAAGTTCCACTTGTTTTTTTAAGGCTGATCAAATCTCATCTCCTCTGGGAATTATTTCCCAAGAACCTCCACCCCCCCATGCCCATACCCCCAATAGAGTTAGTTATGTGTTCCCCTCTACCCCCATAGCATTTTGTTTGTTTGTTTTTAATCCTCACCCGAGGATATTTTTTCCATTGATCTTCAGGGAGAGAGAGTGGAAGGGAGGGTGGAGGGAGGGAGAGATAGAAAGAGAGAAGAGAGAGAGAGAGAGAGAGAGAGAGAGAGAGAGAGAGAGAGAGAGAGAGAGAGAGAGAGAGAAACATCAATGTGAGAGAGACACATCAACTGGTTGCCTCTGCATGATCCCCAACCAGGGCTGAGGAGCAAACCTGCAATCAAAGTATGTGCCCTTGACTGGGAATCGAACCCATGACCCTTTGGTCCATGGTCTGGTGCTCTAACCACCGAGAAAATCCGGCCAGGGCCCCCATAGCATTGTGTATAGAATTCCACAATACCATTTACATATTGTTATAATTTATGTCTTTACCGCAAACCCAACAACACTATGGGGGCACGAATGATTCATCTTTGTGTCGCTCAGTCTTGCACACTTACTGTACCTGC